>NC_086104.1:127207655-127534530 GCF_963921235.1 Mobula hypostoma
TCTTAGCTGTGCCTAGATTGATTCTGCTTAGCTGAGGTAAGTTTCTTTCTCCTTGTGGCTTCTTATTATCATGGCTGCCCTGTCCTGTCTGGCCCAACCTCACCCTCTCCTGCCCTCCTCCTCCTTCTAAAGTCCATCTCCCCTGCTGGGGCGTAGGGTGCTGACAGCAGCCCACCGGCGTCCTCAGTCCTGAAAGCTTCCACTTTCACCCCACCGCTCCGAGGTGAAGATCCTCCCTCTCCCCGGGATGAGGTCTTTGGAGCTCCTGTTGGTGTTCCTGCAGCTGTGTGACTTTTTACGAAATGGGGTTGCATGACCCTCCTTTTGCTGCCGGGCTTGGGTCCATCTAGGTCAGAGCTTTTCCTGTCCCGTTCTACGCCTCCCTGTTGGTGTAACAGCCCTTTCTTGCATGCGTAACTTCACTTACTGACCCCCCCCCCCCCGATTTATAGTCTCACTTCCAAGGACTCTACAACTCGTGTTCTCAGTGCTTTTTGTGTGCGCAATTTGTCTTCTTTTGCTCTTTGGTTCTTTGTCAGTCTTTGCTATTTAAAGTTTTTGAGAAATAATAACTCAGCTTTAAATGTACCTAATATCTTGGCCTCCACAGCCATCCGTGGCAATGAATTCTACAGATTCACCACCCTTTAGCAAAAGAAGTTCGTACCTGGTTTTATTTAGAGATACAGCATGCTAAAGGTCCAGTAGGCCGATGTGTCTTTAGAATGTAGTCATGGGAAATGCACACAGCTTTATAGTAACCACTACACTACTGTCTTGAACACCTTTGTTCTCCTATTCTGAGGCTGTGCCTCCCGGTCTTGACTCTCACGTTGTCGGAAATATCCTCTCCATGTCCACTCTATCTTCGCCTTTCAGTATTTAATAAGTTTTTCAATGAGATCCGCCTCATTCTGCTAAGCTCCTGCGAGCGCAGGCGCAGAGTCATCAAGTTCTCCTCATCTCCATACATTAACCCTTTGATACCCGTGCTCATCCTTGCAAACCTCAACTGGACTCTCTCCTTCCTTCGATATGGGAGGCAAAACTGCTCATATCATGTTAAATCTGCTTTTAAAATCAAGTCCCCTCAAAATGAATGCATTTGCCTTCCATAACAATGACCCAACCTCCAAGTTAACCTTAAGGGAATCCTGCACAAGGACTCCCCAGTCCCCTTGCACCTCCAGTTTCTGAATTCGCTGTCCTTTTAGAAAACAGCCTATGCCTTTATTCCTTTTACCAAATTGCGCGACCATTCACTTCCCTACACTGTTTTCCATCTGCCACCTTTGCCCATTCTCCTAATCTATCGAGGTTCCCTGGTTCCTCAACACGTCCTGCTCCCCCATTTTGTTTTTTTTTTGTATTGTCGGCAGACTTGGCCACAAAGCCATCAATTTTGCGATCAAATCGTTAACCTATAACGTGAAAGCAAACACGGGGAAAGTCTGGAGGTGCTGGAACTCCAAGCAACACACACTAAATGCTGGAAGAGTTCGGCAGGCCAGGTGGCCTCTAAGTCCTGATGAAGGGTCTCGGCCCAGGATGTCAGCTGTTTGCTCTTTCTTCACAGAGGCTGCGTGGCCTGCTGAGTTCCTCCAGAATCTTGTGGGTGTTGCTCACGTAACATGAGAAGTTGTAGATCCAACACCGACACCAGCGGAACACCATGAGTCACCAGCGGCCAACCAGAAAAGGCCCCCCCTTTTTTTTTACCACGCCCTGCCTTCTGCCAGTCAGGCCCCCCCCCCCCCCCATCCTCTGTATGGAGCCTGTGCTGCACTGGGCTGTGTCCACCACTTTACACTGTAGGTGGCAAACTTCTTGAGGGGGGAGGTGGTGTGTGTGTATAGTCAGGGCAAGTTTAACATATTTTTCTTGCAGAAAACCATTCCAGGTCAGACCAAGTAGGGCTGACAAGAATAATGTCTACTTGATGTTTCAAAAACTACCCTCCCTGCAAACTGCCTTTCCTTCTGGAAAGCCTGTTAAAACAAACCTTATAAGTTTCTTTCCCCTGGCAGTTAATCTGATCAACCATTCTCCTTAGCCCCTTCCCCCCCTTCTATTACCCCCACTGTAAACACTTTAAACCACTGTGTATAATATTATCTACATTGTAAATACACACTGGTGTTTATACTCATTTAATTCCATGAATTAATTCTTTAACCTCTATTGTATATAACTCTTAGGAATAGTTGAACGGTGTTTTTTTGTTGTTGCATGTTGTACCCTGACTGGTAAATTCTTGTACATGTAAATATATACAGTGAATAAAGTTAATCCTTGATTTTAAAAAAAAGCTCAAAAGCAAGTAAGGTTAAGTGGCTCCAAGCTCCCGGATTTTTGCCGGGTGAGACTCAGTCCTTTGTAACCTAGGGTTAACTTACAGTTGGTGCAGAAGTGTGGGACGTGGAAGCTTTCAGGAGAGCGCAGAGGAGATTTACCAGGATGCTTCCTGAATTAGAGCGCACATCGTGCGAGGAGAGGTTGAGTGAGTGAGGGCTTTTCTCTTTGGACTGAAGGAGAATGAGCAGAGGTGTGGATTGAGTGGTCAGCCAGAGCCTTAGTCCCAGGGTGGTAATATCTAATATCAGGGTACATAACTTGGGAGGAAAGTATAGGGGGACGTCAGAGGGACGTTTTTATGCAGAGCTTGGAACTCCCTGTTCCAAGAGGCAGATACATGAGAGACATTTAGGAGACTCCTACGTTGGCACATGGAGGGAAGGGTTTGATTGATCTTGGAGTACATTTAAAGGTTAACACGACATCAAGGACCGAAGTGTCCGTACCGTGCTGGACCGTTCCGTATTCTATGTGGTAAGAATCTGGGGATTGGTTTGGTTTCTTTTTTATTCTGGTGTCGGGATGCTGGAGCAGGGATCCAATCGCAGACCCAGTACTGTGCACACGGTGATATTAATCGACTTACAAATCCCGAAGTGCAAACAAGGTCGGCGTCAAAGGATCAGGTAGAGTTGATATTCAGACGGACAGAGTACAGATACGAATGCTGGAAAGGCTCAGGAAAATTCACTGGCACAATCTGACAACAAAGAGGTGAAAACACAGGACTGAAATACACCGAGCAATACACAGAGGCAGATGATAGGTGGAGCACGGTGAGACGCAGGTGGCAGCAATACAGGTAATAATGAGAAACAGGTGAGGGACGGAGTAGAGCAGGAGCAAATGGCAATTCAAAACCACAGACTGACAGCTAGGGGGAAACACACAAAAAGGTAGAGTTCAACTGAAGGTACCTGGGCTTCGAGGAGTGCAGAGTGTGTGACTGTTCAGGGCTGTGTGGGGTGGGCTTTGCTGATTAATTCAGTCCGTCGTCTTATTCTACAATGGTTTCTAATGTCCTGCAGTACCTGCACATGAAATGGCCCCTGTTGGACATCCAGGCGGCAAGTTCACTCAAGGACGCACCATCTCCCGTGCACATTGTGAGTACAGCAGCGGTTTTGTGGCACTGCGTGTGTTGGGCCTTCTGCTGTAGAGTGGCCGAGGGTGCGAGGTGTGGATCTGGAGGGAACGGGGTAAAGTGCGAGTGTGTGTGTGTGTATATGTGTGTGTGTGTGTGTGTGTGTGTGTGTGTGTGTGTGTGCGCGTGTGTGTGTGTGCGCGCGCGGGAATGTAATAACTGTAGGCCAGTGGGGGAGGATGGGAGGCCACAGGTTTCTGACCACCTGACCACCACTGGAAGCTAGCTTCATCTCCAGGTCCTCGAAGGTTACTGTTCACTCGCGCCCAGCTCAGTCTGACTATGGGGGAGGTACGGGTTGGATTTGTCACATGTACATCAGAACACGCAGTGAAATCCGTCGTTCTGCGTCAGCAATTGGCACAGTTCGTGGATGTGCACGTGTCGCCAGGCCTCCGGCACCAATGTAGCGTGCGCGGCAGAGCACGGCATCGTGGGTTGGAAGGGTCGGCACAACATGGTGGGCAGAAGGGCCTGTACTGTTCACTAGTGTGGAGGAGTTGCCCTGAGGGGAGGAGATTTGCCTGGGGAGGGGAGGGCACAGGTGATTCTCCAGGACGGTAGCAGTGTGGATAGGTTTGCAGGAACCTCGCTAACTTTGCAGCTTCCTCCTCGAACACCCCAGCACAGCCCACCAGGTTTGGTCGACTGGCCTGGCAAACTGCTGCCTGTACACGCCACCCTCCCTGTGAACAAGTTATACCTCAGGTCCTTTTTGAAATCTCTCACCGGGAAACACATGCACTCGATTTTTTTTTTTGTTACCTGTTCCCGAGAAGATTAACGATTCGAGATTAGATTTATTTATCACATATACACCAAGCTAATACAGTGAGATGTGTCGTCTGTATTTAATAACCAACACAACCGAAGGATGTGAAGGGGCCAGCCCGTAAGTGTGGCCACACATCCAACATCTTTCGGTTCCTGCACTCCAACCAATAAAGTCAGGATTGGAGAGAGAGACAGACAGACAGACAAACAAACAACTCATTGGACCGAAACCAGAGCTGGAGTCCCTACGTTGAGTTCAACGCTGACTGGTAACTCCTGCGAGGCCTCTGGTGCCCAACTGTATCGGTCTCTGCCGTTCCTTTGGATTCATCAGGGGCATGGAGAGAGGAGCTTGCTGCATGGGCAACAGCTTGTTCTCAAATCGTACTGCCCTGGCTTGCATTTCTTTTCTTTATTAATCTTTTTATTGATTTAAAAGGAACATAAATACAAACAAGAGGAGAATTATCTCAAATATATATACCAATAGCAATACACACCGAGATTAAGATAGACATTACCAAAATCTTACATATTGTTAAGCTAGTATAAACTATATAATAAAAAAAAGAAAACAGCAATTCTCCTCTTATCAGTTCATGAAGAGGAAAGATAAAACATTGAATTTTAAATGAAGGAAAAAAAACAATACACTATATAAAAAGAACAAAAAAAAAGGGACTGGGCAGTCCATTTTGAGGATACAACCAAAAAAAAAGGACTTTCTGATCAAATCTAAAACTTCGAAAAAATTGGAAGAGTAATAAATCAAATTAAATGAAAATATTGGGTAAAAGCTCGCCAGATTTGCTTAAATTTAAAGGACGTATCAAATGTCCGACTTCTTATTTTCTCTAAACTTAAACAGGACAATGGAGGAAAGCCCAGGCTTGCATTTCACGTGGACAGCAGGGTCATAACATCAGTTTTCAGCCCCAGCCCAATGGAGAGCCTCTGTGTGTGTGTGTGTGTGTGTGTGTGTGTGTGTGTCTATGTGTGTGCGCGCGTATGTGCGTGTGTGTGTGCGGTGGCGGGGGTAGTAGTAGAAGGAAGGGGAGTATTTGGGAAAATGTGTGGAATGTTGTGAAGAATAGAACTGGGCTTAGTACGAGAAGAATTTTAGAGACCAGCAGAGAATGACAAATAATATCTTGGGAATATAAAATCTAACCTCAAAGAGAGAAAGGGTAACAAGCAAAAACATTGGTCACACAGTGGATTTGACAGTAGGGAATAATTAAAACAGCCGAGATGATATTAAACGATATTGTTTATGATAGAGCATATCGAAACCTGCAGGTAGCCAAATGACAAATGACTGAGGAAGTTAGTGGCGGAATCCTAGTGCGCTACTGCATAGAAACAGGCCCTTTGGCCCGTCTAGTCCATGCCAGACTGTTATTCTGCCTGTCACTTGGCCCACACCCGGACCATAGCCCTCCGTACCCCTCCCATCCATGTAGTTATCCAAACTTAAAGTTGAAATTGACACCGCATCCACCACTTCCTCTGCCAGCTTGTTTCACACTCCCACCACCCTCCGATTGAAGAAGTCCACCCACGTGGCCACATAGTGGTTAGCGCGACTATTACAGTTTGGGGCATTGGAGGTTAATTCCGATGTCACCTGTAGAGAGTCTGTACGTCCTGCCGCTGGGTTTCCTCCTGGTTCTCTGGTTTCCTCCACAGTCCACAGGCCAAAGGGCTAGGCAGAGTAACAGTCTGGCATGGACTAGTTGGGCCGAGGGGCCTGTACTGATTAGTAGGTTAATTGGTCATTGTAAATTGTGCCGTCTCAAGGCTAGGGTTACATTGGGGTTTGCTGGGCAGCACAGTTCGAAGGGCTGGAATGGCCCATTCCACATTGTTCCCAATCAATAAATAAATATTTCACCTTTCACCACTAACTTATGACCTCCAGTTCTAGTTTTAGCCAACAGCAGTGGGAAAAGCCTGCTCCCTACCCCTCATAATTTTGTACACCTCTATCAAATCTCCCTTCAATCTTCAACTTTCTAGAGAATAAAGTCCCAACCGATTCGACCTTTCCCTGTAACTTGGGCCCTCAAGTTCCAGCAACAAGCTTGCAAATTTTGCCTGCACTCCGTCTGTCTACTATTTCAAACTAAAACAACTAATTATAGAAAATGTGTCAGGCTGATGGACAGAGCCTGGTGGGCACCACCTTGGGGTGACTGAGCTGCAGAGATATCGTCACCTTCCAAACCTCTGGGGGTGGGGGGGGGGTGAGGAATAGCAAATATCAGTCTGCTACTTGAGAGAGCGAGAGAGAGATCTTTAATCATGGGCCATGTAATACTGATTTACCCTCAACGTTTTGTACTTGACCCCACCAAGACCCCTACATCAAACTTCTTCTTCATCGGATTCTCCTTCAGGTTGAACAAACAACACCTTGTATTCAGTCTGTGTAGCTCCCAACCTGGGGCATGAACATCTATTTCTCCATCTTCCAGTCATTTCTCCCTTTTCCCCTTCTCTCTTTCTCCATTCCCCATTCTGATTACCCCTCCTCCACACCTCCCCATCACCTCCTTTTGGTGACCCTCCCCTCTCCATGGTCCACTCTGCTCTCCGATCAGATTCCTCCTTCTTCAACCCTTTACCTCCTTCAGCTGTCCCCTCCCAGCTTTTCCCCTCATCGTCCTCGCCTTCCCCCTCACCCGCCCCCTCCCCTCCACCTTCTTATTCTGGCTTCTGCCCCGTTCCTTTCCAGTCCCGATGAGGGGTCTTGGGCTGAAACGTCGAACTGTCCGATCCCCTTCTCTAGATGCTGCCTGATTTGCTAAATCCCTCCGGCATTTTCTGTGCACTGCTCAGGAAATCCAACGTCTGCAGAAGCTCTGGTGTTTACGAACCTGATATGTTGTCAGCCCAGTTGGCCTTGGCTGTGGGTGAGAGTCACGTGGGCCATAATCACAATCACGGTCTCCTAGCTGGCTGATGTGTGACTCCCTCCATCCAGCTATCAGTGCCTGTGCCTCCCTGAGATTCCGGGAATGCCGTCTGAGTCGTGGCATTGAATATCTCTTTGGCGGTGTTGTCTTGTTGCTCAGGTTAATTCACTGGATTGGATTCGGTGTAACGGAAGGTCGGGGAGGGGGACTTGTGGCACAGTGGGTAGAGGTGCTGACTCATGGTGCCAGAGACCTGGGTTCAATCCCCACCTCAGATGCTCTCTGCGTGGGGTGTGCTCACTTTCCTGTGGGGTTGCCACCGGGTGCTGGAGTTCTCTCCCACGCGGGGCGCCCCGGGTAGCGGTCAGCGCGACGCTACTACTGCTGGGTGCGCTGGAGTTCAGGGTTCAATTCCAGCGTCTTCTGTAAGCAAGTAGGTTTCCTCTGGCTGCCCTGGTTTCCTCCCACAGTCCAAAGGCTGTCACTCTCACCACCCCCTGAGAGAAGGAGGTTCCCCCCCCCCCCGTGCTCCCCTACTGCGGGCGCCGCAGTAGCTTGGGGTGTCCAAGTTCAATTCCGACGTCATCTGTAAGGAGTCTGTGGTTTTCCTGCAGGTGCCCTGGTTTCCTCCCGCGGTCCAAAGACATTCTGGTTACTTGGTCACTGTAAATCGTCCCTTTAGGCAAGGATTAAATTGGTGGCTCGCTGGGCAGCACGGCTCGAGGGGCCTGTTCCGCTCTAAATCTCAAAATAAGATTAAATAAATCTGAACAGCACTTAGGATCAGAATGTCAACTGGCTGCTGTAAATTACCCCCCGACGTGTGGGTGAGGGAATGTCAGGGGCGTTGGTAGGAATGTGGGGAGAATGTACTGGAATCACTGTCAGGTTAGTGGATGGATGGTTGGGGGTTGGTATGGACTTGATGGGCTGAAGGGCCTCTCTCTCTGTGCTCTGTGACAACACGGTAGCACAGCTGTTAGCTTAACATTACTGTGCAAGTGACCGGCTGCTGTTTGTAAGGAGTTGGTATCATCTCCCCATTCCCTCCTGCGTTCCGAAGGGGTGCGGTTCGCATTGGTGCAATTGGGCCGCGTCTCTAAATAGAACGAAGCGTAGTGTCAAGGCTGAATGGCTTTCTCCTGTGTATTTATGATGGAGGAGGGGAGAAGAAGGTCAGGGAGTGGAGAAGGGGATTTCTGGTCACTGGGGGTGAGGTGTGGGTTCCTCTGAAAGAGTTTGCTGATCTCTCGTCTTCTTCTCTCCGTCTCCCGTAGACCAGCGGTGTGCCCCTGGTTCAGCACCCTCACCATGTGCACCCCCTCACCCCCCTCATCACCTACAGCAACGACCATTTCTCGCCGGGGAGCCCCTCCCCTCACCTGTCCCCGGAGCTCGACCTCAAGAGCGGTGAGTGACCTCCCTCCCTTTGTCTGCCTCGTCGCCGCCTGGCCTTCTCCTGGTTATCGCTGGCTCTCTCGCTCTCTCTCTGTCTCCCTGCAGGACTCCCTCGGGTTCGGCACCCGTCAGAGCTCGCGGCGTTTTACCCGCTCTCTCCCGGCGCCGTCGGACAGCTTGCTCACCCTCTCGGCTGGATGGTACCACCGTAAGACCCTTGTGTTGCTTACCCCTCCCGGCCCCCATTCTCTCGACTCTCTCCAGCTTCCACCGGTGGCTGCTGCTGTCTGTAAGGACATTGTAGGTTCTCCTGTGGCTGTGTGGGCTTCCTCCGGGTTTCCACCCGCATCCCAAAGGCTTGGGAGTTAGTACGTTAGTTGACCAGCGAGTGTAATTGAGCTGTGGGGGCTTTTGGGTCAGGAGAGCCTCTTACCATTCTGTATCCCTGAAAAAACAAAGCAAAGTCCAGTCCATCCCATTCCTGGCATCCGGCCAGCAGTGGGGAGGGTGGTGCCCCCGCGGATCCAGCAAACCCCCACCAGTTTGGATCCTGATCCCCGAAGCTGTCCGGGTGTTGTTTCCCCGGACGTTCCGGTCTCTCCCCTACGTCCCAAAGCTGTTCGGTTAATCGCAAACACAGGAGACCCGGCAAAAGCCTGAGCGGTGCTCTCAAGGTGCTGGTGGAGCTCAGCAGGTCAGGCAGCATCCGGGGAGGGGAATAAACAGACAAGTGTTTCAGGACGGGACCCTCCGACAGGACTGAGAAGGAAGGGGGCAGAAGCCACAATAGGTATGCTGGGGAGAAGGATGGAGTATAGGCTGGCAGGTGATAGATAGGTCTGGTTGTGGGGCGGGGGGGGAGGTGTGTGGGGTATTGGAGGGGAATTGAAGCGAGAAGCTGGGTGGTGATGAGTGGAAAAGGTAAAGGATTGAGGAAGAAGGGGAGGAGAGTGGACCATGGGAGAAAGGGAAGGAGGAGGGACACCAGAAGGAGATGATGGGCAGATGAGGAGAAGCGAAGGGGACCGGATGAGGAAGAGCAAAGAGGGAAAAAAATTACCAGTTTACTCCCCCCCCCAACCTTCCTCTGGATTCTCCCCCCTCCCTTTCCAGTCCTAATGAAGGATCTCCACACAAAACATTGACTGCTTCTTCCTTTTCCATGGATGCTGAGTTCTTCCAGCATTTTCTCTGTGTTGGCAAAGCCACGAAGGCTGGGAGATTGACTGTTTGTTGTAAATGCCCCCTGGTGGGAGCACAGATGTGTGGTGGGGGGGGTGGAATTAATGGGCCCGTGACAGCCTTTAAGAGGAAGAAAGAATCTGATAGGAGAGGAGAGTGGACCATGGGAGAAAGGGAAGGAGGGGGGAACCGGAAGACCCAAGAGTACGATAGGGCTGTTTGGCCCATTGAGTTCTCCCACCACTGGGGTTCTTCAATAGCTTTTCGAAAGAGATTCAGGTGGAGGGAGAGAAGTGGGATTCAAGGGGTTGCTCTGAGTGTCTGCATATGCTCGATGGGCTGAAGGAACTTCTGTGTCAACCCGAAGTACGAGAGTCGGCACAATGTGTACCGATTGTTACGCTGCTCTCAGACTCCACCGGGGAGTTGCACATCCGATCTCACACCATTCCCCACGCACCCGGGCACGCCGGGAGTGATCCTGTTGCTGGGATAGAGACCGGTGGAATCGGGGCCCAGAAGGACAGGAGTCCCAGTGAGAGACCGGGGGAGCACCCTCGGCATTGGAGGGAGCCAATACTGCCTTATCCCTTGAAACCTACCAACTTCAGACTGAACAGATCCCCTTGGGGTAGAGAACCATGAAGGTCCATGAGGAATTATCTGAACCTTCCAGTCCATCTCCTCAGCCTAAACCTCAATCCCAATCCTGAAAGATTCCTGTTTTCCAGCTGTGACTCTTCAATAGCTTTGAGGAACTTGGCCCAACCAGAGGTGGATACAGGTGTAATAAATGATAATTGGAATTCTTTGTCTTTAGAGGGGCCTTTCCTGTGCATCTGCCCCTGCCCTTGGTGTGTGAGATAGGAGAGTGTAGATGGGCCTACCCCTTGTTGTCCCTGCCCTATTTTTGTTTTTTTTACAATACTACAACAAACATCATCCTGTCCTTGTCAAAGATGGTGTTTATCCCCTGCGGTGCCCAACAATTCCAAAACGCCTCTGAGGTACCCATGGGCCACACATGTTGCTTTTCCGTGGTTACCCGGGCAGTCCGGCTCTCCCAGCCCCGGGAGTGTTTGACAGGACAATGCAGACGGAGCTACTGTCTGTATCTAACCCGTATCGGGATAGTGTGGAGGATGCTCCAGTTGGTACAGGGAGGGTGATCCTTAGACAGGAGGGGGGGGGCATTGGTCTGGTATTGTGGACTCAGGGAGACAAGGGAACCACGTTTCACTCGTAGTGTGGCGATGGACCAGGACTTGTGTTAGAACACAGAAAATTACAGGCTCTTTGGCCCATGATGTTGTGCTAACCCTTTAATCTACTCCAAGGTCAATCTAACTCTTCCCTCAAACATAGCCCAGCATCTTTCTTTCATCCGTGTGCCTGCGGAGTCTCTGGCTGTCCACTCGATCTGTGCCTCTTGTCATCTCCGTCAAGCCATCCCTCATCCTCCTTCGCCCCAAAGGGAAAAGCCCTGGCTCATTCGACCGTCACTCATAAAACATTCTCCTTAAATCATCTACCGGGCCGGGAAACCTGGTAAATCTGTTCTGCACCCTATTCTAAAGCTTCCACATCCCTCCTCTAATGAGACACCCAGAACTGAACGCAGCAATGTGTTCTCGGTTTAATATGTCGTGGTCTGTTTTTCTCTGTTTGTTCGGAGTGCCTTGTAATTTGGGATTTTTTTTTCTCACTCCTGTTGTTGTACCACAGGCCGAGCCCCCCCCTCTACTCGATGTTAGCGTCAGGCCTTAGGCCCTCCTACCATACAGCGCTGGCTGCCAACGCCTCTGTGGCCAGGTGGGTGAATCTCCACGACTTCTGGGTCAGGCACTGGCCCCAGCAAGGGAGTCCTGCTCAAATGCCTTGTGTAGGGGGCGGGGGTGGGGGGTGCTTTATCAGAGGTAGTGTCCCTCGCGCAAAGGACGGTGGCGACCGTCCATCACGGCAGCTGCCCTGTATCCTGTGACGGCAACAGTGTCACCTTTCCAGCCCTACGTGGGGGGGGGGGGAGTCAGGGAGGAGAGGGAATGGAGAGGGAGTGAGGAGGGCGAGGGAGGGATAAGGGAACAGAGGAAGAAGGGAGGGGAGGGGAGGGAGCAAGGAGGGTGAGGGAGGGACGAGGGAATGGAGGAAGAAGGGAGGGGAGAATGAGAGGGGGAGGGAGGGATGAGGGAACGGAGGGAAAAGGAGAGGGTGAGGGAGGGATGAGGGAATGGAGGTAGAAGGGAGGGGAGAATGAGAGGGTGAGGGAGGGATGAGGGAATGGAGGAAGAAGTGAGGGGGAGGAGAGAAGGAGAGGGAGCAAGGAGGGTGAGGGAGGGACGAGGGAATGGGGGAAGAAGGGAGGGGAGAATGAGAGGGTGAGGGAGGGATGAGGGAATAGAGGAAGAAGGGAGGGGAGAATGAGAGGATGAGGGAATGGAGGGAAAAGGAGAGGGTGAGGGAGGGATGAGGGGGAGGAGAGGAGGAGACCGGCCACGGGAGACAGAAATAGAGAGAGAGAGAGAAATGGATGGGGAAGGAGAGAGAGAGAGAGGAAGGGTTGAAGGCAGAGGGAGGCACGTCATGTATAGAGCAGGGGATGAGGGACGATCGTGCCCCTGAATTCTGTGACAGCTGGACGGTCACTGGCTCCCACCTGTGTTACCCCACTGGTACAGTGCAGAGAGGCTGTGAAGGCAGAGGGCTGTAGGTGCAGGGAAAGCAGAGTGACATTGCAGCTCTGCACCGTGTGAGGATAAGGGGATGGAAGCACTGAGCAGAAAATAGTATTGTCCGCTGTACAGAGGGTGTGAACAGAGATATTTCCCCACTCACATGCTACAAGGAGCGGTAGAACAAAGGGATCTGGGAATACAGGTCCATAATTCGTTGAAAGTGGCATCGCAGGTAGATAGGGTCGTAAAGAAATTTTTGGCACATTGGCCTTCATAATCAAAGTATTGAGTACAGGAGATGGGATGTTATGAAGTTGTATAGGATATTGGTGAGGTCTAATTTGGAGCCTCGTGTGCATTTTTGGTCACCTACCTACAGGAAAGATGTAAATAAGGTTGAAAGAGTCCAGAAAAACTTTACAAGAATGTTGCCGGGTCTGGAAGACCTAAATTATAAGGAAAGATTGAATAGGTTTGGACTTGAAACGTAGAAAATTGAGTGGAGATTTGACGGAGGTATACAAAATTATGAGGGTTTAGATAGGATAAATGCAAGAAGGCTTTTAAGAGAAGTTTGGATAAGTACATGGATACTCTGAACTTTGATTGGTGGACCTGAGTTATAGGGAAAGATTGAATAGGTTAGGACTTTATTCCTTAGAACGCAGATTTGACAGAGGTGTACGAAGTTATGAGGGGTATAGATCGGGTAAATGTAAGAAGGCTTTTTAAACTGAGGTTGGGTAGGACTACAACTAGAAGTCATAGGTTAAGGGTGAAAGGTGAAAAGTTTAAGGGGAACATGAGGGAAACTTCTTCACTCAGAGGGTCGTGAGAGTGTGCATGCAAGCTCAATTTCAACATTTAAGAGAGGTTTGGGTAGGTACATGGATGGTAGGTGTAGACAGTTTAAATGTTTTCGGCATGGACTAGATGGGGCAAGGGACCTATTTCTGTGCTGTACTGTGTGACTGTATGAAAGGGAGAGAGGTTGGATATACTGCTCCCCACACAGGATGCTGGGGAGAGGCAGAGTCGTTTTATTCCAGGTGTTGGGAAGGTGCCACTACTGTTGGTGCAGATAGCAGGGACTGTGGAGAGCCTGGGGCAAGGAACCGCAGAGTGTAAGGATCAGTGACTCGACGCGAGGAATTGACGGACGAGGTGAGGGAGGGGTGGACCGCTGCTGTGGGACTGTGATGTGGCAGCAGGGCCCCACATTCCCTTGGTCTTCGCAAAAAGTGAACCTAAAGCAACATTCGAGAATGTAAAATAGTACGTGAACCTTTGGCCCACCGGGTTCTTGATTAGTGTCAAAGGTTACGGGGAGAAGGCAGGAGAACAGGGTTGACGAGATAGTAAATCGCAGAGTGGTGGCCCAAATCCCCTAATTCAATCTTAGCATCCTGTGGACAGCACAACGTTGTGGGCCGAAGGGCCTGTAATGTACTGTACTGTTGTATGTTCTATTTTAAATAGAACATATAAGTGAGAATAGTAAAAGTCCAGTAATTTCATAGCAAATAAAATTGAGGTGGCTTCTTCAAATTGATTCCAGAGTTGGCCTCAAGTCTGGAGGAGAGGTTTCACAATGCAGCCATGTGTTCTCTGGAATATGTATGAAAGCTTAGCTATATTTGTCATGTGTGTATCAAAACATACAGTGCTGTTCGTTCTAATGACCAATGCAGTCCAGGGATGTGCTGGCCGGGGGGTGGGGGGGAGTAGGCAGCCCGCAAATGTCAGGACGCATCCGGCAGGCGCACAACTCGGCCGATCCGTATGCCTTCGGGATGTGGGTGGAAATCGGATCACCCGCAGCAAACCCATACAGCAACAGGCAGAACGTCCTCACAGGCAGCAATAGGAATTCAGCTGCGATCACCTCTCTGTAAAATCCGGCTAACTGCTTTGCTACCCTGTTGGGTGTCTAAGAGTGATTTGATCAAGGGCTTTGGAAGGAATTAGAGTAGATGGGGGTAAATTTCATGCCGGAGGGAGAGGCCAAGAGCAGAGATTCTTCCAACTCTGCGCATGGCCATTCAGTAGAGAAGTAAAGAACAGTTCTTTCATCCGATTGACCTTGGATGCGAGGAGCATTCAGAACAAAGTACTGTAGATTTTAAATACTCTCCACATCCACACTATCTAGGCCTTTCAATGTTCGGTAGGTTTCAATGAGATCCACTCTCCCTCAATCTTCTGAACTCTCTCACAAGTACAGGCCCAGAGCCATCAAATGCGCCTCATAAGTTAACCCTTTCAATCCTGGAACAATTCTTGTGAATCTCCTCTGGACCTTCTCCAATGCCAGCACATCCTTTCTGAGATATGGCCCCTAAACTGCTCACAGTAACCTCATATGTGGTCTGACCAACAATTTTTAAAGCCTCAGTGTTACATCCTTGCTTTTATATTCTAGTTCTCTCAAAATGAATGCCAATGTTGCATTTGCCTTCCTTACTTGTGACTCAACTTGCAAGTTGACTTTTAGGGAATCCTGGATTCCCAAGTTCCTTTGTGCCTCTGACTTTGGAATTTGCTCCCTGTTTAGAAAACAGTCTATGCCCTATTAAAGTCCTTCTCTCAAAGTGCATGACCATGCACTACAACCTATTACATTGTCACTTCTTTACCCATTTTCCTAATCTGTCCAAGTCCTCCTGCAGACCTCCTGCTTTTTCAACGCTACATGCCTCTCTTTGTGTCAGATTCAGATTTGGACTTGCTGCGTTTATGAAACATATGGTAAAGTGCGTTAACAATCAGCAGAGCAACAACAAAACAAAGCAAGACCGCAGGAAAACAACCCCCTTTCCCTTCATACCCACCCACCCATTGCTATCAATTCCATCGTGCAGATCACTGGTGAATGGTAGCGGACCAGTGGAGCACCACTAGTCATTTGACCCAAATGATTGGACTCACAGTTGGGTGAGCTGCCCACTGCCTGTTGGGATGGTTTGTAATCTGTCAGCGCGTCTTGTTTCTACTCCTCACTGACTCGCGTCTCTTTGGCAGGTTCTCTCCTCAGCTGGTCACGGCATCACACGGTCTACATGCAAGTGGAATCCCCCACCCCGCCATCGTAACAACGGGAATCAAGCAGGAGCCCAATCACAGCCAGCCCAGTCCGAGCCACATCTCGTGAGTTTTGTTGCGTCTTTGTTGGAGGCTTCAAAACGATGAGCGGAAGATTCAATAATTGGCACGTTGACCTTGATTTGGAGGTTCAAGGGGTCAGGGGTACAGTTGATGAGAAAGCCTCAAGCCAAGATGGTGCCCTTTGTCAGAAATGAGCAAACACAAATATATCCCTGTGTTTACAAATATACTCAGAGGCCTCTTTATCAGGTACAGGAGGGGAACCTGGTGTGGTCTTTTGCTGCTGTAGTCCATCGAACACATCTTCATGGTTGGATGTGTTGTGTGTTCAGGGATGCTCTTCTGCATGCCACTGTTGTACCATGAGGGTTATTTGAGTTATTGTCGCCGTCTTGTCAGCTTGAACCAGTCGGGCCATTCTCCTCCGATCTCTCTCATTAACGAGGCGTTTTTGCCCGTAGCACTGCTGCTCACTGGATGCTTTTTGTTTTGTTCCTCACACCATTCTCTGCAGACTCTAGAAATGTTACCTAAGCGACTTTGACGGCAGAATGATTGTTGGTGCCAGACAGGGTGGATTGAGTACCTCTCATAAACTGTTGACCTGGGATTGTCACGCAGAACAGTCTCCAGAATTTATAGATACAACCCTTTCACCGGAGCTTGTACACTAACTTTTGGGGATGTTCCGATTGAAGAACATTGATTGTAGTAATTGCTGTGTGCATACTGCCCGTACACAAATATCCGTCGCCAAGAAGCAACAGATCGCACACCCGTTTAAAATTACCAAGAAAGTATATTTATCAATTTTCAACATCATCAGACAATTAGTAGGAAAAGAAAGGAAAGAGTAAAAGGGCCCATTACAGTTAATCAAGTCTAAACGTGCACATAAACATTGGAGCTCGTATCGGTAGTGGTTGGGTGTACCACTTCACTCGCAGTGCTGAATTCCCATCACCAACCACAGGGAGAGCTCCCCTTCTCAGAATCCTGCCTCTCGGAAAGGTCTCCTTGCAACAGGGTCTCCCCTTCCGATGGGATCCTCCAGGTTTCTTCCCTGGTGCTCTGCTCTCCGCACCTCCCGCCAAAAGCCCCCAAACCAGACTACTGTTCCTTCAGAAATCTCATCCTGCCCAGCTCTCTAGAATCTTCTCTCGCATCCCACTGGGCAGGAGGTTACAACACATTCCCAGTCAGTCCTGATTGGCTGACACCACATTCTTATGCTGGGCAACATGGCTCCTTATCTTTAGCTGAAGCCAGAACTCTCTTACTAAAAGGACACACTGCTTTTACAGAAAACTACTAAAATAAAAATACCTCACAGCATAGCTGTAGAAATCTCATCCAGAGTATTACACAGAGAATGGTATAAAATGTGCTTATTTGAGTTATTGTCTCCTTCTTGTCAGCTTGAACCAGTCTAGCTAATCTCCTCTGACCTCTCATTAACAAGATGTTATCATCCACTGAACTACCACTCATGGGTTTTTTTTTTAACGTGCCCTTCTCTAAACTCTAGAGACTGTTGTGCATGAAAATCCCAGGAGACCAGCAGTTTCTGAGATACTCAAACCACCCCATCTGGCACCACATTCAAAGTCATGTAGATTACACTTTTTCCTCATTCTGATGTTTAGTCTGGTTCCATTTCAAATGGTTCAACAGCTGAACCTCTTGACCACGTCTGCATGCTTTTGTGCATTGAATTGGTGCCACGTGATTGGCTGACTAGATATTTGCATTAATGAGCGGGTGTACCTAATAAAGTGGTCACTGAGTGCATTGAGGAAGGGAGAGATTTGTTCCATTAGGACTCTCTACAACTGAAAGGGACGAGGAAATGGAATGAATCCATTGGTGTTGGGTCTCCTGAGAATGGAAGTGAGTGGTTTCATTGGGATTCTCCCTAATGGGGGTGAATGGCAAAAAGCTTTCTCCTTTGGAAATGTAATGCAGAAGAGAACGGGAGGAGATTCATTCCCTGAGGTTTCATTTACTGGGAGTGAAAGGGAGAGGTTGGATCCAATGAGATTGTATATCATGGGATAAGTTGGACCTTTCAGTTCTTTACTGGGAGACTAGATGGTACAGCCTCTGAATACAAAGACATCCCATGAAAACGGAGATGAGGAATCGCTTTAGCCAGAAGGTGGTAAATCTGCGGAATTCATTGCCACAGACATCTGTGGAGGCCAAGTGGTTGGGTATATTTAAAGTGCAAGTTGATAGGTTCATGACTAGTCAGGGTGTTAAAGATTACAGGAAGAAACAGGAGATTGGGTTTGAGAGGGATAATTCTCCATTCTGGTTCCCCTCTCACCCCTTTTCTTCTTATCTGCCCATCACCTTCTGGTTCCCATCTGCCCTTTTCTCCCATGGTCCATTCTCCTCTCCTTCTTCAGCCCTTTACATTTTCCACCTATCCCCTCCCAGCTTCTTCACCCCCTTCCCCATACCCCACCCACTGACCTTCCTCCTCAGCCGTTCTCATGTATCAGCCAAGGTGGAATGACGCAGTAGACTCGATGGGCTGAATGGCCTAATTCTGATCCTATGTGTTGTGGTCTTGCTTTGGAAATCATTTGGTTCATCGGGTCGGTCGGAAAACTTCGTACTCCGCTCGTGATCACGTTACTTCACATGGCAAATACAACTAACCGTTATCGTTCGTTTCAGGAAGCCCCTGGCCACGAAGGAGGAGGATGAGAAGAGAAAACCACACATCAAAAAGCCATTGAATGCCTTCATGTTGTACATGAAGGAGATGCGGGCCAAGGTGGTGGCCGAGTGTACGCTGAAGGAAAGTGCCGCCATTAACCAGATACTGGGGCGCAAGGTAAGCTCCAGGCTTAAGTATGTTGTCCGTGAAAACAGGCCAGACACGCCAACTCATCTAGTTCCAACATGTCCCCACTTCTCAAAAATTTCCTTTTCCTGTCTTGATGCAGCTGGGACGAGAAGTTCGGACTATGTGGGTGACTGTAACACATAGGAGCAGAATTAGGCCATTCTGCCCATCAAATCTGCTCCATCATTCCATCATGGCTGATTTATTTTCCCTGTCCCCGTAACCTCCCCCCCTATATAATCAAGAACCTAACACTCTCCTCTTATACCGAATGACCTGACCGCCTCAGCTGCCTGTGGCAATGAATTCCACATATTGCGGTATGGCAATTGTCTCATATCGGACCGCAAAGCACTCCAGCATGTGGCGAAAACTGCCCAGCAGATTATCGGCCCCCAATTGCCCACCCCATTGAGAACATCTACCATAAACGCTGCCTGGGCAGGGCGAAAAGCATTATCCAGGATGCATCTCACCCTAACTATGGACTTTTTACTCTCCTCCCATCCAGTAGGCACTACAGGAGCCTCCGCTCCCGCACTGGCAGGCACAGGAAGAGCTTCTCCCCTGAGGCTGTGACCCTGCTGAACCTCACATCACAGCGCTAAGCAGTATTGCACCCATATTGGACTGTCTCAGTACTTTTATATTTGTGTGCTGTAGCAGTTACTTTTTATTTGCAGTTATTTTGTAAATAACACTATTCTTTGCATTTCTGGTTAGGTGCTAACTGCATTTCATTGGCTTTGTATCTGTACTTGGCACAATGACAATAAAGTTGAATCTAATCTAATCTAGTCTAATATTCACCAATATTCAGTAGGTTTTAATGAGATTTATGACCCCTCCTCCCAGCCCGCCCCATTGTTCTAAACTCCAGTGAGTACAGGCCCAGAGCACCGTAAACCCAGACCAACCACTCTTTGTTGACTCTTCCCAGCAGATGGACAGACCAAGTTGCACAATGGCGTTGAGCTGCAGTCTCTGTCGAAATCATGGCTCGGGCTAAATTGTGGTTTTTTTAGGTTTGTAAGGATGGTTTTGGGGACAGAGAGGGGGGAGCTAGAGGTCAGATTAGGGTTTTGGGATGAAGACGTCGGGGAGTTCGAGGCCAGGCCTCCGGTTCGCATTCAGAGTCCGGCAGTGTAGACGGGTGACGAACGACATCCCTGGACATGGGGCTGCCCCAGAGTCCGGGGATCGGACGTCTGTGTGAGCAGGGCCAGTCGGTTGGTGCACCTAGAGTCCAGGGTCCCGTCAGTCTCTTGTCCAGGGTCAATACTGAAGTTCATTCGGAAGTCCGCAAGCTGGAGTCAGGAGGCTTATCCCAGAGCTGCAGGACTATTTATGTCTGTGGGTGGGTGGGAGGAAATGGATTTGTCTTGTTTGTATGTTCTGTGTGTGTTGTTCTGCTGAGCATTGAGATTTTTCATTGAGTGTTTCCATGTACATGTGGTAAGTAAACCTGAATCTGAATTTTTTTGATGGGTCTCCTGCCTCTCTGGAAACGGTGGACCACCTCAGTTTGAGGCACGGTAGTAATTAAAAACGTAAGATTCGGTAGTTAAGGAAGTGTCCTTTCATGCTGATGGTGACTCAGTGGGTTGTACTCCTGCCTGAGTCAGAAACCACACTCTGGATGCTTGTGCTCAGCAGTCTGAGGGCATCTGTGTTTGGTCTGTGTTGGTTTATGCCTTGCCCCTAGACTGCTGGTCTTCCAACAGCCACCCGTTTCAGTCTGCCTTCCCATTCCGACGTGTCAGTCCATGGCCTGATGATAAGGAGGAAAAAATAACCTCACTCTATCTGGGTAGCCTCCAATTTGATCAAGAACGTCAATTTTCCCTACTTCTCTGCAGCTGCTGTTCCATCCACCTTCCCTCTTTTTCCATTCCGCATCTGGTTCCCCACTCACCCCCTCACCTCCTTCTGGTTCCCCTCCTCCTTCCCTTCCTCCCATGGTCCACTCTCCTCTCCTATCAGATTCCTTCTTCTTCAGCCCTTTACGTGTTCCACCTATCCCCTCCTATCTTCTTACTTCACCGGCCCCCCCCCCCCCGTACCCCATGCACCCACCTTCCTCCTCAGCTGTTCTCACCTATCACCCTGCCCCACGTTCTTAGACTGGTTTCTGCCCACTTCCTTTCCAGTCCAGTGCAGGGTCTGGGCCTGAATCCCCTCCACAGATGCTGCCCGACCTGCTGAGATCCTCAGTATTTTGCCTTGTGCTGCTCCTAGACTGCAAAGTCTGACTTAGTCAGGCCACGCCTGTACGGGGTGGCTGCTTTAGTTGTGAAGAGGGTGGGGAGGGTGGCTATCCTCTCCACATTTCTGCTGCTGAATGCAGCCCAGTCCACAGCACGCGAGGACCCCACCTCCCTGCCATGAAGCTCATCTACAAGGAGCTCTGCTGCAAGAAATCAGCTCCCCACCATCCAGGATATTGCCTCTTGTTGCCACCTTCAGGCGGGAAGTCCCACTCCGCCAGGTCAGGGAGCAGTGATCACCCTAGAACCATTAGGTTCCTGAACCAGTGTGGGTAACTTCACTCACCCCAACTCTGAACTGACTCTACAGCTACAAGCAAAGGCAGACCCACACCACCAGGTTGGGGAGCAGTTATCACCCTAGAACCATCAGGTTCCTGAACCAGTGTGGGTAACTTCACTCACCCCAACTCTGAACTAACTTTACAACTACAAACTCACTTTCAAGTAATTTTCACAACTCCTGTCCTTTTATTTTTTTTTTAATTTTCAAAGTTTCCCTTCTTTTTCACATTGGTTGATAACAAAATTAGGTAATAAATTTTAGTTCAAACTTTTGAGTGCCTCTCCTCGGCGATCCTGTGGGGAGGTGTCTTGGGCGTAGACTGATAATCTTGGTACTGTGTACGTACTTTGATATTAAATTCCCTTTGAGTTTTGAAGTCCTGCTCCATCCTGACAGTGGCACGCGTTGACCCGAGAGGAGCAATCAAAGTACTACGAGCTGGCGAGGAAGGAGCGGCAACTTCATTCCCAGCTCTACCCCGGCTGGTCAGCGCGGGACAACTATGTGAGTAGCTGGCTTGGTTCGGCCAGGCACCCTGAGCTGCGGCGACGAGACCCTCCGGTCCCTTTGTTGGGGAAATGGAGCTGAGGGATGCTAGTAGTGCCTTGACAGGGCCTGGGCGCCGATGTTGGAAGGAGGGGTGTTGATTAATGGCTGGATGTTTGAGGGGGAAGAATGGGGAGGTGTGGTAGCCCAGCAACAGTGACCCAGGTTCAGTTCCTGCCGCTATCAATGTCACTACCTCAGTGAAGCAGCCTCCTTCTTTGTGGCCAGACACTTCCGGAAACAAATGATAAAGATCAGCGCCAAAACATACATGATCAGAATCAGATTTAATATCACTGGCGTAGGTCGTGAAATTCCTTACCTTTGTTAGCAATACAATGAAGTACATGATAAATAACTATAGAGGGAAAAAAGAGTTACATTGAGTATATACACCTCTGTTAAATAGTTAAGTTAAAAATAAGTGGTGCAAAATAACAGAAATAAAAAAGTAGTGAGGTTGTGTTGATGGGTTTAATTTAGAAATTGGATGGCGGAGGGGAGAGGCTGTTCCTGAATCACTGAGTGTGTGCCTTCAGGCTTCTGTACTTCCTTCTTGGCAGCAGAAGAGGGCACGTGCTGGGTGGTGGGGGTCCTTGATGATGGATGCCGCCTTCCTAAGGTACCACTCCTTGAAGTTGTTTTGGATACCGCGGAGGCTGGTACCCATGGTGGAGCATTGTACAAGTTTCCGCAGAAACGTGCTATTTGCGTCGACGGCCAACACCGTCCGAGGATTGTGCTGCCGTCAGCCCGCAAGCATCACCACGTTTCCGGCACCAACGGAACATGCCCACGCCTTACTAACCCCTGACCTGTACATCTTTGGAAGGTGGGAGGAAAATGGAGCATCTGGGGGGGTGGGGCAGAGGGAGCTCACGTGGTCAGAGGGAGTACCATCTCCTTATGGTGAGCAGAAAGAACTGAGCCCCCATCACCGGTGGCTGTAAAGTGTAACACTTGCCACTACGCTACCGTAACGCCCCGTTCTTCCCGCGACCAGGTGGGTTTCCTCAAACGTTCCAAAGACGTTTGGGTTCGTGGTTTAATCGGTCACATGGGCAGTGAGGGCTCGTTGGACTGGAATAAAAAGAACCAAGTGTCGTGAATGTTGTTTGTCATATACATTAATGATCTGGATGATGGGGTGGTAAATTGGATGAGTAAGTATGCAGATGATAGTAAGATAGGTGGTGTTGTGGATAATGAAATAGGTTTTCAAAGCTTGCAGAGAGATTTAGGCCAGTTAGAAGAGTGGGCTGAAAGATGGCAGATGGAGTTTAATGCTGATAAATGTGAGGTGCTACATTCTAGTAGGACTAATCAAAATAGGACATGCATGGTAAATGATAGGGCATTGAAGAATGCAGTAGAACAGAGAGATCTAGGAATAATGATGCATAGTTCCCTGAAGGTGGAATCTCATGTGGATAGGGTGGTGAAGAAAGCTTTTGGTATGCTGGCCTTTATAAATCAGAGCATTGAGTATAGGAGTTGGGATGTAATGTTGTTTGGCACAGACTAGAAGGGCCAAGTTGGCCTGTTTCCATACTGTAATTGTTATATGGTTATATGACAAGGTCTGGGACACTGAAGGTGCAAGGGGGGCTGCCGAGGGGGAGGGATGGGAATTGGACAGGGAAGAGTGGTCAGGGGTCACCACAGGTTGTACAGGGTTTAGTTATCATGGGAGGGCTTTAATAGAGGATTGGCCAGTGGGTGCGGATGGGCTGGAAGTTGGCTCAGGGGCGAAGGGGTTGGTTGGGGGACTGAAATGTTTCCCGGGACTGCGTTGCACTCACTGTCTTGGTGTCCACCTTACAGGGCAAGAGGAAAAAGAGGAAACGCGGCAAACAGCAGCAGACCGAGGAGAGTAACCAAGGTGTGTCCTCCAGACCCCGAGGGTCTGCTCGTGATCGACGTGGGGGTGGCTGGAGCTGAGATGGGTGGGGGTGTTTTACAGCCGGGGTTCCTGCCTCGGACAAGGTTTCTTCAGATGCTTCTGGGGGACGGGCAGCTTGGCAGAGTCAGTACGGGTCCAACATGGGCAAATGGGACAGCATGGAGGTGTTGGGCTGAAGGGTCTGAAGTGCAGATGTGGATCATGGATTAAAACAGCAGAGTTACTGTACGGGTGTAAAGTTACAAGTAACTCCTTAATGCAGGCAGGTGTGTGGTGCTGCACTTTGGGAAGGACAGGCCAGGGTAGGACTGATATGGTGAACAGCAGTGTGCTGAGGAATGGGGTAGAACAGAGGGATCTGGGAATACAGGTCCATAATTCCTTGAAAGTGATTGTAAAGAGAGCTTTTGGCATATTGGCCTTCATAAATCAGAGATACAGAGGAGCTGGGATGTTTTGTTGAAATTGTACTAGACGGTGGTGAGGCTGAATTTGGAGTTCTGCAATACCATAACATGTAGGAGCAGAATTAGGCGATTCACTGTCATGTCTGATTTATTATTCCTCTCAACCCCATTCTCCTGCCTTCTCCTCATAACCTTTGACTGCTTGACTAATCAAGAACCTGTAAAACTCTGCTGTTTAAGAAGTGACTTGGCATGGACGGCTGTCTGAAGCAAGGAATTCCACAGACTCGCCTCCCTGTGGCTGGAGAAATTTCTCTTCATCTCTGGTCCTGGACTCCCCCACTATAGAAAAGTGTGGGAGTCCACTCGATCTAGCCCTTTTCAATATTCATTACCTTTCAATGAGATCCCCCCTCCCCGTCATTCTTCCAAACTCCAGAGAGTGCAGGACCGGAGCCATCAAACTCTGCTTGTATGTTAACCCTTTCATTCCTGGGATCATTCTCGTGAGCCTCCTCTGGGCCCTCTCCAATGGCAGCACATGCTTTTTTTTTTAGGCAAGAGGCCAAAGACGCCTTACGATACTCAATGCAGTCCGACCGAAGCCTTAAAAGGCCGTACTGCATTGTGTGCAGTTCTGGTCACCAATGACAGGAAATGAATGCATCAGTAAAATCAAAACAGTACATAAAAAATTTACAAGGATGTTGTTGGGACTTGTGGACATGAATCATAGGGAAAAGTTGAATAGGTTAAGACTTGTTCCCTGGGGCGTAGGAGAATGGGGGGGAGAATTGTTAGACGTATACAAAACTGAGGGATATAGATAGGGTAAATGCAAGCAGGTTTTTTCCACTGAGGCTGGGTGAGACGAACACTAGAGGTGGTGGGTTAAGCAGGGATTGGCCTTGTTTGTCACATGTACGTACAGTGAAATGCACTGTTTGGTGTCATGTCATCAGTGAGGATCGTGCTGGGCAGCCTGCAAATGGCAGCTCGCTTCCGGCATGCCCACAACTTGCTCACCCTGACGCTTACACCTTTGGGCTGTGGTTGAATATTTCAGGGGAACCTGAGTGGGTGGGGGGTCCTTCTTCAGTCGGGGGCGGGGGGGTGTGGCGTGTGAGCGTGGAACGAGCTGCCAGCAGAATGGTGGACGTGGTTCAATTGCAATATTTAAGAGAAGTTTGGATAGCTGAATGGATGGGACGGGTGCGGAGAGCTATGGTCGAGGTGTGGGTTGATGGGACTAGGCCGATTAATGGTTTGGCGTGGGCTAGATGGGCTGAAGGGCTGTCGTGCTCTATGACTGTGCTGGGGGCAGCCTGCAGGTATCGCCACGCGTCCTGCCGCCAGCGCAGCGTGCCCCGCTGTGTTCAGACCAACACAAGCGGCAAGGTAAGTCCCTTTGCCTCCCCCGTTCTCGCACGCACAGACGGGTGGCTAACCCCAGGGCAGGCCGCCTCTGGGCTTCCCAGTCTCAGACTCGCAGAGATGACTCTCAGTGGTGTAAATTTATATGTGCAGTGCCTCCAGTGTTGTCAAAGAACCCTCCCATCCTTCCCTCACTCTTTTTGACCAACTCCCGCTAAGAACCAGAACTTGCCCGCAGGGTAACAGCTTCGTCCCCCAGGCTGTCTGTCCCAGCTGAAGGACACGTGCTCATCTTGCCCTGGTCATCTTTAATTGCTGCTTTTTCTCGCATGTTTGTACGACTGCATTTTTATTTGGAAAACTGCCAGTAACATTATACTGCCTTACATAAACATGCAGCTTGCACTCTATATCAGTCTGTTGATCTTCAGGCTTGGCCACTCAGGGACCTGTGCTAATTTTAATTTGAGACTGTATGCGCTGCGTGTGACTATAATGTACTGTGTTTGGCACCTCGGCCCCAGGGGGACAATCTTTCATTTAGCTGTGTACATGTGTGTGGTTGAATGTCAATAAATTTCAACTTGCGTGTAGCTCAGTCCGAGGAACCTGACCGCCCGGGTGGGCCATTGTCTCTGCCTGCTCCTGCCCCACTGAACTCGTGTCCTCATACCTTGACCCCGTTGTTTCCTCTTCACACCTCCATCTGCAATTTAATTCCCATTCCCATTCCCGTTCCTGTTCCGACATTCCCCTTGTTCCGACCTCAGGGTGGAGGAGCAACAGCTTGTATTCCATCTGAGTAGCCTCCAACCCAATGGCATGAACATCGATTTCTCCTTCCAGTAAAATAAGTTCTGTTCTGCGCTCTGGTTTCTTACCTACCCATCACCTTCCCTGGATCCTCTCCTCCTTCCCTTTCTCCTATGGTCCACTCTCCTCTCCGAGCAGATTCCTTCCTCTCCAGCCCTTTACCTTTCCTACCCACCTGGCTTCACCTGTCACCACTAGCTACCCTCTCCCCACTTTTCCCCTACCTTTCTATTCTGGAGTCTTCCCGCTTCCTATCCGATCCTGGAGTAGGGTCCTGACCGTGCCTCCGGCGTTTTGTGTGTGTTGCGTTGAACTGGTGTGTCAGGTGCGCGTGCGCCGTGACAACCTGGTCGCTGCCTGACGATCAGTTCCTTCTCTTGCAGAGTCGCTGGTGCCCGGTTCCCGTCGGAGGCTGAAGGTCCGCCAGCTGGTTCGCGCGGACGGGATCTACTCGCTGCCCGTCTCTGCTTCCGCCGCCAGCAGCAGTATCCTGGACTCGCCGCCCTCCCCGTCCACCCGGCAGCCGGTGCCGGAGGCCCGGGGCCCCGAGCAGGCCCAGCCGCTCTCGCTCAGCATCAAGTCGGACACCCAGCCCAAGCCGAGGGCACCCGCCTCCAGCCCCTCGCCTGCCAGCTCCCGGCGCCTCTCCCAGGCTGCCACGCCCACCTTCCTCTTGACTCCGCCTTCCTCCGTTGAAGCTGCCACGCACTCCCAGCACGGTTTGCAGACGCAGCCATTGCCCTTGGTGACCAGGTCACCTGAGTGACCTTTAACCCATGAACTCCCCCCTCCCACCCTCTGACCCCATATTCAGTCTCGGACCCCCTGACCCTCCAGAGAATTTTTTAAAAGATGTTCTTTGAAGCTGGTCAATATTTGACCCCACTTTTTATATTGAAAACTGTAAATAACTTTTTATTACGTTGAGGTTGGAGGAAGTCAAGGAGGGCTGGAGACGGGTGGGTGGGGGCTTCCATTGGGAAGAGAGAGGAAGGGAGGGGTGGTAGATAGAGATGCCCCTGTGCTCACTGCAGCGCATGCTTGACAGACTTTGTGGAGTTCACTACGAGGACCAAGGGTTCTGGTCAGTCCCCGAAATGTATCCTTCTGTCAATAAGGCCCAATTTATGTCCCTGGTGGGGGTATTGAGCTTCCTCAGTTTTGCCAGAGTTCCATTGGTCGCTTGGGGGGAGGGGGTTGCTGATCCTGGGCACTGCCTACTGCTGCCCTTTGGGGTGGATGAGAGGTCGGTTCAGGGTGGCCCTCTGTACTGAGACAATCACATGACTCACAAATTATAGAGATTCTTCCCCCCCAGCCCACCGCCTGAAAAACACACACTTCTTATTCGCAAACAAGAGAAAATCTGCAGGTGCTGGTAATCTGGGCGAATGACAAGTAACTAACACACACACACACACACACACACACACCATACACACATACACACACAGACACACATACACACCCACACACTCACACTCACACGCACAATGCCGGAGGAACTCAGCAGGCTCGACACCATCTACGGGAAAGAGTTTTGGGCCGAGACCCTTCACCCTGAGTTCCTCCAGCATTTTGTGTGCGTGTTACTCTTTATTTGCCCAGTTTATAAGCTGAACTGCATAGTTTAAGTAACAAGGACCATATCCATTGCTGGGGCTGGTTGTGGGCTGACCAAACTGCTTGTTCTCTTGTGGGTGATGGGTACAGTGGGTTTGACTTGAGCTCAAAGATCTTTTCATCCATTTGGTGACTGAGAAATAATGCTTCTCTACAGGAGAATGACCAAACTCGCGACTGCTTCTCCCCACAGTGGAAGAGGCTTTTGACAATTTCAACGCACATCTACTGTGGCTTCCAGTCCTGAGCAAAATTTTTCTCCCTACTTAAAGTGCAGAATGGCTGATTAGCCCAGAAGATCCACTGCCTTCTTGAGAATACCCCCACCCTCCACTCTCCATACCCCTGGGTTATTTTCACTTTGTTTAAAACATGTACAAATTTCTACATAAACGTTATCATATATGAAAGGTTCTAGTTTTTGTTTTGTGACATGGAAATTCCTAGGTTTTGGTTTGGAGTGGGGTGTGCAGATAAGTATCCCAAGGTTTGAAGGAATAGTTGTCAGTGCAAAGGTGGGAATTCGGATTTCTTCTGCTTCTTACTGGGCTGCGACTCCCAAAAGTTTGGACGTGATCTGAAGCATTCAGAATGCAGAGTTTTGTCAAGCTGGGAGAGGGCACAGAAGAGATTTAGGAGGATCCTAGAGGGCCTGAGTGATAGGGAGATATTGGCCAGGCTCAATCTTTATTCCCTGGAGGGGTGACCTTACAGAGGTTTATAAAATCATGAGGGGCACAGATAAAGCAGATGGTCATAGTCTTTTCCCCAGGGTTGGGGAGTCCAGAAGGGTAGAGATACAAGATAAAAGGGGAGAGATTTAAAAGAAACTTGAGAAGTAACTTCTTAATACAGAGGGCAGTGAGTACTTGAAGTGGTTGAGGCGGGCACAATATGGATAGATACGTAGAGGGGAGGGATTTGGAGGGTTACGGGCCAAATGAGGGCAACTGAAACAGGGAGGGAGGATGATGTGGCCAGCATGGAAAGGCCATGTTCTGTGTGTTGGGTTCTGTGAAAAGATCTGCATTGAACAATGTGGTTCTTGCCCCAGGGTGCCCCCCCCCCCAAGCTTGTGGAGATATTGAGGTTGTCTCCGATTTACGTTGTAGGTGGGTGTGTTTGTGCACAAGAATGGGGGTCTGTCGTGTTTCTCTGGAGTGTCGGGAATGAAGGGAGCAGAGGATAAGCTTCCAATGAAAATTAAGGGAGCTCTAAGGATGCCAAAAGGCAGCATTTGAAATGGCCCCCTCAGCCTCTTGAATACTGAAAAGTATTTGGCATCCTCCCCGCTGACCATCTTGCACGGCTAAATGCTTCTGAATAAAATGGTGATGAGGTGTAAGCAGTACTCTTGCAAATCACCGTCTGTGAAAGAGAGTGCCATACTTTCCATGCAGGGGAACTGTGAGAAAACTTCTCCCAATGTTTTGCTTGCATGTTTCCAATTTTCTAATAAAAGTGTCAGATCTTTCGATGAGGAACACAAGAGGGAACTTCTTCACTCAGAGGGTGGTGAGAGTGTGGAAGAAGCTGCCAGCGGAAGTCCTGGATGTGGGTTAAATTTCAATATTTAAAGGAAGCTTGGATATGTACATTGATGGGAGGAGTAAGGAGGGCAATGGTCCAGGAGCAGGTCAATGGGAATAGGTGGAATAATAGATCAGCAGGTAGCAGATGGGTTGAAGGAACCCATTCTGTTCAGTACTGCTTTATGAATGTCATACTTAAGAGGAGAATGACAAAAGTGTAAAACAAACTGATGCCAGAAATTCCCAACAGTTCAGGCAGCATCAGTGGAGAGAGAAACCGCTGATTTTTCAGGTTGAAGAAATACGCCCAGTGGCCGCTTTATTAGGTACACCTACTTGATAATGCAGATATCTAAGCAGCTAATCATGTGGCAGCAATTCAATCCATAAAAGCATGCAGACATGGTCAAGAGTTTCAGATGTTTAAATCAAACATCAGAATGGGGCAGAAATGAGATCAAAGCAACTTTGAGAATGGAATGATCGTTTGTGCCAGATGGGGTGATTTGAGTATCTCAAACTGCTGACCTGGGATTTTCAAGTCTAGACTTTTACAGAAAGTGATGTGACAAACAAAAAACACATCTAGTGAGTGGCAGTTCTGTGGGCAAAAGTGTCTTGGTAATGAGAGAGGTCAGGGGAGAATGGCCAGACTGGTTCAAGTTGACAGGAAGGAAACAATAACTAAATTAACCACCCTTTGCAACCGTAATTTGCAGAAGAGCAGGTGTGAACGCAAAACACATTGAAACCTTGAAGTGGGTGGGCTACAGCAGTAGAAGACTAAGAACATACACTCAGTACCACCTGTACCTAATAAAGTAGCCATTGAGGTGTGCTTTTCAGCAGACCTGGGTGCAAAAATTCTGACACAAAGCTGATTGTCTGCAATTGTTACATGAAATAGTGAATCTCAAAAACTAAATGCCCAATCAGAGAATGAGGTGTGGTTACCTGAGCGTGTTTTGGGATTTGTTGGAATATTACAAGACATTAATCAGTACAACACATTCGGTCCATGATGTTCTACTTGCCAATATCTCCTAAAGCACCTTCATACTTGCTAATGTCCCTCTTAGGCATAGCATACTTCCTGGCACCCCCACAGTGTAAAAAAAATGTCTAATGCTGTGTACATCTTCTGATGTCTCTGGACACATCTTCAGTGATGTTCCTGGAATCATCGGGTGTTTCGGGTCTTTCAACATCAGACAACCTCCTCCAGGTGACCCAGCCGGGGCTGATCAGACCCCAGCTTGTGTCCAGATGGCTGACAACTTATGACTCCATGGCTCCCCTCTTTTGAGTCACAGCCATCTTGAGGCCCTCTCTGCCGCATCGGTGGTACTGCGGATGGCTCTCCTCTCCCTCGATGCCCAAATTGCTGAAGGGGCTGTGAATCCTCTACAACCAACCTCCACTGGGAGACACCTCGCTCTCCATCCAGCCTGCTGACAGTTGCTGACCAGTCCTGCGTACTTGGAGAGCTTCCTTTCAAAGGCCTCTTCCAAGCTATCTTCCCATGGGACTGTCAGCTCCAGCAGCACCTCTTGCTTAGTTGACTCAGACACAAGGACAATGTCTGGTCACAGGGTGGTGGCTGCGATATGGTTGGGGAACTTCAGCTGCTGTTCGAGGTCCACCTACAGCTGCCAGTCCCTTGCAGAGGTCAGAATGCCTGCAGATGTTCTTTTGGCAGGTATTGGCTGCTCCCCAGCTCTGACAAAGGCAATGGTCTGCTTGGAGGGTCGGGACCGCTTCGCCCACTCAACTCCTGCGCTGACGGCTTCAGCGATGGTCTTCAGGATCTGATCATGCCTCCACCTGTACCGTCCCTCACCAAGTGCCCTTGCACAGCTGCTGAGGATGTGCTCCAGGGTTCTTCGCTTGGAGCACAGTGGGCACGCAGATGACTCTGCCTTGCCCCATGTGTGCAGGTTTGATGGGCTTGGAAGCACATTGTACACTGGCTGGATGAGAAATTGGATGCGGTGTGGTTTGGCTTTCCAAAGATCAGCCCAAGTCACCATCCTCTCAACCGCATTCTCCTGTCTTGTCCAAGCTTCCTCTTGCTTCATTCCCACCGCCTTGTAGGCTCTCGTCTCCTCCACTACTGCTCTCACCTCCTCCTGAACTAGACGACACCTTTCCTTCCCTCTGGTGTCCATTTGGGGAGTTGGAAAGGATCCTAGCCCAGCTCGGCCTTGTGTGACGCAGCCTCGCCTCTGCCTCCTGAACAGCTTCCTCTGCCTTCCACTGCCTGCCAGTCCTCACTTGGATCCCTGCTCTAGCCACCTTCGAGTCACTTGAGTCCCTATACTGTAGCACTTCTCTGGCTCTTGTTACCTTGAATTCTTCCTCCAAGGATTTGAAGGGCAGTTGCAGTATGTTGTGGTGTCCATAGAGTGCGATGCTGCTCAGGCTCTTTGGCAGCCCCAGCCATCTCCTGAGGTGGTTGCTAACCCTCTTCTGGAAGGTTTCGACTGTCGAGATCAGAACTGCATAGAAGAGGAAAGGCCACAGGATTCTGGGAAGAATGCCATGCTGATACACCCAGGCTTTAAACTTCCCAGGTAGGCCAGACTTGAATACGGATACGGACTTGTCCACAGATTTCAGCCAGCCATCCAACTCGGTGCAGGTCACCTGAATGGATGTTGTGTCCCTTAAAGAGCTGTCAAAAACTTTGCCTAAGCTCTTGACTGGCTTTTCTGTGATGGTTGGGATGGCTGTGCCTGCGATGCTGAACCGGAACTTGTTCTCCACCTTCCCTTTCCTCAGCACCATCGATCTTGATTTGGCAGGTTTGAAACGCATCCTGGCCCACTCCACCAGCTTTTCGAGCCCTTGCAGAATCCTCCGGCAGCCTGGGACTGATTCTGTGGTGACTGTGAGGTCATCCATGAATGCCCTGATAGGTGGTTGCCGTTGAGTGGAATTCATTCTGGGCCCTCTGCACTCTGGTTCAGCAGACTTAGTGAGCATGTTCATGGCTAGGGAGAACAGTGTCACTGAGATAGTGCACCCTGTGATGATGCTGATCTCTATCTTGTGCCAGATTGATGTAATTGCTCCTGAAGTTGCTGTAATAATCAGCGATAAGGTCTCTGATTCTGCTGGGGATGTGATATTTGGTCAGTGTGAGCTGCACCAGCTTGTGTGGAATGGAGCCATATGCATTTGCCAGGTCGAGCCACAACACTGACAGGTTGCCCTTGTTCTCTCTGGCCTCCCTGATGAGCTGTGTCACCACACCGATGTGCTCCAGACAGTCCGGCATCCCTGAAATGCCACCCTTCTGGACTGATATATCAATACAGGTGTTCTTTGCTAGGTAGGTGCACAGCCGGTTAGAAACTGCACTGAAGAAGACCTTCGCCTCGACACACAGCAGGGAGATGATGTGAAACTGATCTATCTGGGTGGCATTTTCCTCCTTCGGGATCCACACCCCTTCAGCCACTCTCCACTGTTCTGGGATCTTCCCCCTTCTCCAGAAGATTCTCAGGATCTTCCACAGACGCAGCAGGAGTTTGGGGCAGTTCTTGTACACTTTGTACGAGGTGCTGCTCGGTCCTGGAGCCGAGCTTGCCCTTGCTTTGCGGACGACCTCTCTGACTTCCTTTAGCTGCAGCTCTGACATGTCGAACTGCACATCCGGTTCAGTTGGGTCCATTAGGATGTCGCACTCTCCCAACTCCTGCTCTCTTTCAGGATCATTATATACCTTCTTCAGATGTTGGTCTATGTCTTCCTGCGAACAGGCCAGTTTCCCACTGCGCTTCTCCCCCAGCAACTCCTTGGTGAACTTGAAGGGGTTGGCGATAAAGGCAGCACGTTTTCGGGCCCTTTCACGATGCAGCCTCCGATGCCACTCTGCCCGGCGGAGGACTCTGATCTTCTTTCGTAATATGCACATCAGCTGGGCCAAGCCAATGCGCTCCTCTTCTCCTGCCTCCTTGTATTGGGACTTCAGCGCTTTCATCCCCTGCCTGATGTTGTGGATCCTCAATGCTCTTTGGTTCTTTGAGCAAGGTGTTTTGGAGCCTCTCTTCTGCGAACCATTCAGCTGCAATGCTGACAATGATTGTTATCATGGCTTGCAGCTTCCTATCGACCCCTCCCTTCGCCGTTGCCTCCAGAATTTGGTTGACATATTCATCAAACTGCTTCCACAGTGAAGTCATGTTAGCTGCAGGCCATTGGATCAGCCTCCTGTTAGACTTGATGTTAGAGGGATTAGTTTGCTAACATGAGAAAAATGATTCTGCTTTAAATGTTTATTTAACTTTAAACCTAGTTTACACAGTACCTGTACATTGCTCAGCAGCCTTGATTTTAATGTGATCCTTGAGTTTGATGGTTTTCAGCAAGAGTTGAAATATCTAACAAAAGCCTCAAGTCCCCACGTGTAACAATGTACAAGCGGTTTCTGTTTTTTTTTCTGAGTATGTGATTCTGCACTGAAGCCTCTTTCAACAAGGTAGGAGAATGGAAATGCAATGAAGAGCTGTTTGGCTCTTGTCCGAAGACCAAGCAGATATGTCAGTATAACCACATACCACAAAAGTCAGCATTTTGTTGGTAAGGTTGATGAGATTGCCAGGTTTCGGATGCATTGTGACAACGAGTGCTCACCACCTGCAGAGATGTGGTTCTTCCTGTGTTCCAGGGCTCGTCCTCTTTTTATGGAAGTACCAGCTCTAGTAACGGTCCGTCAGATCTCAAGCCTCGGTTTAGGGTACCGCTTACTGCTCCCCCGCAAGAATCCCGAATGCCCCCCGAAGACTTCTATCCCCCCCCTAACGCCCCTTTAGGACATGTAATCGCTCACTTGGTGGTGGGGGCAGTACCATCCCCGTTGGGAATCACTGATCTAGTTTTCCTTCCATTTTTCTATCATAAAATGCCTTAGAGTTTCCTAAATATCTTAAATGTCTCTACCACCACCCCTGGCAGATCATTGCACTCACCCATCACCCTCTGTGTAAAACAAACAAAAAAACAAACAAACAAAACCCTACCATTGACATCCCCCTATACTTTTCTCCAACCGCCTTAAAATTAGCTATTGCAGCCCTGGGGAAAATCTCTCTGGTTGTCCACTCTATCTGTACTTCTTATCTTATATACCTCTATCAATTCACTTCTCACTCCAAAGAGAAAAGCACTAGCTCACTCAATCTATCCTCATAAGATGCAGCCTCCTAGTAAATCTCTGTGCTCTGCTCTAAACATGCGAAAGGGAGTGTAAATGGACTGCCAGATGAACTGCAGTAAGGATATTCCCAGTGGTGGAGAGTCTGGAACTCGAAGTTCACAGTCCAGGGATAAGGGAAAGCCATTTAAAATTCAAATCTGGAGAAGTTTCTTATCCCAAATAGAGGTGAACATTTGGCCCATTGAGTCTGCTCCGCCATTTCATCATGGCTGATCCATTTTCCCTCTCAGGCCTAATTTCCTGCCTTCTCCCTGTATCTCTTCATGCCCTGACTAATCAAGAATCTATTAACCTCTGCCTCAAATATACCCAATGACTTGTCCTCCACAGTTGCCTGGGGCAACAAGTTCCACAGATTCTTCACTCTTTGGCTAAAGAAATTCCTCCCCATCTCCATTCTAAATGGGCGTCCCTCTATTCTGAGGCTGTGTCCTCTGGTCTTAGACTCCCTCAGCAGAGGAAACATCCTCTTCAAGTATATTCTTTCAAGGCCTTTCAACGTTCAATAGGTTTCAATGAGATCCTTCTCATTATTCTGAATTCCAGTGAGTACAGGTCCAAAGCCCTCGTATGATGAGCCTTTTGATCCTGGAATAATTTTCATGAACCTCCTTTAAACCCCCTCCAATGTTAGCACAACCTTTCTTAGATAAGTGACCCAAATCTGTTCCCAATAATCCACGAGGCCTCACCAGTGCCTCATAAAACCTCAGTATTACATCCTTGCTTTTATATTCTAGACCTCTTGAAATGAATGCTAACATTGCATTTACCTTCCTCACACAGACTCAACCTTCAAATTAACCTTTAAGGAAGCCTGCACGACGACTCCCAAGTCCCTTTGTAACTCATATTTTTGAATTTCCTCTCCATTTAGAAAATTCTGTTTTTATTTCTTCTACCAAAGTGTGTGACCATACACTTCCTGACACTGTATTCCATCTGCCACTTCTTTGCCCATTCTCTTAATCTGTCTAAGTCCTTCCATTGTTTTCCTCGATACTACCTGCCCTCTGCCTATCTTCATATTGGCCATAAACTTGGCCACAAAGCCATCAACTCCATCATCCAAATCATTGACATATAACATAAAAAGAATTGGTCCCAACACAGACCCTTGTGGAACACCACTAGTCACCAGCAGCCAACCACAAAAGGCTCCCTTTATTCCCACTGTTTGCCTCCTGCCAATCAGCCACGTTTTATCCATGCTAGTATCTTTCCTGTAGTATTCTGAATTCTTAACTTGTTAAGCAGCCTCATGTGGCATCTTGTCAAAGGCCTTCTTAAAATCCAAGTACACAATACCAACCAATTCTCCTTTGTCTTTGTTGCTTGTAATTTCCTCAAAGAATTCCAACAAGTTTGTCAGGCAAGATTTTCCCTTGAAGAAACCATGCTGACTACCGCCTACTTTATCAAGTACCTCTAAGTACTCGGAAGCTGCATCCTTAACGATTGATTCCCACATCTTCCCAACCACTGAGGTTAGGCTAACTGCCTCTCTCCCTTCTTGAAAAATGGAGTGACATTTGCAATTTTCCAGTCCTCTGGAACCATTCCAGAATCCATTGATTCTTGAAAGATCATTTCTAATGCCTCCACAATCTCTTTGGCCACCTCCTTCAGAACACTGGGGTGTAGACCATCTGGTCCAGGTGACTTATCTACTTTCACACCTTTCAGTATTCCAAGCACCTTCTCCCTAGTATTGGCAACTTCACTCTCTCCTGTCCCCTGACACTCTCAAGATGTTGGCATACTTCTAGTGCCTTGCACAGTAACAACTGATGCAGAATATCTATTTAGTTCCTCCACCATGTCCTTGTCATCCATTGCTCTCCAGCATCATTTTCCAGCGGTCTGTTGTCTACTCTCACCTCTCTTTTACACTTTATATCTCAGAAGGATCTTTTGTTATCCTCTTCAATATTATTGGCTAGCTACCCTTTATATTCCATCTTTTCCTTCTTTATGAGTTTTTTAGTTGCCTTATGTTGGTTTTTGAAAGCTGCCCAGGGATGTCCAAGAAAGGGTAGCACCTCTGGTGGTGAGATTGTTGTGCTCTGCCCATGAGCAGCTTGTCCACCTTTGGACCCCACCTGCAACCCAGCTCTCGCCTGTAGCACCAAGCAACTGTTTGTGGGTGACAATGGCCACACCCCGGTATCCTGCTTTGACAGGTGGACTAAACCAGGATAGGGTAGCCAGAAACCTCCAACGCCAGTGAGGTAGTGATATGTCTACCCCAGCACGTGAAGCCGTTCCGGCGGACTGGGTGGATGAGACCAGCTGCGAGATCCAATGGCCAAGAAGCCAGTGCTGCAACACTTGGTGGAGAGCGAAGGTGTGACAAGGCACAGAAGGTGTCATGTTTATACACTGCAGCTGAGGAAGTCTCCAGTCCTAATGACTTTTTGTACCATTGCACAAAGAATTTTGAGGCCAAGAGAGTGGAACTTCCTCAGTGCAACGTCTTTTTCACTGTAAAACTCCTCCGGCATAGGTACATCATTGTCAGAAACGATGAACAACCAACACATGTTGGTTTTTAAAAGCTTCCCAATCCTTTAACTTTTGCTCTATATGCCCTCCCTCTGGCATTTATGTTGGCTTTGACTTCCCTTGCTGGCCATGGTTGTGTCATTCTGCCCTTTCCAATACTACTTCCTCTTTGGGGTGTATTTATCTTGTATCTTCCGAAATGCTCCCAGATATTCCAGCCATTATTGCTCTGCCATCATCCCTGCTGGTGTCCCCTACCAATCAGCTTTAGCCAGCTCCTCTCTCATGTCTCTGTAATTCCCTTTACTGCACTGCAATCCTGATACATCTGACTTTGCTTCTCCTTCTCAAATTGCAAGGTGATTTTTATCATAATATGATCACTGCCTCTGATGGTTTCCTTTACCTTAAGCTCTCTAATCAATTCTGGTTAATTGCACAACACCCAACACAGAGTAGCTGATCCCCTAGTGGGCTTAGACACAAGCTGCTCTAAAAAGTCATCTCACAGGCATTCTACAAATTCCTTCTCTTGGGATACAGCACCAATCTGATTTTCCCAATCTTCCTGCATATTGAAATCCCCCATGACTATCGTAACATTGCCCTTCTGACATTCATTTTCTATCTCCCGTTGCAATTTGTAGACCACATTTTTGCTACTGTTTGGAGGTCTGTATATAACTCCAATCATGGTCTTTTTACCTTTGCCTTTTCTTAGCTCAACCCACAATGATTCTACACCTTCCAATCCTATGTTACTTCTCTTTAATGATTTGATTTCAATTTTTTTTTAACCAACAGAACCACCTCAACCCCTCTGCCTACCTGCCAGTCCTTTTGATACAATGTGTATCCTTGGATGTTAAACTCCCAGCTATGATCTTCTTTCAGCCATGACTCAGTGATGCCCCACAACATAATACATGCCAATCTGTAAACGTGCTACAAGTTCACCTATCTTCTTCTGTATACTACATGCATTCAAATAGAACACCTCCGGTCCTGCATTCTTCACCCTTAATGATTTTTACATTGCAACTCATCCTGTTGAGTGCCATCTTGCCCAATCATATACCTCTTATTGCGAGCAGTCTCACTACACACTGCCTCTGTAAACCAACTGCCTCTCCTCAGCCCTATTACTTTGGTTCCCATCTCTCTGCCAAATTAGGTAAAATCCTCCCGAACAGCTCTAGCAAACCTGCCTGCTAGGATATTGGTCCTCCTTGGGTGCAGGTACAACCCATCCCTTTTGTATAAGTCGTAGCTCCTCCAGAAGAGATCCCAAGGATCCAGAAATCTGAACGAACCCCTGCTTCCTCAGCCACGCATTCATCTGCTAAATCGTTCTATTCTTGCCCTCAATGGCACATGGCACAGGCAACATTTCAGAGATTACTACCCTGGAGGCTCTGCTTTTCAGCTTTCTACCTAGCTCTCTAAAATCTCTTTTCAGTACTCCTTCACCTTGTCTACCTATGTTATTGGTTCCAATATGTGCCAAGACTTCTGGCTGCTCACCCTTCCCCTTTAGGATGCCATGTACCCAATCTGAGACGTCCCTGACCCTGGCATCTGGGAGGCAACATAACATCCAGGTGTCCCTGTCACAGAATATCGACCCTACTCCTCTGACTTTGGAATCTTCTATCACCACTGCAGTCCTCTTCACCCCTGTTGTCTTCTAAGCCACAGTGCCAGAGACCCAGGCACCGTAGACCCCCCCCCCCAAGTAGATTATCTCCTCAACAGTCTCCGAAGTGGTATAGTCCTTACTGAAGGGAATGGCCATAGGGGTATTCTGCACTGGCTGGTCATTTCCCTTCCTTCTGACAGTCACCCAGCGACCTAGAGGGTAACTGTCTCACTGTAGCTTGTTGTAGATACAGGGGCAGCAAGTCAGAGTAGCGGTTAGTGTAGTGCTTTACAGCCCCCAGCACTCAGGGCTCAGGTCCCGCCCGTCTGTACGTTTCCCCCCGCGCCGACACGAGTTTCCTCCGGGTGCTCCGGTTTCCTCCCACGTTTCGAAGACGAGGTTGGTTAACTGAAAGAAGACATAGTAAGAGATTTGAAAGTGGGAGGGAGAGGGGGAGATCCAAAATGATAGGAGAAGACAGGAGGGAGAGGGATGGAGCTTTCAGATAGTCCGGACAAAGGGTCTCGGCCCGAAACGTCAACTGTACCACTTCCTATAGATGCTGCGTTCACCAGCAATTTTTATGTGTGTTGCTTTGTATTAGGAGCTATCTGGCAGCGGGATGGGTTCCAGGGCTGGTCCCCCACCCCACCCCCAACCCCTCCCGTGCCCTGCGCTGTCCGCTAACGGCCTCCAGGCTCCCAATTCTGCCTCCCGGCCACAGTTCTCATGACGAGACAATAACTCCGCTTCTCTCTGGGGGAGCGCCACCCCGTCGATATATCGTCCCACTGACGCCTATCAACTTGAGCAACTCAACGTCCCAAATCCAGAGTGGGGTCCGGTTCCTAAGCTCTGCCTGGCTGGGCTGCGTGGGACCTCCTCCTCCCAATGGGGCGGGTCTGAGGGAAGGAGGCCACGTAGCACACGTAGCGCCGGTCCTGTTCCATATTGTTGTACGAAGTGGTTAAGGCGTCGGTCTGGTGATCCGAAGGTCACTAGTTCGAGCATCAGCTGAGGCAGCGTGTTGTTTCGTTGAGCAAGGCACTTAACCACACATTGCTCTGCGACGCCACCGGTGCCAAACTGTATCGGCCCTAGTGCCCTTCCCTTGGACAACATCGGTGGCGTGGAGAGGGGAGACTTGCAGCATGGGCAACTGCTGGTCTTCCATACAACCTTGCCCAGCACCTTTAAAATACAATAATATCCAGTGAGCGGCGGCTTTGTGCGTGAAAACGCCTTGTTAGTGAGAGAGGTCAGAGGAGATGGCCAGGCAGGAAGACAACAGTAACACGAATAGCCACGCGTGACAACTGCGGTGTGTAGAAGAGCACAACACATCGGACTTTGAAGTGGATGGGTTCGAGCAGCGGAATACCGCGCCGGGTTCTATTCCTGGCGTTGCATCCCCTTTCGCTGCGTAACGGAGGACTCTCTGCTCCACGGGCTGTTCCCGGGGACGCACACGGAGACAAGCATCCGGTGCTGCTGGCAGATCATCAACTCGGTGAAAGACGCTCTTTGGTCGTATACATCTTTCCAAGGAGCAAATCCACGGTCTCACGAGACTAACGGGTGCCTAAAAACTCGCTTATACGAGCAAAATAATCTTGTATCCGAGTTTTCTTGTATGATTGGGTGGGGGAGCAACGGGGGTGCTTGGGTGAAGATTTCACTGAAGGGGAGACACGGCACCACAGATGCTGGAATCTAGAAGAGAATTGCCGGAGGAACTCTAGCGGGTCGGGTAGCATCTGGTTGAGGAAAGGGATTACCTGTACCGGCCCTGCCTCGAGTCTTGGGACCTCAGAAATGTGCCCGGCTCCTTTCTACCCAGAGCTGCTGTGACCCTCCGGCAGTTCCCTTCCCCACAACAGATCCCAGCACCTGAGGAGTTTGTGTCTGAACTCAGCCGGCATTTGGTTCCCTCTCTGGCGGGAGCTCCTCTGCGCATTATTCCCGGGCACACTCCGGAGCCAGAGCTGGGTATCAACATTTGTGGAGAGCGTTACTCCGCTCTCTCCTGCTACATGCGCGCCGATGCGGGTGCGTGTGCTTTGCTGTGAGTGTGCAAGAGTGCGAGACCTTGTGCATTGTTACCAGTGTGCAAGAGCGTACTTGCTCGCCGTTGCGAGTGCGCCGCAGAGCAAAGCGCTTGCCCATCGTTGCGAGATGGCTCTAAGCGACTTCCACCCATGCTTCGAGACCCGCGGCCACGGAAGCTACCCCTCTAGCAGGCGTGCAGCCACTGTCTGTAACAGCTGCGGGCGTGAGGAGCTCTCTGCGGGGTGGGGGTGCTGCGCCACACAACATCCCGGGCCGAGTACTCGGGGAGCGTGCACACCAGCTCACCGGCACTGACATCTTCAGTACTTCACTCATCCCGACTGCTGTCCCCACATGCTTCAAATGGCTCAAAGGTGACGGTTATAACTTCAGGAGAACTCGCACCGTTCACACCCCTTCCCCTCACATGGCCGGCGCAGCAGCGGAACCAGCAAGCGGTTTTAATCTCCTGGGAGGGCACATCACACGCAACCCCTCAAGGTCCCAGAACACAGCCTACACAGTCAAGGCCTCTGCTTTCAAGTCAAGTCAAGTCACTTTTTATTGTCATTTAGAAACATTTAGGTGCAGGAGTAGGCCATTCGGCCCTTCGAGCCTGCACCGCCATTCAGTATGATCATGGCTGATCATCCAACTCAGAACCCTGTACCAGCCTTCCCTCCATACCCCCTGATCCCTTTAGCCACAAGGGCCATATCTAACTCCCTCTTAAATATAGCCAATGAACTGGCCTCAACTGTTTCCTGTGGCGGAGAATTCCACAGATTCACCACTCTCTGTGTGAAGAAGTTTTTCCTAATCTCAGTCCTGAAAGGCTTCCCCTTTATCCTCAAACTGTGACCCCTCGTTCTGGACTTCCCCAACATCAGGAGCAATCTTCCTGCATCTAGCCTGTCCAATCCCTTTAGGATTTTATACATTTCAATAAGATCCCCCTCAATCTTCTAAATTCCAACAAGTGTAAGCCTAGTCAATCCAGTCTTTCATCATACGAAAGTCCTGCCATCCCAGGAATCAATCTGGTGAACCCTCATTGTACTCCCTCTATGGCAAGAATGTCTTTCCTCAGATTAGGGGACCAAAACTGCACACAATACTGCAGGTGTGGTCTCACCAAGGCCTTGTACAACTGCAGTAGAACCTCCCTGCTCCTGTACTCGAATCCTCTTGCTATGAATGCCAGCATACCATTTGCCTTTTTCACCGCCTGCTGTACCTGCATGCCCACTTTCAATGACTGGTGTATAATGACACCCAGGTCTTGTTGCACCTCCCCTTTTCCTAATCGGCCACCATTCAGATAATAATCTGTTTTCCTGTTTTTGCCACCAAAATGGATAACCTCACATTTATCCACATTAAATTGCATCTGCCATGAATTTGCCCACTCACCCAACCTATCCAAGTCACCCTGCATCCTCTTAGCATCCTCCTCACAGCTAACACTGCCACCCAGCTTTGTGTCATCCGCAAACTTGGAGATGCTGCATTTAATTCCCTCATCTAAGTCATTAATATATATTGTAAACAACTGGGGTCCCAGCACTGAGCCTTGCGGTACCCCACTAGTCAACTATCTGTCATTCTGAAAAGGTCCCATTTATTCCCACTCTTTGCTTCCTGTCTGCCAACCAATTCTCTATCCACATCAATACCATACCCCTAATACCGTGTGCTTTAAGTTTGCACACTAATCTCCTGTGTGGGACCTTGTCAAAAGCCTTTTGAAAATCCAAATATACCACATCCACTTGTTCTCCCCTATCCACTCTACTAGCTACATCCTCTAAAAATTCTATGAGATTCGTCAGACATGATTTTCCTTTCACAAATCCATGCTGACTTTGTCCGATGATTTCACTGCTTTCCAAATGTGCTGTTATCACATTTTTGATAACTGACTCTAGCAGTTTCCCCACCACTGATGTCAGGCTAACCGGTCTATAATTCCGCGGTTTCTCTCTCCCTCCTTTTTTAAAAAGCGGGGTTACATTAGCCACTCTCCAATCCTCAGGCACTAATCCAGAATCTAAAGAGTTTTGAAAAATTATCACTAATGCATCCACTATTTCTTGGGCCACTTCCTTAAGCACTCTGGGATGCAGACCATCTGGCCCTGGGGATTTATCTGCCTTTAATCCCTTCAATTTACCTAACACCACTTCCCTACTAACATGTATTTCGCTCAGTTCCTCCATCTCACTGGATCCTCAATCCCTTACTATTTCTGGAAGATTATTTATGTCCTCCTTAGTGAAGACAGAACCAAAGTAGTTATTCAATTGGTCTGCCATGTCCTTGTTCCCCATATTCACCTGTTTCTGTCTGTAAGGGATGTACATTTGTCTTAACCAATCTTTTTCTTTCCACATATCTATAAAAACTTTTACAGTCAGTTTTTATGTTCCCTGCCAGTTTTCTCTCATAATCTTTTTTCCCTTTCCTAATTAAGCCCTTTGTCCTCCTCTGCTGGACTCTGAATTTCTCCCAGTCCTCAGGTGAGCCGCTTTTTCTGGCTAATTTGTATGTTTCTTCTTTGGAATTGATACGATCCCTAATTTCCCTTGTCAGCCACGGGTGCACGACCTTCCCTGATTTATTCTTTTGCCAAACTGGGATGAACAATTGTTGCAGTTCATCCATGCAACCTTTAAATGCTTGCCATTGCATATCCACCATCAACCCTTTAAGTATCATTTGCCAGGCTATCGTATTTGGACCATAACTGCTGGTGCAGTACACAGAAAAAAGGAGACAAGGTTTTTCAGGACCATGGTGCTATATGAACAATACAAGAACTACACTGAACTACGTAGAAAAAAACACTAGACTACAGACCTACCCAGGACTGCATAGAGTGCACAAAACAGTGCAGGCATTACAATACATAATAAACAAGACAATATGCACAGTAGAGGGCAGTAGGTTGGTGTCAGTCCAGGCTCTGGGTATTGAAAAGTCTGATGACTTGGGGGAAGAAACTGTTCCATAGTCTGGTCGTGAGAGCCCGAATATTTCTGAGGAGGCTGACGAGAGCTGGACTATGGACATCCACACTCACGCAACAGGGAGAGCATCCTGACAAGCTGCACTGGCAAGAAAAGCGCACTGCAGTGGACAGGAAGAGTCCGCAAGGCTGTCCAACGCATCACTGGCACCAGCCTGAAGGCCATCAAGGCCATCCATACAGGAAGGTGCAGGGAAAAGGCAAGTGACACACCCTGTTCATGGACGGTTGTCCCACTCCCGCCAGGGAACAGACTACAAAGCATCCATGCTAGGGCCACTAGTCTCATAAACAGTTCAACACCCCCCACCTATTAACCCACCGCTTCTTTATTTCCGGTCAGTACGGCCTGGCGTCATTTTACAGACATACAATCAATCTGTGTATACAAGCTATCTTATGTATTTACATTTATTGCGCGTTTTTTATTATTATTGTATTCTTTATCTTTGGTGTTCCATCGAATCCTGAGTTACAATTATTTCGTTGTCCTTACACTTGTGTACATGAAACAATCTTGAATTGTGAGTGAACAGCAAGACTTGTCCAGAAAGACAGCGAGCCTCCCCTTCTCCGTTTGACTTCCGGATAGTCGGTGACGTCAGCGCATCGTGGCGTTTAAAGCTGCCAGTGACGTAGGCGCGTGGCGGCTGCTCAGCCGTCAGTGACGTCAGCGCGCTGTGCGGCGAGGCGGGGGCTGACGGCCGGACGGGGATGGCGAAGAGGCGGATCCTCAAGGTAAACGGGGTCGGGGAGGGGGGAGAAAGCGAGCGGTCGGGGCCCGGCCCGGTCTACTTCTCCCGAACATCCGTACCGGGTCTGGAGCGGCTGCTGTGGGCGGGGAAGTTAATCCCCGCACGGGGAGTGGGGCGTGACCCCCGAGTCAAGAGTGGAGGAGTAAAAGTGGGGGCTGGGCGGTGGGGCTGAGGGGGTGGGTGGGGGGGACGGTGGGGCTGAGGGTGGACGGAGGGATTGATGGGGTGGGGAGGAGGGATTGATGGGGTGGGGAGGAGGGACGAAGGGGCTGAGGGGGTGGGCAGAGGAGCGAAGGGGAAGGATTGAGGGAGATGGGGGGTTGAGGGAAGGGATGGGGCTGAGAGTGAGGGGAAGGGGTGAGGAAGGGGCTGAGGGGAAAGAAGGAAGGATGGGGCTGAAAGGGAGTGGAAGGGGTGAGGTGTTCTGGGTGCTGAAGAAGAGGAGGAAGGGAAATAGTTGAGAGTGGGTGGGATGAGGAAGGAGCTAAGCAGGAGTGGAAGGGGCAAGGGGGCTGATAGGAGGGGTAGGGGGCGAGGGATTAAGGAGGCCCAGAGGGGAAGGGATGAGGGGGTAAGGAGACTGAGAATGCGGGGAAGGGGTGAGGAAGGAAGGGGCTTGGAGGGAAGGGGGCTGAGGAAAAGGGAGTGGAAGGGTTGAGGGGTTCTGGGTGCTGGGGGGAGGGATCAAGGAGGAGGAGAAGGGGTGAGGGGGCAGAGGGAGGGATAGGGGTGAGGGATAAGGGGGCTCAGGGGAAGGGATGAGGGCTAAGGGGACAGAGTGCAGGGAAGGGGTGAAGGAGTATGAGGACTGAGTGTGTGGGGAAGGGGTGAGGGAGTAAGGGGGCTGAGAGTGCGGGGAAGAGGTGAGGGAGTAAGGGGACTGAGGGTGCAGGGAAGGGGGCTGAGAGAGAGTGGAAGGACTGAGGGGTTTTGGGTGCTGGGGGAAGAGAAGAGTGGGTGGAAGGGGGAAGGTGTAGGGGTGAGAGAGTAAGGGGGTTGAAAGGGAGGGGAAGGGACAGGAATAACACAAATTGCTGGAGGAACTCAGCAGGGAATAAACAGTTAACCTTTTGGGCTGAGACCCCTCAGCAGGACCTGATGGGGGACTGCAAGGAAAGTTAAGAGGGGAGGGGCACAGAGTGGTGTGGCTGCAGGTGAGGGGTGGCAGGGGAAAGGGGTGAGAGAATTGGTGGGGGCTATGAGGGTGAGCACAGCAGTGGTGGGCAATTTGGGCCCAGGCATGCAATCTCCAGTTGTAGGTGATCAAATGTTTTTAAATTTAAGCCCAAACTGAAATTGTTTGCGAAATAATTTGGAGAGTACACCCACGTTGAAATCACAAAGCTCTCATAACTAGGAATGAGCCCTTGATGTCTGAAGCCACCCCTGATCTTTTTGCAGCCAGGCCAGTGCAATAGGGAAGCGAGGTTGGGTCTGCTGTCCAGCTCTCTGCAATCCATTACTCACGTTGGGTTGTGCTGGGTATAGTGGATGTCCTGGCTACCTGTGTAATCAGTTATATTCACAGAATGTAGAAACGAGCCCTTTGTCCACTGAGTCTGATCTGATTATCCAAGAGTTGTGCACTGGTTTGAGGCTGTGGGGTGGTCTCTCCTGGTTACAGGGGATGCAGGGCTTGCTGGATATGATAATATCGGATACTCCAGGAAATGAAAATATTGTTGACAGGAGAGAATAATGATATCCATTGTTCTGGCAGCAAGGGAGAGCTAGCATTTTGAATCAAAACATTTACTCAGCAACCCGTGGACAGCAAATAGTGAAAGTTTCAAATCAGTAAACTATCATCAGAACTAGGGAAAATTAGAAATCACAAACAAGAGAAAATCTGTAGATGCTGGAAATCTGAGCCTGGTGAAGCTCAGCAGGCCAGGCAGCATCTATGATAAAGCGTAAACTCGGGCCAGCCTGAGATAGAAATCAAGCCTGTTTTAAGTTGTAAAGATTTTGAGGGTGATATGTTGCAGAATAAAGCAATTATTTGTGAATTTTTATGTTAATTTTGTCCCTCTGCAACTTAAAACATGATTGATTGTCTAAATTATCGTCATACTGATGTAAGTTTATAGGTTCAAAACATTAATTGTTTCCCTCTGCACAGATGAAGTATGATTAAAGTGTAGTCATTGTAGATTTTAAGTGTGATTAAAATGACATACACAATCCTCCCTTGGAATGTGTGAGCTAGAATGTATCTCATTGCTAGCTAACAATGGTTTGAAAATTACCTCACCATGTTACAGGAAACATAACTGCACTGGGGAAGCTACAGAGGGGATTTATGTTGTCAAGACTGGACAACTTCAACTATGTGGAAAAATCGCATGTTAAGTGTTTTATTTGATTGAGAGGAGGCCTTCTCAAGAAGTTAGGAGCTATGTGAAGAGGAGGAACTGGTTTCCCTTAAGGAGCAATGGGAGAGGGATTGGCATTTTTTCCCCCTTATCTGGAACAGAAACAGACCCTCTGGCCCACTCTTTTCATACCAACTATCTATTTCCCTCATTGATAAACAGGAATGAACATGGAGCATAACAACAGTACAGACCCTTCAGCCTACCATGTTGTGCTGACCTACTCTAAGATTAATTCAACTCTCCCCTCCTACATAGCTCTTTATTTTTCTTTCCTCCATATGCATTTTGGGTGCGTGTTACTCCTAAATGTCCCTAATGTAACAGCCTTGACCACTACCTCTGGCAGTGTGTTCTGTGCACTCACCCTTTTCTGTGTATTAAGCCTACCTCTGACACTCCCCGCCTATTTTTTTCTTGGATCACTCTAAAATTATACCCCCTGATGTTAGTCATTTCTACTCCGGGGGGGGGGGGATCTCTGGCTGTCCACTCGATCTATGCCTCTTGTCAACCTGTACACAAATTTTGTGAAAATGAGACTCAAGTTGTAAATGAAATTATAGAACACCTGGATCAGAAAACACCATTAAAGAGTGAAACAATGAATGCTTTGGGTTGTTGGGCTCCAGAACTCTGCCTGGAAGGGTGGTAGAGACAAACGTTGGAGCAGTGGTCTGCAAGACTCCAGTCGCAGTGTAGGAGGGTTTGTTTCAACTGAGTTATGCAGTGTGACCATTGTGGAGCGATATGCCATAAACTTGCTACGGAGCAGGGGACCACAAGCACCAACGTGATAAAGAACTGTAGTTGTTGGATGATAGATGTGTTCATTCAGACACCGGAGGGATCTTCCTCTTGCAAATGAAACTGAAAGTTAGTGCGGTGTGTGGTGCCTGTAAATTGTCAGAGGATTGCTAAATATTTTAGTCTTGTCTTCATGCTTCTTTGGCCTGGTGCCAAATATTGCCTGATTATGCTCCATCTAAGTACCCTGGGACGAATTTATTACAGTGCCTATAAAAAGTATTCACCCCCCCCCCGGAAGTTTTCATGTTTTATTGTTTCACAACATTGAATCACAGGATTTAATTTGGCTCCTTTGACATCAATCAACAGAAAAGATACTATGGTGTCAAAGTAAAAACAAATTTCTACAAAGTGATCTAAATTTATTACATATATTAAACACAAAATAATTGATTGCGTAATTACCCACCCCCTTCAAGTCAGTATTTAGTAGATGCACCTTTGGCAGCAATTACAGCCTTGAGTCTGTGTGGATAGGTTTCTATCAGCTTTGCACATCTGGACATTGCATTTTTTCCCCATTCTTCTTTACAAAACTGCTCAACCTGTCAGATTGCATAGGGATCATGAATGAACAGCCCTTTCCAAGTCCAGCCAGAAATTCTCAATTGGATTGAGGTCTGGACTCTGACTTAGCAACTCCAGGATATTAACTTTATTGTTTTTAACCCATCCCTGTGTAGCTTTGGCTTTAAGCTTGGGGTCATTGTCTTGCTGGAAAACAAATCTTCTCCGAAGTCGCAGTTCTCTTGCAGACTGCATCAACATCTCCCTGTATTTTGCTGCATTCATTTTACTCTCTACCTCCACAAGCCTTCCAGGGCCTGCTGCAGTGAAGCATCCCCACAGCATGATGCAGCCGCCACCATGCTTCACGGTAGAGATGGCGATTTTGATGATGTGCCGTGAAAACCTCCAAGGGTGAATACTAGATTTAAAGTTGCCATTTCTACATGTTAACATAAAAATTTGGAACATAAACAAGTCTACATAGAAACAGTTTAAGATTTTGTAAAAATCAGTAATATTTGTCATGGTTGAAAGAAGAAATTCACTTGGATTAAAAAGCAAGATTCAATAACATTAAACATTAGCTTTGTTACATGTACATCGAAACATACAGTGAAGTGTGTTAGCCCAAAGATGTGCTGGTGTTGCCACACATTCCAACACTGCATACCCAGCATGTTCAGTAGAACAGCGCAAGCATCAATAACAACAGCAACAGAACAATTCAAGATAACACAGGCCTCCAACACAAGGACAGGCTGCCTCCGGGCCTCTGGTCCTTAGCCCCGGACTGGCAATCTCCCTGACATCGGATCTTCACCCTCCAGTCTCTGGCCAGCTTGATGAGTATTTCCAGCATGTTATGGTTATTACAGCAACAGTTTCTCTGGCACAGTGCAGGGTGCTACCGAAGTGCTTTAGTTCAGATGCCAGGGAGGCGAAGGTGAGGGGGCAGCGCGTCGGCGGCGGCGGTGGTCCTCGCGCCTGCGCAGCCGGCTGCGCCCCTCGCCGTGCCCGCGCTCGCGCCTGCGCCGGCCTGCAGTGCGCTTGCGCGCCTGCGGGCGGCGGGGCGAGCGCGGAGCCGAGTGAGCGGTGGCGCCGGCGGGGGATGGCGCTGAGGCGGATCCAGAAGGTAAGCGATGGAGGCGTGGGGCGCGGCGCGGCTTAGGCCCCCCACTTCCTCAGTTGCGAGGCATGTCGGGCTATCCGGGCCTGGAGCCGCACAGCCTCGGGGTGGTCCACCGCCTCCAGCGGTCCCTGGCCCACCACTCCCTGGATACTGCACATACCCTCCGCCTTCCCCTCCCTGTTTCTGGATACAGCTCATAACTACTGCCCCTGGGTACCGCAAACACCCGCCGGTCTCCTCCCCGTCCCATCGCCCGCTACCCCCTCCTCAATGTCTTTCCCCATTCACCCACATCCCCGCTTCATTTCTCCCATCCCTACCCTCAGAGATTCTCAGTCGTAATCTCGTGAGTTGTCTACCTCTTTCACCCTCTTGTGATCTTTTAAATTCTGTCGAACCTCTTTTACTTCTTATGTGGTCAACTATCATCGCACAAAACATCTATCATTCCATCTTCATTAAATCCTCTGATGGGACAGTCCTTTACCATTTTCTATCTCTTTAAAAATCAGTACTTCTGTATTCTTTGGTTGTCTTATTCGCATTCTGTTCCCCTATTTATAAACTTCTGAATCATCCTTCAAAGTTTCTAAAATTTCCCATACTCTGATTCTACTGTTCCTTGCAATTTGATAATAAATCTTATGTTTCAACACTGTCTCGCCACAATAGTGAGCAAAGTTAAATAAGTAATTTGGTATTAAAAGAAGAATGAGTCGGACTGAAACTTGACATAATAAATAACCCATCTATTTGTCCTGAGGAAGCCTCTCGGCCAGAAACATCAATGGTTTATTCATCTCCATAGATGCTGCCTGACCTTGCTGAGTTCCTCCAGCATTTTGTGTGTGTTGCTTTTATTTGTTAATCTTGAGTTAAGAAATCCTGAACTCATCCAGAACCATCTGAGGTGACGTCACTGGAGAAAAGAATGTTAAAAATACTTTTGGTTGTATAAAAACAGTGCATCAAGAGGGTCAGGGAGACGTATATGGGTGTTTAAGCTGGCATTGATAAAGGAGTGCAGGCAGGGTATAGAGAAGCTGCTTCCAGCCCAGGCAGTATAAGGAAATGGTGAAGTGATTGTGGTCAACAACAGTAAAACAAAACAGATAGAGAACCACTTGCGATCTTCCTCAGTAAGACTGGGCTATCAAATTGTATTGAGTTCAGAACTCGGGGTTCTAGGTTTGTGGTACCAAACCAGCCCAGATACTCTTTTTCTCCAGTCCCACTTGCTGCACGGTGCTCACATGTTCAGAGTTGTCAACCTAGTCTAGTGTTGTGAATTCAAACTCTGATCTGTGTAACTCTGCCCTTCTAATTCACATTGTTCCTTTGCTTAATTAAGCTCCTGACTATCCAAAACTTCAGAGTTTTACTGTTACTGAGCTTCCTCTCAGTCTCTCCTCATCTCATATCCTTAAGATAACTCACAACGCCTTTGTCCCCTGTATACATTAAACATTGTTTATGGCCGTCATTATGCTTCCTTTGGTTGTTAGCACCTTATTATTTGTCTACCAGTCAGGCATTTCAATCTGTTTTTTGCTTTTTCCTTACTGCATTTTTGTGTTGTATTATCTAATTTATCCCTGGCTTGCTTGACTAATGAACTTCACATACAGTTGGCTCAGCTGAATTCCTGAAGTAAAGGTACCCTTGCCACATACCTAAACTCAGAGAGCTCGCCAGCAAACAGCAGCCTGACTTGTTAGTACTTAGAACTTTGTGGTTTACAGACTACATGCCAGACTCAGTCATAATCTTTGCCTCGCTCTCAGGACTGTCCCACTTGAGATGGTACTTTGGAAAATGGGCTGGAAGGAGTGGGCTTTTCAATATTCCAGATCTTGTGGCATCATCAGTTCACACATGGGCAAATATAACCATATACCCTCCTTCCTCAGAAGGTGAATTGATACTCTTCCATGTTATACAAAGTTTGTGTGAGATGTAGGACTTCTGAGAAACTTTGAACTTTTTTACTGTGCCATGGACTGTTCTTCATCAAGTTATGGTGTTGTTGCACTGTTGTAACTATATGTTATAATTATGTGGTTTTGTTAGTTTTTCAGTCTTGGTCTGTCCTGTGTTTTTTTTTGTGATATCACACCGGAGGAATATTGTATCATTTCTTAATGCATGCATTACTAAATGACAATAAAAGAGTCCTCATAATTTAATCTAATCTAATAATCTAAAGTTTTCAAGAACCAAAGAACGACGGATACATCGTAGGCATTTAAGAAACTCTTAGATGGGCACGCGGGTGATAGAAAAAGGGAGGGTTATGCACAAGGGAAGGGTTAGATTGCTCTGAGAGTCGGTTAAAAAGTCAGTACAATATTGTTGGCCAAAAGGCCTGTACTGTTCCATGTTCCAACAACTGAAATTAAAGCAGTCCACAAAATGAGCCTTTAATGTCCATCAGCAAGAATAAATTGGTTGGAGCAGCACAGATTAGGCTGGCCAAGTGTTGAAGGCCGTAGTTGCCAGAATACGTCTCCATTGTGTGAACAAAGTTTCATTTTCACACCTTCCGTGTTGAGTTGCATCACCATTAAAAGATATTGGTAGACCAATAGGTTTGACAATGCAAGCCTGGGTATCCCGTGGGTGTTATGGGCCATCATCTGGATTATATTCCCATGCATTCCGTAATGTCAAAGTCCTCCCTCTCCCTCTCTAAACTATCACAGACAAGCTGGGTTATTAATCAACGACTAACACAGGAACTCAGCAAGTCATGTAGCATCTTTGGAAAGGAATAAGCAGTCCACATTTCAACTGTTTATTTCTCTTCATGGATGCTGCCCGACTTGCTGAGTTCTTCTGCAGAATCTCTTGTGTTTAAAATCACCAGTCAGTGAAGTGTGCAGGACGCATGAATGAGGTGCCACTCTGCAGCTGTGATACATGTTCCAAACAATGATATAGCTACTTAATCTCCCGGCCAATGGATCCAATCACAGCTCTGCTACTAAAGCAAACCCATATGTATTGCTGTGAGCCATTAATTAATCTGTCCTATTTTGAATGTTTCACAAATTCAGAACGTTCAATGTTAGTGTTACTGTTATAGCTCCATTTGCTGATGCTTCCTTGTCCATTATCTGCTCTGTCCCTGTCACACTTTATCATTCTCATTTTGCTGCATTGCACCATAACCATAGTCTCTCAACCCGTTCCCCCCCCACCCCACCGTCACCTCTAGTCTAAAATCTTAAAGACATCTCTAGTTACCTGATATGTCCAGCCTAAACAATTCCACAGGACAGTCTCCTCTTTCTTGGTGTCAATGTCTTACAATTCAAAACCTCTTTCCCTTTCACTCTCTGGGAGACACTTTCACCTCTGCTCTGATGCTGTGCTGGTTTGCAGATGATTCGAGTAGTAATCCAGGGGTTTCTCACAGAATTACTTTTCGGCATTAACGAGTGTCAGCTACATCTTCCCAAGAGATACCCCAGTATCCAGCCCTGTGGACTGTACAGTAGAAGCAATGCAGCCTTAAGGATTTGAACTTGCAGCTGCAGAGAACAGTGGAGCTCCCTTGTGACCACATTGTATGTTGTGACCAACAGGCATCATTTGTCGGCTGCCCAGCACAAACCCCGCTGATTTGATAGTGAATGCAAGCAAGCTTTATTTCACTGAGGTTGGATGAGACTAGAACAAGAGGTGAAAGATTAAATATTTAAGGGGACCATGAAAGGGAGCTTCTTCACTCAGTGTTTAGTGAGAGTGTAGAATGAGCTGCTGGCAGAAGTGGCGGATACAGGACAGATTTCAACATTTAAGAGAAATTGGGATAGGTACATGGATAGGAGGGGTATGGAGGGCGATGGTCCAGGTGCAGGTTGGTGGGACTTGGCAGAATAATAGTTTGGCATGGACAAGATGAGCCAAAGGGTCTATTTTTGTGCTGTAGTTCTCACCCCCACCATATTACCTCCCACTGCTCTATTCCGAATGGTCTCTTGCTCCACAGTTGCATGGTCATATTACCTCAAGTTCAAGTTTAATTGCTATTCAACCATAGACATGAATACAGCATTCCTCTGGGGCTAAAGTGCAAAACACAGTACCAACAGTTGTACCCAGCACATATAATTATGATAGCAGAAAAACATAGTTACAAAAAAAAATAGCCTAAGTCTCTGTGTGTCTTGGCCTGTATGGATGTTAATCTGGAGCCATGTTTCTGCAAGAACAAGCCTACAGCGGTTCTCCTCTCGTGCTAGTGCAGCTAGAGACAAATGCAATCTAGCCTGCCTTCCACTGAGCAAACACTGGAGGGCAGTATCAATGGGAGGGGCCAGCTCCCAACCCAGCGTGGAATGGTTATGCTTGTGTTTTTGAATCCTGCTGCTTATTTTGGGCTCCACATCCTTCGAGCCCTCAAAGTTGCTGAGCAAGTTGACAGGATGGCTAAGAAGACATATGTGGTGGCCTTCATGTGTTCAGGGGATTGAGTTCAAGAGCAGCAAGGTAATTTTGCAACTCTCTTAAACTCTGGTTAGACCGCACTTGGAGTGGTCTAAATCCTCCAAAGCCTCGAAGGATTTGGAAGCTTCAGAGAGGGTGCAGAGAAGATACACCAGGATGCTGGTTGGATTAGAAAGCACGTCTTATGAGGAAAGGTTTGAGCAAGCTGGGGGGGGGGTTGATGTGATGGGAGGTGTACAAGATGATAAGAGGCATAGATCAAGTGGATAGCTGAGACTTTTCCTCAGGGTGGAAATGGCTAATACAAGGGGGCATAATTTTAAGGTGAGTGGAGCAAAGTATTGGGGATATGGCAGAGGTAGGTTCTTTACATGCATGGAACACACTGCCAGGGTTGGTGATAGAAGCAGATACATTGGGACATTTAAGAGACTCTTGCATAGGCATATGGATGAAAGACGGAGGGAAGGGTTAGATTGATCTTGGAGTAGGTTAGGCCTGTGCTGTGCTGTATTGTTTTATGTTACCAACAGTGAGCGCTGTGTGTTCCACAGTAGGGGCAGTTGCATACCGCAGTGCCATACTTGAGGTTGAGAGTAGCATGAAGCAAGAGGGGCAGAGTATGACAAATCATAAACATATATTCTGCAGATGCTGGAAATCTTGAGCAAATCAAGGTGCTGGAGGAATGCAGAAAGTAAGATTTAAATTTCTTTGGGGTGGGGTGGCGTGCCTTGAAGAGACTTCACAGTGGAGCAGCAAATCATAAACAGAACCAGCACAGCACATACAGACCCTTCAGACCATCATGTTGTGCCAGCCCTTTAACCTACTGTATAAGATCAATGTTACCTTTCCCTCCCACACAGCCTTCCATTTTCCTATCATCCGTGTGCCAAGAGTCTGTTTAAATGTCCCTCATGTATCTAACACCACCCCTGGGTTCCATGGTACTCACCACTCTATGTAAAATAACTTGCCTTTGATATCCCCCTTATACTTTACTCCAATCACCTTCAAACTATAACCCCCAGTAACAGTCCATTCGACCTATACCTCTTATCATCTTCTACATCTCTAGATATAGTTGCCTCTCATCCTCCATCACTCCAAAGAGAAGAGCCCTACGCTCGTTCAACCTTTTTCTCAAAAGGTCTGTTCTCTAATCCAGGCAGCATCCTGGTAAATCTCCTGTGCACCCTCCCTAAAGTTTCCATGTCCTCCTATCATTAGGTGAACAGAATTGAACACAGTATTCCAAGTGAGTTCTAACCAGGGTTTGACCTTGCAGCTCTTGAACTCAGTCCCCCGACTACTGAAGGCCAACACACCTTGACAGATGTTATCTTGATAATGCAGAGGGGAATCAGAAACAAGGGAAGTAAGATGGAGAGGGACAGTTGCATAGGAAATATAAGCGTGCAAATCCAGAACTGGATTAAGCACCCAGAAACGTGAGTTTTGTCTCCTCGTGGCGTCTATGCTTTGCTCCCAAGCTGAATTTAATAATGAACCACCCTTGCTTGCGGTACAGAGAGCTGTCAAGAGTTACACACAAATGCTCAAAATTATTGTTGGTTAGCTGCAGGGTGTTCTGCTTTAAAAACAGAAAAAGCCACAAGTTGAAATGAAGTACTTTTAGCGAAGGCAGTTTATCATTTTTGTGGTTTGACTGTGACTTCAGACCTCAAACTGGCCCAGTAAGTCATCAGTTGCATAATTTTAAGATGATTCAAAGGAAGTATGGGTGGAGGGCTGTCAGAGGTAATTATTTTTATACAGAGTGGTGAGTACATGGAACATTGTTGGTGGCAGAGGCAGGTACATTAGGGATATTTAAGAGACTCTTAGATAGGCATATGGATGATATAAAAATAGGCTATATGAGAGAGAAGGGTTTGATTGCTCTTGGGATAGTTAAGAAGGTTGGCATAATGTCATGGGCCAAAGGGCCTGTATTGTGCTGTACTGCTCTATGTTCTGTTTTGTAAATCACCACTATAACAATGAACTAAACTAGTGCTTCAGGGAGGCAAACCAACCTAATCTCAGAAGCAATTATGTATAGAGGAATGAAAGATAGTTGGATATGGGTAATTAATGCTGGATTTGGTCCATCACCAACAACTCAGATGTTAATTCAATAAAAGAGAAATTGAGTGTTCTTCTTGGACCAGTGGTGGAATTGCTGTGAACAGAGTTTGATATTGTCATGGGTTTCAGTGGGTTTATAGGGGCAGTAACCAGTCAAAGGAGGTTGGCAAAAGAGCTACAAAAGCTTGGCTGTAGTTAAGATCTAAAGTACGTTGCCTAATAGAGTAATGCACACAAAATGCTGGAGGAACTCAGCAGGTCAGGCAGCATCTATGGAGGGGAATAAACAGTCTCCGTTCTGGGCCAAGACTCATCAGGACTGGAAAACAAGGGGCAGAAGCCAGAAAAAGAAGATGGGGGCAGGGGAAAGGAGTACAAGCTGGCAGGTGAAGCCAGGTGAGGGGGAAAGTAGGTGTGTAGGGAAGGGGGAATGATACGAGAAGCTGGGAGGTGATGGGTGGAAGAGCTAAAGGGCTAAAGAAAAAGGAATCTGATAGAGGACAGTGGACCATGGGAGAAAGGGAAAGAAGAGGGGCACCAAAAGGAGGTGATGGGCAGGTAAGGAGAAGAGAAGGGGTGAAAGAATAACCAGAATGGGGAATAGAAAAAGAGATGGGGGAATGGAGAGAAATTACCAGATGTTAAGAGAAGTTGATGCTCATGCTGTCCCAGACAGAATATGAGGTGTTGCTCCTCCAACCTGTGTGTGGCCTCATTGTGGGCAGTAGGGGAGGCCATGGGGCAGAATAGAAATTGGGATTGGAATGAAAAGTTTGGACACCAGGATATCCCGCTTGTTGCATACGGAGCAAAGGTGCTCAACATAAAAGGGTGATGAATACTAGTATAGTGGTAGACCTGAAATAGTAACAGGATAAATAGTTGGAGAAAGGAACTGCAGACTGAGGGTGAGAGACTAATTAGTTACTGTATGGATGAGGTGATGGGCCAGTGTACTCTTTGGTTGTGCAGTGAGAGTTGCCACTGAAAGCTGACAAGCCCGAGAGGCCTCCAGCATTTCCCAGGTGAGACTATACCGACATGTCAGCTTGCACCACACAACCACTTTTTGTTTGAGAGGTTTTAAACTTGGATGAGAGTTAAATATTAGTCAACTCAAATCAATAGTCACACTGCTTAAATGTCTGTTTCTAATATCCTTTCTCTTATCATTGCTTTAGCCAGAGGATGGTGGATTCTGTGGAAGTCATTGCCACAGACAGCTGTGGATGCCAGGTCACAGGGGATATTTAGACAGAGGATGATAGGTTCTCGATTAGTAAGGGCGTCAAAGGTTATGGGGAGAAGGGCTTGAGGGGGATAATAATTCAGCCATGATGGAATGGCAGAGCAGACTCAGTGGGTCGAATGGCCAAATTCTGCTCCTGTGTCTTATGGCCTTAAACAGCCTGCAGAAATTACTTTGTGCATTGCAGTTCTAGATCGGTGCACTGCATTATGAAGGACAGAGACCTGTTTTGTTTTAAATAAAGTGTCTTTTTATGTTAAGCTGCAAATTGTGAACACAAAAATCTTATTAGTTCACCAAAAGAAGTTGTTTTGCCAAAAGAAGTGCAAAAGGTAAATCCTTACAAAAAGTAGCTGACGGTTTCAGAAATATTTACCAGCTCCCTACAACACGTGCTTTCACATGAATTACATCAGTAGTTATCTTGAGCAGAGGATGTGTTCATGCAGTAAAAGGCTGCAGGTTGTTTTGGGAAAACAATGTGGTTCAAGTTTATTGTCATCTGACTGTACATATATACAACCAAATGAAACACAGTGCACCCACAAAACACATCACACACATCACATAAAACAAAATATTACCACAAGTCAGTTAATAAAACACAATTCAAAGTGCATGTAGAATACAGCACATGTAAACAGTACACGCTACAGCAGCAGTAAACAGCTGGCTGTCCTAGTGACGAGACCTCAGTGGTGGCAGGGTATTCATTAGCCTCACAGCCTGAGGGAAGAAGCTGTTGCACAGTTTGCCAATCCTAGTCCTGATGCTCTTGTAACTACTTCCTGACGGTAGTGGGTCAAAGTGATTATGGGATAGATGGTAGGGCCCCTCAACAATGCTTTGAGCCCTTCATGGACAGCACTCCTGGTAAATGTCACACATGGGGGAAGCGGATCCTGCTGATCCTCTTGCTGGCTTTTACTGTCCTCTGTAGGGTCTTGCGGTCTGGTGCCTTGCAGCTTCTGTACCACATGGTGATCCAGCGAAACGGGACAGTCTCGATGGTGCTCCTGTGCAAAGTTGTTTGAATGGGGGCGGGGAGACTTGCACGTCTGAATCTCTTTGGAAACTGCAGACGCTGCTGTCTTGTCTTGATTCAAGAGGAGGCGTTGTGGGTCTAGGATAGTGGTCCATTGTGTGCACACCAAGGAATTTTGTGCTCTTCACTCTACCATAGATACTCTGAAAGAAGACAAATTACTGACAACACAGCAGGCCAGTCAGCATCTGGGAGGACAGAAGCGGCAAGTTTTTAAGATTCCATGAGCTTCCACCTGAGAAAAGTTAGAAGATTTCAGATTATAAAACCATAAGACGTAGGAGTCAGAATTAGGCCACTTGGCCCATCGAGTCTCCTCCATCATGTCATCATGGCTGATTTATTATCTCCCTCAAACCTATTCTCCTGCTTTCTCCCCCTAACCTCTGATGCCCTTACTGATCAAGAACCCATCAACTTCCACTTTAAATATTGTCAATGGTTTATCTATAATCGGAAGAAAAACAGAAGCAATCAGTTGACAGACGGGTGATAGTGCAGTGTGAGAGAGGGATTGGTAAATAGCAGAAAATAGGTCTGGAGGAGGTGTAACTTAAATGTAGAATAAATTATTAGGTAATAAAGGAAACAACTGCTTGCTGCGAATGTATGAAATGAAGTCCAGAAGCTTGCAGGTAGGTGTGAGTTGTGTTGAATTGCGCTGCAGCACTGTAGGAGGTTAAATACAGAGGCCAGAGTGGGATTGAAATTAGTGACAGGGAACGGAAGCTTGCGGTTGCTGTTGTGGGCTGATTGTTTAGTTCCTCCATTGTAGAGGAAACCACATTGTGGGCAGCGAAAGCTGGTGGGGAAAAGTGCAAGTCAATGACTTTTTTACCTGGAGAGTTTTTTGGGAGGGGCCTTGAATGGTGGTAGGGGAGAAAGTCAGAGGGTAGTGTGATACCCCTGCAGTTGTCTGGGAAGAAGTGTGTTGGCTGTGACTGATTGAACTAGAGTGGTTCTTTACTCTGCAATTCAGGTTTGTGTATTTCTACATCTACTGTATATTGGTGAGACCCCACATAGATTGGGAGCCTGCTTTGCTGATTACCTACACCTGAAAAGCAGGATCTCCCGGTGGTCACCCATTACAATTCTGTTTCCCATTCTAACATGTCAGTCCATGGCCTCCTCTACTGCTGTGATGAGACCACAGTCAGATTCGAGGAGTAGAACCCTGTTTTCCGTCTGGGTAGCCTCCAACCTGATGGCATGACATCAAATTCTCGAACTTCTGGTAACTGCACCCCTCCCCCTTCCCCCCTTCACCATTACTCATTCTCATTTCTCTCTCTCACCTTATCTCCTTACCTGCCCATCACCTCCCTCTGGTGCTCTACCCCTTCCCCTTCTTCCATGGCCTCTGTCCTCTCCTATCAGCTTCCCCTTCTACAGCCCTTTATCTCTTCCACCTATCGACTTCCTAGCTCTTAACTTCAACCCCTCCCTTCTCCTGGTTTCACCTATCACCTACAGGTCCACAGTCCCTTACCCGAAATCCTTGGGGCCAGTTGCATTTCGGAATTCAGAGTTTTTGGATTTCAGCACCCCCCCCCCCCCGACACCAAAAAACATGTATGCTCAAGTCCCTTATTTAACCTGTCTCAGTGCGGGGGAGTTTAGGACCCAGTGGTGCACCAAACCTACGCACATCCTCCTGTATACTTTAAATCGTCTCTAGATTACTTATAATACCTAATACAATGTAAATGCTATGTAAATAATTGTTATACTGTATTGTTTAGGGTTTAATGACAAGACATTTTATTTCCAACAAAAACTTCCAATAAAACATAAAAATATTACAGCTTCAAACGAACCGAATGAAACATATGGTAAATGACTTATTGGAATAAATGTAGAACGTCACTGTCACTATAAAACTTCAGTAACTTGTCTTTCTGTTTATTTAAATCATATACAGTGGTAGTTCCGACACTATTTTCTTCAGTAAGACGCTGCACAGACACACCACAATCAAGCTTCTGCGATAGTCATAGTAGTCATAGTCATACTTTATTGATCCTGGGGGAAATTGGTTTTTGTTACAGTTGCACCATAAATAATAAATAGTAATAAAACCATAAATAGTATACTCAGTGTTGCATCTCGGTGGAATGAGTCCCTGGGTGAATGTACTCCTGTGCCCAACCAGTACCTTATGTAGTGGATGGGAGACATTGTGCAAGATGGCATGCAACTTGGACAGCATCCTCTTTTCAGACACCACCGTCAGAGAGTCCAGTTCCATCCCCACAACATCACTGGCCTTACGAATGAGTTTGTTGATTCTGTTGGTGTCTGCTACCCTCAGCCTGCTGCCCCAGCACATAACAGCAAACATGATTGCACTGGCCAGCACAGACTCGTAGAACATCCTCAGCATCGTCCAGCAGATGTTAAAGGACCTCAGTCTCCTCAGGAAATAGAGATGGCTCTGACCCATCTTGTAGACAGCCTCAATGTTCTTTGACCAGTCCAGTTTATTGTCAATTTGTATCCCCAGGTATTTGTAATCCTCCACCATGTCCACACTGACCCCCTGGATGGAAACAGGGGTCACCGGTACCTTAGCTCTCCTCAGGTCTACCACCAGCTCCTTAGCCTTTTTCATATTGAGCTGCAGATAATTCTGCTCACACTATGTGACAAAGTTTCCCACCGTAGCCCTGTACTCAGCCTCATCTCCCCTGCTGATGCATCCAACTATGGCAGAGTCATCAGAAAACTTCTGAAGATGACAAGACTCTATGCAGTAGTTGAAGTCCGAGTTGTAAATGGTGAAGAGAAAGGGAGACAAGACAGTACCCTCTGGAGCCCCAGTGCTGCTGATCACTCTGTCAGACACACAGTGTTGCAAGCACACGTACTGTGGTCTGCCAGTCAGGTAATCAAGAATCCATGACACCAGGAAAGCATCCACCTGCATCGCTATCAGCTTCTCCCCCAGCAGAGCAGGGCAGATGGTGTTGAACGCACTGGAGAAGTCAAAAAACATGACCCTCACAGTGCTGGCTAGCTTGTCCAGGTGGGCGTAGACACAGTTCAGCAGGTAGACGATGGCATACTCAACTCCTAGTCGGGGCTGGTAGGCGAACTGGAGGGGATCTAAGTGTGGCCTGACCATAGGCCGGAGCAGCTCCAGAACAAGTCTCTCCAGGGTCTTCATGATGTGGGAGGTCAATGCCACCAGTCTGTAGTCATTGAGGCCGATGGGGCGCGGCGTCTTCAGCACAGGGATGAGGCAGGACGTCTTCCACAGCACAGGAACCCTCTGGAGCCTCAGGCTCAGGTTGAAGACATGCAGGAGTACTCCACATAACTGAGGGGCACAGGCTTTGAGCACCCTGGTACTGACACCATCCGGTTCTTGCAGCCTTGCTTGGGTTGAGACGTTTCAGCTGTGAAGCCCACCGTGGTGGTTTCGTGTGGAGAAGGGGTATAGTCATGAGAGCAGGGTGGGGGACTGTGAGGAGGGGTAGGAGGGGAGAGTGGAATATGTATTGGTTGGGGGCCGACAACAGATGACTCGTGGGGGATGGGCAGGGGCCACAGTGTCAAATCTGTTAAAGAACAGGTTAAGTTCATTGGCTCTGTCCACACTGCCTTCAGCTGCTCTATTTCTAGTTTGCCGGAACCCAGTGATGGTCCTCCTCCCACTCCAGATGTCTCATGTTGTGCTGCTGGAGTTTCCACTCAAACTTCCTCCTATACCTGTCTTTAGCCTCCCTGATCCTGGCTTTCAGGTCCCTCTGTATTGCCCTCAGCTCCTCCCTATTTCCATCTCTAAACACCCTCTTTTTAGCGTTCAGGATGTCCTTAATGTCCTTTGTTACCCATGGCTTGTTATTTGAATAACAAAGGACAGTTCTTGTCGGAACATTGCAGTCCATACAGAAGTTGATGTAATCAGTGATGCACTCTGTGAGCCCATCAATATTCTCTCCACGTGGCTCACAGAGTGCCTGCCAGTCTGTCACCTCAAAACAACCCTGGAGCGCCTCATAAGCCTCCTCTGACCATTTCCTCACTGTCCTCGAGGTTGCAGGTTTACTCTTCACCAGAGGCACGTAGCAGGGTTTTAGATGCACCAGGTTGTGATCTGACCTTCCCAATGGGGGGAGGGGAGAGGAGCTGTATGCATCCTTAACATTAGCGTACATCAAATCCAGAGTCCTCTCCCCTCTGGTTGTACAGCTCACATACTGCGTGAAGTTGGGCAGTGTTCTAGCCATGGTTGAAGTCACCCGAGATGGTAATGAGGGCACTCGGGTGCTGGGTTTGTAATCTGGCTATGACGGTGTAAATGATGTTACACGCCGACGTTGGGTTGGCAGAGGGAGGGATGTACACAACGACCACAATTGTTGCGAAATTTCCCTTGGCAAATAATATGGCCGGAGTCCAACAGCAAAAAGTTCAATATCTGGGCTACAAACACGTTCCTTGATCGTAATATGACCAGGATTGCACCATCTGTTGTTTACCAGAACAGCAAGCCCCCCTCCTTTACGCGTACCGCTCTCAGTGATTCCAATAACTCTACTTTCTGAATTATTGATAGAGAATATTCCTTCTCTTTTTCTCATTGTTTCCCATAGGTGTATCTGCAGCTCTTTTTGACATTTTCACAGTGAAATTAAACACAAAGTCAACAGTGAACACAAAATGCAGCGAACAGCAAATGCACGTGTAACCAGTACGAGCGCTGAGCCACATCTGACGTCTGGTGGCCTCTGCTAGTGCTGCCACATCACACCTGAGTGACGTCAGCTGTTGGCGAAAAAAAACTTCGGTTTTCGGAGCTTTTTGGTTTCAGAATTTCAGATAAAGGAATGTGCACCTGTACTACCTTGTACTTCTTCTCCTCCCCCTACCTTCTTACTCTAACTTCTAATCTTTTTTATCCAGTCGTAATGAAGGGTCTCTGCCCGAAACATCGAGCTGTTTACTCTTTTCTATAGATGCTGCCTGGCATGCTGAGTTCCTCCGGCATTTTGTGTGTATCGCTTCGATTTCCAGCATCTGCAGACTTTCTGTTGTTTGTGATTCGACTGCTGCACTGTGAAGTCTCTTCCGGAGATGCCTACCCTGAAGAAGTTCAAATCTTCCCTTCGACAGGAGTTCAGTGTAACTCTCTTCGACCATGTGCTCACCCAGACCCGCTACCACAGCCGCGTATCCTTCTTGGGAATGTGTCTTTGCTGCCATTTGTGCCACATGGCTTCCAGATCAGTTTTCAAGCTTCTCAGTTCAAACCCACTGGGGACCCCGGTTAATCACATTCAATCGACTGCTTCTCCTGTCGCGTTCTACGTGCTACGCTTTCTGCCATGAGAAGGTGCCTGGTGTGCCTGCCCCAGTCACTTTTACAACTCCGGGTTCTCTCTCCACCGTCTGCAATGGACCTGTCCAATACTTCATCCTCTGTAGGATCCATGTTGTCAATCACTGATTCTTCGCCTTTCTCACGTCCAGCAAGGATAGGAAGATTACCCATGTACAGATCACTGAACCGGCTGTCTCTAATGCCGGCAGGCTGTGAGCCCTGCTGCCGACCTCAACAATTCTAACAATCCTGGGCAGACACAGAACCCAGACTCCACCGCTATCAATGAGGGTTCCAACGACCCAGGACACCTTCAAAGTGCCTATTGCGCCACCTCCAACTCCAGCCTGGACCTTGACCAACAGCTCCTTCAGACTGGGTCTTTACGTGCTGCTGCTGAAACCCCAGTCTCCCCTTCCCCCACCATCACTCTGCCATTCTGTGTCTCCTGGGTTCTCAGAGACTCCATCTTTCTCCCACCCCACCTTCCCTGAACACCCCAGCCATCCTCCCCCTCTGATACCTGCTCTCATCTATGCTGGGTCTTCACAATTTCTCTGACCTTCTCCTCTCTGAGGCAGAATGTTCTGTCCTCAGCAGGGGCCACATCTTTGTCCCCCTGTGCCCACACCTCAGTGAGTTCCGTGCCTGCCATGATGCTGAGCTCTTCTTCTGCCACCTCCGTCTCTGTGCCAACTTCTTTGATAAGAACTCTAGCCCACACCAATGACCCCTTCTCCCATCTCCAACCCTCCTCCTCTTCCTGAACACTCTGATCTGGTTATTTGCCTGCTCTAGATCTTTTCATTGCTAACTGCCAACGAGACATCAGCCATCTCAATTTTACTATTTCTCTCTCCAATTCTAACCTCACTCCTGAATGCACTGCTCTCCACTCTCTCTGCACCATCAAACCCACAGACAAGGGGGGTTGTGTAGTAGACTGGCAGACTGACCTCCACTTTGCTGAAGCCAGGCAACAATTCTCAGACACTTCCTCTTACCCTTTGAACACAACCCCGCCAAGGAGCATCAGGGCATTGTCACCCACATCATCACTGATTTTTTAACTCTGGGGACCTCCCATCCACTGCCACCAACCTCACTGTTCCCTTACCCCACACCTCCCGTTTCTCCCTCCTTCCCAAGATCCATAAACTTGCATGTCCAGGCAGACTAATTGTTTTTGCTTGTTCCTGCCCCACCAAATTTATATCTGCCTACCTTGACTCCTTCCCACCTGGTCATTTCTCTTCCTACCTACATCCGTGACACTTCACACGCACTTGATCTTTTCAATGATCTCCAGTTCCCTGGCCCTGGTCATCTTATTTTCACTATGGATGTCCAGTCCCTATAAACTTGGACTGTTTACTCATTTCCGTAGACACTGCTCAGCCTGCTGAGTTCTTCCAGCATTTTGTGTGTGTTACTTTGATTTCCAGCATCTGTGGATTTTCTCAAGAAAGATTGTTTAATGTCATTTCCAGTCCGCAAATGTAAAGGAGAATGTAATAATTGTTGCTCCAGATCCAGTGCAGCATATAAAAACACACCTTAAGATGAAGAATGCAATGAGAAAAAAAGCACAATAAATACAGCACTTGTGCAAAAGCCTTAGGCACCCAAGATTTTTATATAAATTCTGTTTCAGATGTTTATATTTTGTCTTCTGCATTAGTGTGTCAATAGAAAAAGGCAAATTTTAGATTTCCTTCATTTTCCTAAGAATTAAATGTTACAGAGATATTTTTGTATTTCATTAAAGAAAACAACATTAAGTAATAAAATCAAATAATAAATCATTTTTCAAATAAAAACTTGATTACTTTGTAGGTATTTAGCCCAGTGCATGATTAAATAAAGATAACAAACAGGTGCCAATGATCAATGACATAATGAGTTGAATTAACTAAACGGTTCTACTGAAACAGAAGCGAGTGTAGAAGGAATCAAACTGGGCAAAGGACAACCAAACTGGAGGGTGAGGGTGCGGCAGATGTGACAGTTTAACTTTCAAGTCATCAATTCCTACACCATGGCAAGAGTGAGCATAGCAACAAGACACTGGTGGTCATCCTGCTTCAGCAGGGGCTCCCAAGCAGAAATTTCACAGCAGACAGGAGTTTTAAGATGTGCTGGCCAAGTTCTTCTGAAGAAGCACAAAGAAACAGGCAAGGTTGAGGACAAGAAACGCAATGGCTGGCCACAGAAACTTGAGGGCAGCAGATGAACGATCCATCAAACTAACGTCCCTTCTAAATCAGAAGAATTCCAGCACTGCTATCAGCTTTGAGCTCAGAGAAACCACTGGAACCCAAGTACACCCTTTTACAGTCTGGAGAAGTCTTGTCAGAAGTGGTCTTCATGGAAGAGGTGCTGCCAAAAAAACATTCCTCCGAAGTGGAAACAAAGCTAGGGGACTTACCTGAGCACATAGACACAAAGACTGGGGTGCTAAACAAGGCAGTAACTGCTCTCGACTGACAAGTTAAAATTTGAAACAAGAAGTAATTTGTCCATAGAAGAGCTTGAGAGTGCAACATGGATGAGTATCCGCAGCCAGCAGTGAAGCACAGCGGAGGTTTCCCGCAGGTTTGGACTGCATTTCTGCAAATGGAGTTTGTGATCTGGTCAGAATTAATGGAATCCTCAATGCTGAGAAGTACAAGCTGATCCTCATCCATCACACAGTACCATCAGGGAGGCATCTGTTCAGTCCAGACTTCTTTCTGCAGGACGACAATGACCTGTGTTGGCCGTGTGTTTGGGATCATTGTTTGTTCTTCTTTTCAGCCAAAAGAGGAACAAGGGGCTCTGCGACGGATGATATGACTTCCACAGAGCCCTGACCTCAACTCATTGAGGCAGTCTGGAATTGACTGAAGAGACAGGAGCAAGCGAGACGGCCAAAGTCTGCAGAAGAGCTGTGGCAAGTTCTCCAAGATGCTTGAAACAACCTACCAGCCAACTTTCTTGTAAACTTGCACAATAGTATATCTTAAGAGAATTGGTAAAGTTTTAAAGGCAAAGGGTAGTCACAACAAATAATTATTTGATTTAGTTTTTTTTAACTATTTACTTCTCTTTGTAGTAATTCTTTTGATATTTAGGAACTCTTCATTATTTTTGGAAGCACCTTCACTTTACAGAAGTTTTTTTTTACATGGGCTGAAGACTTTTGCATAGTACTGTATTAATACATAAGGTAGCCTATATACATTGATTGTATGCCCATAAAGTGATGGCAGGTGTAGGAGAGTCTGTATAAAGGGTGACCCTGACAGGAAATGATGAAGTGGTGGTGGGGTGGAGGTGTTGATAATCCTTACTGCTCTGTTTTTGATCTGACAATTATTCTGCCTCTTTCTGACCTATTATTCTCCATTGTCTCATCCCTTATTATCAGTCCTTTTTTCATTGAATTTCTACCCATCCATCCAGACACTAACGTTCCGTTGTTCTCTCCTTTATCATTTCTGCATTTTAAGATTTAATTTGCTTGGATATCTCCCAGTTCTGTAGAAAGATCATTGATCTGAAACATTAACAGTTTGTTCACAGATGCGGCCTTGCCTATTGAAAATTTACAGTAATATGGTGTACTGCTAAAATCAAACGTGATCATTTCCTTACAGTAATGTAGCGGCTGGCGCAAAGCTAATATTTGGGTGTTGAAGTTTGGAGTTCAATCCTGGTGTTGTCTGTAAGGAGTTTGTATGTTCTTCCTGTGGACACGTGGGTTAGCTCCCACAGTCCAAAGGCTTATTGGTTGGTAGGTTACTTGATCATTGTAAATTGTCCTGTGGTTAGGCTAGGGTTAAATAGACGGGTTGCTGGGTATTGCCAGAAGGGCCTGTTCTACACTGTACCTCTAAATTAATAAATTAATTAATAAATGGTTTTATGGCATATAATATTACGGACCAAGTGATGGGAGATTGGGTCAAGGTGGAGGGCTGCCCTCTGGATCAAAATTGTGAGTAGGTGTCTGGCAAGAGGGAGATAATCAAGGAAATAAGATAAGACTAGGAGCAGAATTATTCCATTTGGCCTTTCGAGTCTGCTCTGCCATTCAATCATGACTGATTTATTATACCGCTTAACCCCATTCTCCTACTTTCTCCCTATAACCTTTGACATTGTTACTAATCAAGAGCCTATCAGCTTTCATTTTTTATATATATATATCTATATACACACACACGCAATGACTTGCCTCCACATCCATCTGTGGCAGTGAATTCCAAGATTCACAACCCTCTGGCTAAAGAAACTCCTTTTCATCTCTGTTCTAAAGAGACACCCTTCTATTCTGAGGCTGTGCATTCTGGTCCAAGATTCTAGGGAACCTCCTCTCCATGTGCACTCAAGCTAGGCCTTTTAATATTCAATAGACTTCATTTAGATCTCTTCTCCCCCCACCCCCTGCTTCATTTTTCTGAACTCCAGCGGGTACAGGCCCAGAGCCGTCAAACGCTCCCTGTATGTTAACACTTTCATTCCCAGAATTGTGCTGGTGAGCCTGCTGGATCCTCTCCAATGCCAGTACAGATAAGGGGCCCAAAGCTGCTCACAATACCCTGTGCGGTCTGACGAATGCCTTACAAGGCCTCAGCGTTACGTCCTAGCTTTTAAGAGTCAAGGCAGTACAAAGGAATGTCTGTTAGGCAATTGTGACCGCGAATGTGCTATCTGAAAATGCGAGCAGATTTCCTAGAACGTTTCAAATGGGAACTTGCTGAACACTTGAAGGTAAAATGTAATTGCAAGAATGTCTGAAAGAGCAGTGTCTGGGGTCGGGAGGTGTGGATCTGCGGAATGACGTTGATTGAGTTACCCTTTCAAAGAAGCAGCACAGATATATTGGGCAGCACACACTCCGTAGTCACTACATTAGGTACCTCCTGTGCCTAATGAAGTGGCCACTTAGAGTCTGTTCAGAGCTTTCTGCTGCTGTAGCCCATCCACTTCAAGATTCAGCATGTGCGTTCACATATGCTCTTCTGTACACCATTGTTGTCACGAGTGGTTACTTGAGTTACTGTCATCTTCTGAACAGCTTAAATCAGCTTGGCCATTCTCCTCTGACCTCTCAGGTGTTTTTGCCCACAGAACTGCAGTGGATGATTTTTTGTTCCTCTGTACCATTCTCTATAAACAGAGACTGCTGTGTGTGAAAATCCCAGGAGATCAGCAATTTCTGAGATACTCAAACTACTCTGTCTCACACCCCCTTTCTGATATTTGGCCTTTACGACAACTGAAGCTCTTGACCATGCTTTTTCGCATTGAGTTGCTGCTACATGATTGGCTGATATTTGTATTAATGAGTGGCCACGGTTTATTTCAACATGCACAGAAAGCTTTTATCCCGTTGATAGAGGGTATGATCTCCCTCTGTTTGTGGCTTTGTGTAGAGCAAATTGTGATAGGGTTATATTTTATGTGGAGAATTGATAGTACATAAATTTTATATCTCCTTGAAACTCTTTTGGTACGAATTTGAATTGAATTGAATGATCTTTATTTTCATTATACATAGGTACAATGAAACTCTGTTTGTCTTCCTCTCAGGCAATTAAATAAAGTGGTAGATAAAAACAAGACAGTAATAGAAAAACAGTATTAAATAGATAAGTAGTAGAAAATAAGTTGCAGCAGCACCAGAATATCACAGTAATGCACAAAGTGCCGTTAGTGCAAGTATTTGAGTCCTTGTGTGTTCACGTGTGTGCTCACAGTTTCAGTCATTGTTCTGTGGGAGTGGTGTGATGGAGGCCGCAGCTCTGGGATAGAAGCTGTTCCTCAGTCTATTTGTTGTGGTTTTTAGTGTCCTGAACCTTTTGCTGGATGGCAGCAGGTCAAACAGGGAGTGGCCGGGGAGTGTGGTGTCTTTGGTTATGCTGATTGCTTTCCTCCTGAGTTTGCTGGAACAGATGGTGTCCAGTCCTGGGAGCTCCATCCTGACAAGTCGCTGGGCTGCCTTCACCACGCGATGCAGGTCTTGTCACTCAGTGGCTGTGCAGCTGGCATACCCCACTGTGGCGCTGTTGGTCAGGATGGTTTCAATTGTGCTTCTCCAGAAGTTAAGCAACAGCTTTTGTGGGAGTTTGGTCATCAAATAAATATTGCTGAAGTCTTGAGAGTTTCATGCCAATGCAGTCGACTTGGCTGACGTATGTTTTTCATTGTCCTTCAGGAGTACCAGGATTTGGAGCGTGACCCTCCTGCACTGTGTTCAGCAGGTCCAGTGGGAGATGACTGTAAGTGGACCAAATTATGGAGCGTGTTTCTGAACTGCTGCTAATACCAGACAAAGTTTTCATTCAATGTGGGAATTTGCTTGATCACACATCTATATTTATATTGCGCCTAAGCGATGACAAAATGTGCCAAAGTGAGTAACGTTGGAGCCTCACTTACTGCTGCCCTCCCCACAGAGGAGGTAGAAGACAAGTTCAGCAGAGGTTTCCAACTGAAGGTTAGATAGTGAAAAGTTGGTTCTACTGGTGAGTCAGTCAGAATCAATGGGGATTTTGTTGAGAAAGGTACAGTTAGAAGAATGTTTCACTCAGAGTAATCAGAGGTTTCAATTTAATCTGCCTTTCCGTGGTGGTGAATAATTGGCTTGTTATGTCACAGATATTCATGTTATAACTAGAAGGAAACTAAATTGTTCCTGCTGTAACATCTTCGTTTGAACAATACCTCCTCACCTTAATCCCCCCGTCACCCTAAAGGAGTTGCACTTTTTGTTTTGTTACTATATATTTTTTATTTAGTCATCATCTCCAATCTCATATGGAACATAGAACATTACAGCACAATACAAGCCCTTTCGACCACAGTGTTGTACTGACTTCTTAACCTGCTCCAAGATCAAGCTAACCTTCCCCTCCCACATAGCCCTCAATTTTTCTATCATCCCTGTGCCTGAGAGTTTCTCAGATATCCCTAATGTATCTGCCTCTACCACCACCCCTGGAAGGATTTTCCCAGCACCCACCACTCTCTGTGCAAAAAAAAAACCTTACATCCCCCTATACTTTCCTCCACTCACCTTAACGTTATGCCTCCTCATATTAGCCATTTCCACCCTGGTAAAAAGTCTCTGGCTGTCCACTTGACCTCCTCCAGTCTTGTATCCCCACTTACGCCATTCTTGCCTCTCTAATGTAATCATTCTACATCAGCAACCATTCATTAAGCCTTCATGGCTTTGTGCTCTGGAAGTCCATCATAAAGCAGTTCTTTGTCTCTTCTAACACTTTTCCTTTAAGATGATCCTTAATATTTAACCCTTTACATTTTTGGTTAACTGCCTATTTTCTCCTTATGTGCCTGGGTATCGTTATTTGATGGAATTCCTGTGAATTCATGGAATGATTTCTGTCGTAAGTTGTTGAAGGCAAATGCAAGATCCATTACAGTAGGTTCATGCTGTTAAAATCATATTCTGACAATTGTAGACGCTGTATTTTTAATAACTTCTCATTTCAGTCATTCCTTCGCTGAACAGTGTCATACTGTACTTCAATGATAGACTAGTAAATGTGGAGAGGATGTTTCCTATAGAGGGGAGTCTAGGATCAAAGGGTGGTGAAACTGTGGAATTCATTGCCACTGATGGCTATGGAGGCCAAGTTATTGGGTGTATTTAAAGTGGAGGTTGATGGTTCTTGATTAGTCAGGGGGTCAAAGGTTACAGGGGAATGCGTTTGAGAGGGATAATACATCACCCATGGTGGAATGGCAGAGCCAAATAGCCTAATTCTGTTCCTATGTCGTGTGTTCTTATGTTGGTATCAGGGTGGGTGTTATACTGAATGTAGTTAACTTGCTGCAAAATAACTAGGGAGACAAATGGTGTGTTATACTACAATGTGAAGGATTAAGAGTATTAGAAAAAGGAATCCCCTCTGTTTGTGATAAAGACCACTCCTAAGAGTATTCCCTGGCATTTGTCACCATACCTGAAGAAGAATTGCAAGATTCAACGTATTCACTGGCTTCATTCCTGAGAGGAAAGTGATGTCCTACAAAGAAAATTCAGTAAGGTTGGTTTGTGCTCGCTAAAGTTCAGAAGAATTAGCCTCACTCTCATTTGTAATTCTTCGATGGCCCTGCAGACTATGTGCTGATAAGTAGTGCTAACAACGCTGAGGGTCGAGAAATAGGAGCAACGTGTCAGGATGAGGGTCAATCTTGAGGACTAGGAAGAAGTAGTTGTGAATAAGAGGTTGTGAACTATATAACTCTGTCCTCAAGAGTTGTGGATAGTTAGCCTTGGTGTGTGTGTGTGAGACAGAGCGAGGGAGAGTGTTCAGACACTGAGGGATTGGTGTTGTGAAAGCAGAGGTGAGACAGAAGTTTCATCGTCATCATCTTGATCTTATTAAATGGCTGAAAGTGTTGGATGATCAACCTGGGCAAGACCAGTTCAGATTTGAAATGGAATTCGTAAAATTTAGCAGGTGTGGAATATGCGATTGAATGCCAGAGAACAAATAGATCGGGTTGCAATGGAAATGAATAAAAAAGTGAGTGTGTAGGTTGTTGAATCAGTTTAGTGTTGACATGAGTTCAGGAGACTGATGGTTGTAGGGTGATAACTGTTCCTGAACTTGGTGGTGTGGGACTTAGGGCTCCTGTACCTCCTGTGGTGGGTAGAGTTCTGTCCTGTAACATCGTTGTTCCAGTGAGTACAGGACAGTACTGTACCATGCAGACTCCGGAGGGATCATATGTGATGTGTTCTGTAGGAAGCAAAGCCTTGGTGATTTAGTGAAGGACGAAGAGAACAGGGATGAAGAAGGTAATCTCTGACTTTAAGAAAAAGCCATTGACACTTTCTTTCTTTCACAGATTTTCATTGGCAAGCCACTATCATGGGGCCAGTAAGTATCGCCTCTTTGTACAGAGTCCCTTTTGCTATCGCTGCCAATGTTACTACTGACATTTTCTGTATTGTTTTACTACAGAGTGACAGCCCTTACCAAGGTGGCGTCTTCTTTCTGAATATTCACTTCCCTTCCGATTATCCTTTCAAACCGCCCAAGGTAACAGCCAGAGCACAGGTCATTCAGCAGTGTTGTTTTGTTACTGCACTCTGCAGAGGGAGTTAAAGTCTCTTTCCTTGCCTTTCCACAGGTTTCGTTCACAACAAAGATTTATCATCCGAACATTAACAGTAATGGAAGCATTTGCCTCGACATCTTGCGCTCACAGTGGTCTCCAGCTTTAACACTATCAAAAGGTATGGGGAAACAATGGGGCACACTCACGGTGTTCCAGTTAAAGTAGAACTTGTTAGACTTAGCGGATGCAGGGGCTGTGATTTTAAGATCTCATCCTCCTGAACGCAAATGTTCCTTAATCTAGTCTGTGCTTGGCTGAACTTAGCCTTGGCCTCATTTGAGATAGGAAGGTTACAAAGGAAGGTTGGGTTGGGTTGATCTTTGAGTAGTTTAAAAGGTTGGCACAGCATCCTGGGCCTAAGAGCCTGTACTGTTTGGTAATGTTTTGTAGATACTCCCTCGTGGTCCTAGAATGTGACTTGATCAGTTAGAACTTAGAACAGTACAGTATGGGAACAGGCTTTTCTCCTCACAGTATTGTTCTGAACTGATTAAATGAGTAATCAAATGGCCAACCAGACCAATCCCATGTGCCTCCACAACGTCCATATCTTTCCATTTCCCTCACATCCCTGTGCCTATCTGAATGCCTCTTAAAAGTTCCTAATGTATCTGTCTCTACCACCACCCCAGGCAGCGCATTTCGGGCACCCTCCACTCTCTGTGTAAAAAAACAAAAACTTGCCCCCACATCTCCTTTGAACAACCCCTCTCACCTTAAATGCATGCCCTTGTTCCAAGTTGCTAGTTATTTGTGCACGTCAGAGATGTTTTTTTCCTCCCTGAGCTCTCTGTGATCATATACTAATCCTGATGCTAGCTACATGTACTCGAACTTGCACCAAGAATCCCATTTATGCTTCGCTCTGGCCTCAGGGACTACATTGGCTGCAGGAGACGCAATACCTATTGGTATTATAGATGCGTGGAGGCTGCTGCCAGGGATGGTTGTAGAGACAGCTACATAGGGACATTTAAGAGACTCTGAGATATGTGGAGGGAAGGGTTTGGTTGATCTTGGAGTGGGTTAAAAGGGCAGCACTACATTGTGGACTGAAGGGCTGAAAGCATGCTGCACTATTCTTAACCTTGTGTGATGCCCTACTCCCCATCTCTGCAGTCTTCTTCAACCTAAAATCTCGGTGCCCCAATTCTAGCCTGATAGTCAAACAAGAAATCGTAGACCATCCTTTGATCTCTCTGTTCGGAGCAGCAGACAAATCCATAGCCCATTATCTTATAGGGAAGAGTCAGTGAGTGAGTACAAGGCAGTTGAATAATGAATCTGTGAAATCAAATATGTCATTTAGTAATCTCTTCTTGCTTCTGATTTCCCTCAGTTCTTCTGTCGATCTGCTCACTGCTGTGTGACCCAAACCCTGATGACCCTTTGGTACCAGAGATAGCGCATACCTACAAATCTGACAGGGAAAAGTAAGTATCAGTATGCAATCTACGTACCGACTACTTGCTCTTCACTTGGTCTATTTGAAAACTGACATTGGGTAAAAAAAAATTATTTACAAGAATGAACCGTTCATTCTTACATTTGCAGACAATACATTAAGTAGTGTCCTGTTACATTTCTTAAAACCAACAAGTGAGGAGCTTTCTCACCCAGCCCATGCAGCAGCACTTGATGTCCATTTGTCCCATTTGTGTTTGTGTCCTTGGGAACAGACCGTACAGTTGAGAATCGTGATCCTGGTGTGTGGAGAGAGGAATCTGCAGTATGGTTGATCTGCCTGGTTTTATTGGATTTACAGTTGAAGAAATAGAGGACTTGTATGGACAGAGTTCTGTGAATTAAAAGCAAGCAATAATTCTCCCCCCTTTTTGCTCCCTCCCCTACTCCATCCCCTCTCCCCATCCCCACCTCCATTCCCCCTCCTCCTGCTCCCCACCCCCTCTCCCCTCCCTCCATCTGTACCCGTCCCGTCTCCCCCTCTTCCCCTTCCCTGTCTCCCCTTCTTCACTCTGCTCTCCCCTTTTCCCCCTCCCCTCTCCTCTCCCCTGTCTCACCTTTTCCACTCTGCTCTTCCCTTTCCCCATTCCTCCACCTCTCCTCTCCTCTCCCTCACACCTTGAACCCCCTTGCCTCCCTTCCCCCCTCTCGTTCCAGGTACAACAAACTGGCCAGAGATTGGACAAACAAATATGCAATGTAGAAGTGACCACCAAGAAACAGAAACTCCTTTACATAATCCGAATGCAAAAATAAAAGCTGGCTGCAGTTTTATGGAATCACCTGAGCCATTCCGAGTGAATGTTGTATTTGGTGAGGAGTTCTGTCGGAAAGCTGGGCCACCCTGCCCTTGGCCTGAGCAATCAGCCAGCCATGTATGGATGTGCATTTTGAAATATACATATTATATAAATGATATCGCCGGTTTCTGTGACAGCAGTCAGTTTGCTGGCTTTCCAACATTTTACCCGTCACAGAGGTGAGGGAGGCAATAGCAACTTTGTAAGTGTTTTGTTTTGGAAGTGTGATGCTTGTTTTCCTTGATCTATTTATGCTGTCTGCACTTCATCTTGTAGAGTGAGTGTGTTTTTTATATATAGATTATATACTTGTGTCTGTATATACACATGTAGAACTCAGCCTCTCCCAAGCACAGTTTTAGTGAATATTGCGATTGGTGGTGTTGGTGACTCAGTTGCATCTGCTGAGTCTCACTGGAAGTGAAGGTTCCTTTGCAGATGTACTGACGCACAACCCCTGGTCAGCCTCCCACCTACCTACCCAAAAGGACTCCCTTGTAACAGGGTATGTTCATCCTCTGATGCCAACACTTGGGTCCTTTCCCAGGCAGCCACCCTGTTGGATACTGTCCCATCCTCATCCTCTAGTGCATGTCTTATGCACTGGCCACCCCCCTGTCATCGCTGCACTTCAGAGACCTCGTGGAGCTGGCCCTGAATAGGTGCCAAAACTGGGACCTGGGACTTGCGTCATTTTACACTGTCTGTAAGGTCAAGGGGGACATGCCTGATTGGTTTCCCTGCCGTCGCCCTCCTGTCCCACCAAAAGACACTACTTCATGTGGTAGGGAGGTCCTGCCACGCCAGTGGGTCAGATATGAGATTCACATCTAGTACTGTAGGCTCTAGCTCACGTGTACTGTCTGGAGTTGTCCCTGGCCCCTTTAGAAACGGTGCCCTCACACTTGAATGGCAGACAGGGCTTTCAGTTCTTTAAGCTGGCTGCAACTGGTAACTGGATCTGCGATGGTTAGCAGATGCTGACGGGCTTTTCATCTACTGGTGCCAACGACCAACAGCACGATCAATGGCTGGTCTGTCACAGAGATTACTGTATCAGCCATATTGCAACCAGGCTGAAGCCTAACTCAGCAGAGGGTGGAGATCAGGTTCCAGTATCTTCCTTTCTGTTTTCTCCCTGGTTTGAGTGGCCCATAATGTAACTGACAGAAGCCTATGGATTGGGGCTTCTGATTCACCTCTTGTGTTTAATCCTTAAGTGTCAAATGGAAGGGAGAGAGAGAACAGTGATCAGAATTGAGAATGATCCAGTAGGGACTGTGCTTGAGGCTCTAATGAAGTTTCATTGCCTTTTGAGCCAACACAAAAACTCTTGCTGCCCGTACGTGTGAGGTGGCTGGGCTCTAGCCCTGGGCAGTTTTAGTAATTCTTGCCTTGCTTCACAGGGTACCTTCTGCTTTGAATGTGGAAAATTCCCTCTTGTGGAGGATTTGAAGTGAGTTTGTAGACTAGGGAATCAGTGTATCACCTTTTACCCACTCTGCCATTGATGTACACCTGCTTGGTCAGTTGTGTGAGCTGATGTCGGTTTCCTGCCAAGGTGTTACCTTGTCTGCAAACTCCAATGGATTCTTTTAAATTTAAATAATGAAGAACTATGATTGAACATGAAAAAGATCAAATATACACTTTCTTTTTAGTTTAAATGATGGGATTTAAGTCAGTTTTCACTGAAATGATATAGCTTTGTGTTGGTACAATGTAGTGTTTCGTCTTTTTTAATGGTATGTTGCAATATACAAATTCCTTTCCTAAACTGTGTGAATAAATTGGTGGCTGGTTTCTGCTCTAACTCACTTGTTGCTCAGTGTCTTTATTGAGATGAAGTGTTGACCCTCAGACCCAGGACACACATGACCATTCAGTTCTGTAGCAAGAACATGGAAAACTATTCACTGTCCTGTTCTCTCCCCCCCTCCCCCCGAAGAAGAAACATTGGACTTTCAGCCTCTTGCGAAGGGGGGCAGTTGGGCTCAGGCATTCAGCCCCCTTTAGACTAGCATCGTAGGAGGCTATTCATCGTGAGCATTAGGTAGATCACATTTAATCGGCATCTCAGAACCACCTGTTTGGTTACAGTAAATATACTCTGCATGAAACAAATTTATCAACTTTTCCTGAAATTCAGTTGAGCGTTCAATCAGTGTTTTCAGGAGCGCACTTCCATTTTTCCCATCTGACTTCCTGCCATCAGCTGTGATTAGCAGGGCTGAAGTTTTAAGGTATGTGTTTTGTTGTCTGACTCCCTTCTGTTGGACCTTTCTCTACTGTATCTGCCTTTTTATCTCAGTCACCTTAAACAATTAGATCACTAAACTGGAGAAAGGTCAGTTTTGATGGTATCAAAAATGATCTGGCAAGTGTGGATTGAGACAGGCTGTTTTCTGGCCAAGGTGTGCTTGGTCAGTAGGAGGCCTTTAAAGGCGAAATTTTGAGAGTACAATGCTTGTATGTGCCTGTCAGAATAAAAGGTAAAGATAACAAGCGTAGGGAACCTTGGTTTTCAAGAGATATTGCGGCCCTGGTTAAGAGAAAATAGGTGCATAGCAGGTAGAAGCAAATGAGGTGCTTATGGAATGTAAGAAATGCTGCAAGAGAACTCTTAAAGAAACCAGGAGGGCTAAAAGAAGACATGAAGTTGCTCTAGTAGACAAGGTGAAGGAGACTGCAAAGGGATTCTTCAGCGGTTTGAACGGGGCACGACTGCGCAAACGCGTGGAGGTCTTCCAGTGAGAACAGCAGGAAGAGTTTAAAAAGAAGACAGCTTTACAGAGCGGGCGTCGGAGGAGTGAGTGACGGAGTAGTGGGAGACAGAGTAGGAAGGCTTTGGCTGAATGGGGCTTAGGCGATAAGGGGTCAAGGCCATAACGGGTCAAGGCGATGTAGGTTATCTGTTTAGAATACAGACAGGAAGTATGCGCGTGAGGCTGGTTTTCTGTGCTCGGTGTCAGATGTGGAAGGTCATGGAGACTTCTAGCCTCCCGGACGGCCACATCTGCACCAGGTGTGTCGAGCTGCAGCTCCTTAGGGACCATGTTAGGGAACTGGAGATGCAGCTCGATGACCCTCGTCTGGTCAGGGAGAGTGAGGAGGTGATAGAGAGGAGTTATAGGCAGGTAATCACTCTGGGGCCTGGGGAGACAGTTAAGTGGGAAGGAGAGGGAAGGGCAAGAAGCAGATGATAGAGAGTACCCCCGTGGCTGTCCCTCTTAACAATAAATACTCCTGTTTGAGTACTGTTGGAGGAAACGGCCTACCTGGGGGAAGCAACAGTGGTCGCACCTCTGGCACAGAGTCTGGCTCAGAAGGGTAGGGAAAGGAAGAGGATGGCAGCAGTGAGAGGGGACTCTATAGTTAGAAGGTCAGACAGGGGATTCTGTAGATGCAGGATAGAAACGTGGATGGTAGTTTGCCTTCCAGTTGCCAGGGTCCGGGATGTTTCTGATTGCGTCCACAATATCTTGAAGTGGGAAGGAGAACAGTCAGAGGTCGTGGTACATATTGGTACCAATGACATAGGTAGGAAAAGGGAGGAGGTCCTGAAAACAGACTACAAGGAGTGAGGAAGGAAGTTGAGAAGCAGGACCTTAAAGGTAGTAATCTTGGGATTACTGCCTGTGCCATGTGACAGTGAGTGTAGGAATAGAATGAGGTGGAGGATAAATGCGTGGCTGAAGGATTGGAGCCGGGGGCAGGGATTCAGATTTCTGGATCATTGGGACCTCTACAAAAAAGATGGGTTGCACTTGAATCTGAGGGGGACCAATATCCTGGCGGTGAGATTTGCAAAGGCTATTGGTGAGAGTTTAAACTAGAATTGCTGGGAGGTGGGGACCGAACTGAAGTGACGGAGGAAAGGGAGGTTGGCTCACAAATAGAGAAAGCTTGGAGACAGTGTGAAAGGGAGCATAGGCAGGTGATAGAGAAGGGACGTGCTCAGACCGATGGTTTGAGCTGTGTCTATTTTAATGCGAGGAGTATTATGATTAAAGCGAATGAGTTTAGAGCGTGGATCAGCACTTGGAGCTATGATGTTGTGGCCATTACAAAGACTGGGATGGTGCAGGGACAGGAATGGCTGCTTCAAGTGCCAGGCTTTAGATGTTTCAGAAAGGACAGGGAGGGTGGCAAAAGAGGTGGGGGTGTGGCACTGTTGATCAGAGATAGTGTCATGGCTGCAGAAAAGGAGGAAGAGGAAGTTATGAAGGGGTTGTCTACGGAGTCTCTGTGGGTGAAAGTTAGGAATAGGAAGGGGTCAATAACTCCACAGGGTGTTTTTTATAGACCACCCAATTGTAACAGGGACATCGAGGAGCAGATAGGGAGACAGATTCTGGAAAGGAGTAATAATAACAGGGTTGTTGTTGTGGGAGATTTTAATTTCCCAAATATTGATTGGCATCTCCCTACAGTGAGTTTAGATGGGGTGGAGTTTGTTAGGTGTGTTCAGGAATGTATCTTGACACAATATGTAGATAAGCCTACAAGGCTGTACTTGATCTGGTATTGACAAGCTGGTCAGGTGTCAGGTCTCTCAGTGGGAGAGCATTTTGGAGATAGTGATCACAATTCTATCTCTTCTACCATAGCATTGGAGAGGGATAGGAATAGACAAGTTAGGGCAATGTTTAATTGGAGTAAGGGGAAATATGAAGCTATCAGGCAGGAACTTGGCAGGATGGTAGGGTACAGGAACCAGGGTGTACAAAGGCTGTTGTAAATCTAGTCTAGCAGAAAAGAAGAGCTTACAAAAGGTTCAGAAAACTAGTTGTAAATTTTTTGGTATATTTTCTTGCTGGCAGTTTGATGTTTATTTTTAGAAGCTTTTTGTATGACGCATGGCTCCGGGGTTGTACACCTAATGGGTTCTTTTTTTTCTCACTTTTTCTGTTTAGTAGGTTTTTTTTGTTATCACATTTTTTTCCAATCTTTAAGATAATTTCTTTTTTGAGACTTTGTAAGTGTTGTTACTTCAATGTACTCGTGTTATTTCTTTTGTATAATATAACAATAAAAAGATTTGAAAAGAAAAAAAATTAGGTAATGATAGCGATCTAGAAGATTACAAGGTTAGCAGGAAGGAGTTTAAGAATGAAATTAGGAGAGCCAGAAGGGGCCATGAGAAGGCCTTGGCGGACAGGATTAAGGAAAACCCCAAGGCATTCTACATGTATGTACGGGCAAGAGGATAAGACGTGAGGGAATAGGATCAATCAAGTGTAACAGTGGAAAAATGCGTATGGAACCGGAGGAAATGGCAGAAGTACTTAATACTTTGCTTCAGTATTCACTAAGGAAAACGATCTTGGCAATTGTAGGGATGACTTGCAGTGGACTGAAAAGCTTGAACATGTAGATATTAAGGAAGAGGATGTGCTGGAGCTTTTGGAAAGCATCAATTTGGATAAGTAACCGGGACCAGAAGGGATGCACCCCAGGCTACTGTGGGAAGTGAGGGAGGAAATTGCTGAGCCTCTGGCAATGATCTTTGCATCATCAATGGGGACCGGAGAGGTTCCGGAGAATTGGAGGGTTATGGATGTTGTTCCCTTATTCAAGAGTAGGGATAGCCCAGGAAATTATAGACCAGTGAGTCTTCCTTCTGTGGTTGGTAAGTTGATGGAGAAGATCCTGAGAGGCAGGATTTATGAACATTTGGAGAGGCATAATATTAGGAATAGTCAGCATGGCTTTGTCAAAGGCAGGTCGTGCTTTATGAGCTTGATTGAATTTCTTGAAGACGTGACTAAACACATTGATGAGGGTGGAGCTGTATATGTAGTATATATGGATTTTAGCAAGGCATTTCATGAGGTACCCCATACAAAGCTTATTGAGGAAGTAAGGAGGCATGGGATCCAGGGAGACATTGTGGATCCAGAACTGGCTTGCCCACAGAAGGCAAAGTGTGGTTGCAGACGGGTTATTTTCTGCATGGAGGTCAGTGACCAGTGGTGTGCCTCAGGGATCTGTTCTGGAACCCCTACTCTTTGTGATTTTCATAAATGACCTGGATGAGGAAGTGGAGGGATGGGTTAGTAAGTTTGCTGATGACACAAAGGTTGGGGGTGTTGAGAATAGTGTGCAGGGTTGTCAGAGGTTACAGCGGGACATTAATAGGATGCAAAACTGGGCTGAGAAGTGGCAGATGGAGTTCCACCCAGGTAAGTGTGAGGTGGTTCATTTTGGTAGGTCAAATATGATGGCAGAATATAGCATTAATGGTAAGACTTTTGGCAGTGTGGAGGATCAGAGGAATCTTAGGGTCCGAGTCCTTAGGACACTCAAAGCTGCCACGCAGGTTGACTCTGTGGTTAAGAAGGCGTACAGTGTACTGGCCTTCATCAATTGTGGGATTGAGTTTAAGAGCCCAGAGGTAATGTTGCAGCTATATAGGACCCTGGTCAGATCCCACTTGGAGTACTGTGCTCAATTCTGGTCGCCTCACTACAGAAAGGATGTGGAAACCATAGAAAGGGTGCAAGAGGAGATTTACAGGGATGTTGCCTGGATTGGGGAGCATGCCTTATGAAGACAGGTTGAGTGAACTCGGCCTTTTCTCCTTGGAGCGACGGAGGATGAGAGGTGACCTGATAGAGGTGTACAAGATAATGAAAGGCATTGATCGTGTGGATAATCAGAGGCTTTTTCCCAGGGCTGAAATGGCTAGCACGAGAGGGCATAGTTTTAAGGTGGTTGGAAGCAGATACAGAGGAGACGTCAGGGGTAAGTTTTTTTACACAGTGAGTGGTGAGAGCGTGGAATGGGCTGCTGGCGGTGGTGGTGGAGGCAGAAACGATAGGGTCTTTTAAGAGACTCCTGGATAGGTACATGGAGCTTAGAAAAATAGAGGGCCATGGGTAAGCCTAGGTAGTTTTAAGGTAAGGACAGGTTTGGCATAGCATTGTGGGCCAAAGGGCCTGTATTGAGCTGTAGGTTTTCGATGTTTCTATATGTTAGGAACAAAAGGATTGCAAGGGACAAAATTGGTTCTCTGGAAGACCGGAATGGTAATCCATGTGTGGAGCCAAAATAGATGGGGGAGAGCTTAAATAATTTTTTTGCATATGTATTTACTCAGGAGATGGACACAGAATCTATAGAAGTGAGGCAAAACAGCATCAACTTCATGGACCCTGTACAGGTTACAGAGAGAGATATTTGCTGTCCTGAGACAAAACAGGGTGGACAAATCCCCAGGACCTGATAAGATGTTTCCTTGGGCCTTATGGGAGACAAGTGCGGACATTGTCTAGACCAGGCCTAGCAGAGATATTGAGTCAACCTTTGTGACAGGAGAGATACCAGAAGATTGGAGGATAGCCAATGCTTCGAAACATAAACCAGGAAATTATAGTCTGGTGAGCCTGACAACAGCTGTGGGAAAGTTATTGGAAGATATTCTAAGGGACCAGATACACAAGTATTTGGATAGACATGGACTGATTTGGGATAGTCAATGGCTTTATGTGTGGTAGGATGTCTAACCAATCTTAGAGTTTTTTGAGGAAGTTACCAGGAAAGTGGATGAAGGCAAGGCATTGGATGTTGTCTACATGGACTTTAGTAAGGCAATTGACAAGGTCCCGCAAGGGAGGCTGGTCAAGAAAGTTCAGTTGTTCGGCATTCAAGATGAGGTAGTAAATTGGATTAGATATTGGTTTTGTGGGACAAGCCAGAGAGTGGTAGTAGAGGGTTGCCTCTCTGGAGGTCTGTGACGAGTGGAGTGCCGCAGGAGTTGGTGCTGGGTCCATTGTTGTTTGTCATCTATATCAATGATCTGGATATTAACGTGGTTAATCGGATCAGTAAATTTGAGGATGATACCAAGAGTTGGGGTGTAGTGGACGTTGAGGAAGGCTATCATGGCTTGCAGCGGGATCTGGATCAGCTGGACGAAATGGCAGATGAAAGTTAATGCAGACAAGTGTGAGGCTTTACACTTTGGTAAGACCAATCAGGCTAGGTCTTACACAGTGAACAGTAGGGCAGTGAGGAGTGTGGTAGAAGAAAGGGATCTGGGAACGCAGGTCCATCATTCATTGAAAGTGGGGTCACAGGTAGAAAGGGTCATACAAAAAGGTTGTGGCACATTGACCTTCATAGATCAATATATTGAGTACAGGAGATGGGATGTTATGTTGAAGTTGTATAAGATGCTGGTGAGGCCTAATTTGGAATATTGTGTGCAGTTTTGGTCACCTATGTATAGGATAGTTGTAAACAAGTTTGAAAGAGTACAGAGAAAATTTAAAAGGATGTTAACAACAGGAATTCTGCAGATGTTAGCAGGTCTGGAGGACCTGAGTTATATGGAAAGATTGAAAAGGTTAGGTCTGTATTCTTTAGAACGTAGAAGATTGAGAGGAGATTTGATAGAGGTGTACAAAATTATGAGGGGTATAGATAGGGTAAATGCAAGCAGGTTTTTTCCACTGAGGTTGGGTGAGACTACAACCAGAGGTCATGGGTTAAGGATGAAAAGTTTAAGGGAAACTTCTCCACTCAGAGAGTCATGAGTGTGTGGAGTGAGCTGCCAGCACAAGGGGTGCATGTGAGCTTGATGTTAAGGTTTAAGAGAAGTTTGGATAGGTACATGAATGGTAGGAGTATGGAGGGCTATGTGTCCTGGTGCAGGTCAATGAGAGTAGGCAGTTTAAGTGGTTTTGGCATGGACTAGATGGGCTGAAGGGCCTGTTTCTGTGCTGTACTTCTCTAACTCCTGAATCTGCTGTTGGCCATATGTGAGTTTGGTGCTTCAGCCAGTGTATTTTTAAAAGAACTATTTCAGACATACAGTGCAGAACAGGCTCTCCAGCCCAACGAGCCCACACCGCCCACTCACAGCCATCAGACCAATTAACCTACTAACCCTCATGACTTTGAAACATGGAAGGAAACTGGAGCATCCGGAGGAAACCCATGCGGTCATGGGGAGACCGTACAAACTCCTTACAGACAGCAGCTGAGTTGGCACTGCCATAGCTTTGCACCAGGGGTCCCCAAACTTTTTTGCACCGCGGACCAGTTTAATATTGACAATATTCTTGTGGAACAACGGGACAAGGGCGGTTCCATATGGGACAAACCAATTTAACCCAATATACGGGATGTCCCGGCTAATATGGGACAGTTGGCAACCCTATGTTCAAGTTCAACAGTGTGTGACAGGGAATGCAGCTGACTCATATCGCCAAATCATATCGTTTCTTCGCGGCCCGGTAGCACATGCTTTGCGGCCCGGTGGTCGTCATTACCAGAGCTTTACATCGACCACTGGGCCACCATGTTGCCTTGTATTGAGAGAAAGAGCAAGATATAGAAGCAGGCCAGTTGATGCAACAAGGTAACACAGTCCGTCAGCTACCCATTCACCCTAATCCCAATTTCTCTTTCCCACACTCCCAACTTCCCTCAGGTTTTACCACTCACCTACACACTAAGGGCAATTTACAGTTGTCAGTTAACCCACCGACCCTCACATCTTCATGATGTGGCAGGGAACTAGACACTGACAGAATCAGGTTTATTATCACTGGCACGTCAATAAATTTGCAGTTTTGCGGCAGCAGTACGGTGCAAGCCATTAAAAAGTTTCTATGAAGATGCAAGAAGAAACATTTTAAAAATAATTAGTGCAAGAGGGGAGCGAGATGGTGAGGTAATGTTCATGAATTGTTCAGAAATTTGACGGCAGAGGGAAAGAACATGAGAAATAGGAGCAGGAGTAGGTCATCTGGTCTGTCAAGCCCGCTGATGGCTGAGCAACGCAAACAAAATGCTGGAGGCCCAGGCAGCACGTAGGGAAAGAGTACAGTCAACTTTTCAGGCTGAAACCCTTTGAATTTCCAGCATCTGCAGATTTTCACTTGTTTGTGATAAGATCATGGCTGATCTGACCATGGACTCATCTTCACCTACCTGCCTTTTCCCCCATAACCCTTAATTCCCCTACTATGCAAAAATCTATCCGACCTTGTCTTAAGTTTAGTTGGTAGCCTCCACTGCTTCATTGGGCAAAGAATTCCACAGATTCACCACTCTTTGTGAAAAGCAGTTCCTCCTTATTTACTCCCATAAATTTACTCCCCCGACTCTTGAGGCTATGTCCCCTAGTTCTAGTCTCTGTGTGTGTCATCAGGCTCCTGTACCTCCTTCCTGATGGCAGGAATGAGAAGATGGCACATGGCCTGAGTGCTGAGAGGGTCCTTCATGCTGGATGCTGCCTTTTTGAGGTATTGCCTTTGGACATGTCCTCAATGCTGGGGAGTCTAGTGCCCGTGATGGAGCTGGCTGAGATTACAGCCTGCTGCAGTCTTCCGATCCTGTGCATTGGTGACTGTGTAGCAGACAGTGATGCAACCAGTCAGGATACTCTCCAGGGCACACAAGGAGAACGTGCAAACTCCATGCACACACACAGCAACAGAGGTCTGGATTGGATGTGGGCCGATGGGGTTGTGAGGCAGTGACTCTACCAGTCGTGTCAAGGTGCTGCCCCACTATAGATCTCTGTTTACTGCCCGCAGCTGGTGATGAAGTAGGTTCTTCACAGCAATCTCTACATTGCCATCTCTAGCAATCGTTGCGTCTCCCCACACAGACGCTACTCCTCTTCCCCGATTTTCATTACTGCCTGGTCGAGGTTGGTCACCAGTTTAAGTCCATGAGTAGGTTATCTTGATTGACTCTGTCAGTGCAGAATTGCACATCAGTGGGGATTCTGCACTATCAGAAGTGATTACACTTCTGGGGAATCCCCGCACTGAGAGGGGCAGTCATGTTGAAGGAGCAGTACCGAGAATTGGCTTATACTTATCCACTGAGCATCACTAAAACAGATCCCTTTGTGCTTTGCTTTCAGGCTTTTAGAGCACCACAGGACCTTCAGTCCATGGTGTTTCTTAACCTACTCCAAGATCAATCTAAACCTTCCCTCCCACATAGCCCTCTATTACAGTATGGCTATCTTGGGTGGATTTGGGGACTACTGAGTTAGTCCCATGTGATGTGTTGTTTCTCAGTGTTAGGTGAACAGGAGTAATGTCGTAAGGCCGGTGATGTTGTGGGGATGGAACTGGACTCTCTCACGGTGGTGTCTGAAAAGAGGATGCTGTCCAAGTTGCATGCCATCTTGGACAATGTCCCCCATCCACTGCATAATGTACTGGGTTGGGCACAGGAGTACATTCAGCCAGAGACTCATTCCACCGAGATGCAACACAGAGCGTCATAGGAAGTCATTCCTGCCTGTGGCCATCAAACTTTACAACTCCTCCCTTGGAGGATTAGACACCCTGAGCCAATAGGCTGGTCCTGGACTTATTTCCTGGCATAATTTACATATTACTATTTAACTATTTATGGTTTTATTACTATTTATTATTTATGGTGCAACTGTAACGAAAACCAATTTCCCCTGGGATCAATAAGGTATGAATAAGACTATGTCCATTTGCCAAATGACCCAATCCCTTCCCAACATTTTTTGGGCCGTCCCTCGTTATTCTTTTTACTTTTACTTTTCATTATTTATTTATTTTTGTAATTCATTGTAATTTTATTTCTCTGTAGCAAAACAAATAGAAGTCAGTGACAATAAACATGCCTCAGGCCTGTGTGATAACTCAGGGAATTGGTGGCGGCCTCTGCTGAGGCCGGCCGCTGGGTGAGCCTGCGGCGCTGTCGGCGGAGGCCGGTGGCTGGGTGAGTGCGCGGCGCTGTCGGGGGAGGCCAAGCGACGACTGTATTTGCGGAGATCGCTCTGCTGCTGCGGCGGCGGCGTTTCCTCAGTCCGAAGCTCGATCCGTAGCGGCTCCAGCGCCGGGAGAGCCGGCCTGTCCCGGCCCGATGTGTTGCCGGGGCAGCGAGCGGGACCTGCAGAGTTCGGCTCGGCGGATGGGCGCCTCGCTGCTGCTGCAGTTGTCGGCCCACGAGCGGGAGCTCGACCTTGTCTTCCTGGACCACAGCTACGCCAAGCCGTGGAGCGCGCACCCGGAGGCCAGCGACGCGCGGCCGGCCCGCCTGCTGTTCGTCACCCCGCGCAGGCAGCAGGAGCACAGCAGGTGAGAGGCCGAGGCACCGGGCACAGCCCGCGGGACTCCTCCGAGCTCCCCTCCCTGCCATCACCGTATCCACTTACCCTTCCGTCCCGCCTTCCCACCCATTTACCCCCCTCCCTCCATCCCTCCCTCAGTCCCGTCCCGTCTCCCCACCACTTACCCCTCCCTCCGTCCCGTCCTGCCTCCCAACCCACTTACCCCACCCTCCCTCCGTCCCGTCTCCCCACCACTTACCCCTCCCTCCGTCCCGTCCTGTCTCCCCACCACTTACCCCACCCTCCCTCCGTCCCGTCCTGTCTCCCCACCACTTACCCCTCCCTCCCTCCGTCCCGTCCTGTCTCCCCACCACTTACCCCACCCTCCCTCCGTCCCGTCCTGTCTCCCAACCCACTTACCCCACCCTCCCTCCGTCCCGTCTCCCCACCACTTACCCCACCCTCCCTCCGTCCTGTCTCCCCACCACTTACCCCTCCCTCCGTCCCGTCCTGTCTCCCGACCCACTTACCCCACCCTCTCTCTGTCCCGTCTCCCCACCACTTACCCCACCCTCCCTCCGTCCTGTCTCCCCACCACTTACCCCTCCCTCTGTCCCATCCTGCCTTCCCACCCACTAACCCCTCCCTCCCTCCGTCCCATCTCGTCTTCCCACCACTTACCCCTCCCTCCGTCCCGTCCTGTCTCCCCACCCACTTACCCCTCCCTCCGTCCCGTCCTCCCACCCACTTACCCCACCCTCCCTCCGTCCTGTCCTGTCTCCCCACCACTGACCCCTCCCTCCGTCCCGTCCTGTCTCCCCACCACTTACCCCTCCCTCCCTCCGTCCCGTCCTGTCTCCCCACCACTTAACCCTCCCTCCGTCCCGTCCTGTCTCCCAACCCACTTACCCCACCCTCCCTCCGTCCCGTCTCCCCACCACTTACCCCACCCTCCCTCCGTCCTGTCTCCCCACCACTTACCCCTCCCTCCGTCCCGTCCTGTCTCCCCACCACTTACCCCTCCCTCCGTCCCGTCCTGTCTCCCCACCACTTACCCCTCCCTCCCTCCGTCCCGTCTCCCCACCACTTACCCCTCCCTCTGTCCCATCCTGCCTTCCCACCCACTAACCCCTCCCTCCCTCCGTCCCATCTCGTCTTCCCACCACTTATCCCTCCCTCCGTCCCGTCCCGTCTCCCCACCACTTACCCCTCCCTCCGTCCCGTCCCGTCTTCCAACCACTTACCCCTCCATCAGTCCCGTCCCGTCTCCCCACCACTTACCCCTCCTTCCGTCCCGTCCTGTCTCCCCACCACTTACCCCTCCCTCCCTCCGTCCCGACTCCCCACTACTTACCCCTCCCTCCCTCCGTCCCGACTCCCCACTACTTACTCCTCCCTCCCTCCATCCCGTCTCCCCACCACTTACCCCTCCCTCCGTCCCGTCCTGTCCCGACTCCCCACCACTTACCCCTCCCTCCGTCCCGTCCTGTCTCCCCACCACTTACCCCTCCCTCCGTCCCGTCCTGTCTCCCCACCACTTACCCCTCCCTCCGTCCCGTCCCGTCTCCCCACCACTTACCCCTCCCTCCGTCCCGTCCTGTCTCCCCACCACTTACCCCTCCTTCTGTCCCGTCCTGTCTCCCCACCACTTACCCCTCCCTCCGTCCCGTCCTGTCTCCCCACCACTTACCCCTCCCTCCGTCCCGTCCTGTCTCCCCACCACTTACCCCTCCCTCCGTCCCGTCCTGTCTCCCCACCACTTACCCCTCCCTCCGTCCCGTCCTGTCTCCCCACCACTTACCCCTCCCTCCGTCCCGTCCTGTCTCCCCACCACTTACCCCTCCCTCCGTCCCGTCCTGTCTCCCCACCACTTACCCCTCCCTCCGTCCCGTCCTGTCTCCCCACCACTTACCCCTCCCTCCGTCCCGTCCTGTCTCCCCACCACTTACCCCTCCCTCCCCCACTCCCTCCGTCCTGTCTCCCCACCACTTACCCCTCCCTCCCTCCGTCCTGTCTCCCCACCACTTACCCCTCCCTCCCTCCATCCCTGTCCTGTCTCCCCACCACCTCCCCCCTCCCCACCACTTACCCCTCCCTCCGTCCCGTCCTGTCTCCCCACCACTTACCCCTCCCTCCGTCCCGTCCTGTCTCCCCACCACTTACCCTCCCTCCTCCTCTCCCCACCACTTACCCCTCCCTCCGTCCCGTCCTGTCTCCCCACCACTTACCCCTCCCTCCGTCCCGTCCTGTCTCCCCACCACTTACCCCTCCCTCCGTCCCGTCCTGTCTCCCCACCACTTACCCCTCCCTCCGTCCCGTCCTGTCTCCCCACCACTTACCCCTCCCTCCGTCCCGTCCTGTCTCCCCTTACCCTCCCTCCGTCCCGTCCTGTCTCCCCACCACTTACCCCTCCCTCCGTCCCGTCCTGTCTCCCCACCACTTACCCCTCCCTCCGTCCCGTCCTGTCTCCCCACCCACTTACCCCACCCTCCCTCCGTCCTGTCCTGTCTCCCCACCACTTACCCCTCCCTCCGTCCCGTCCGTCTCCCCACCCACTTACCCCTCCCTCCCTCCGTCCCGTCTCCTTCCCACCACTTCCCTCCCTCCGTCCCTCGTCTCCCCCACCACTTACCCTCCCTCCGTCCTGTCCTGCCGTCTCCCCACCACTTACCCCTCCTCCCTCCATCCCGTCCCCGTCTCCCCACCATACCCTCACTCCATCCCGTCTCCCACCCCTCCCTCCGCTGTCCCGTCCCGTTACCCCTCCCCCTCCCGTCTCTCCCACCACTTACCCCTCCCTCCCTCCGTCCCGTCTCCCCACCACTTACCCCTCCCTCCTCCCGTCCCGTCTGTCCACCACTTACCCCTCCCTCTGTCCCGTCCCGTCCCCCACCCACTTACCCCTCCCTCCCTCCCTCCATCCGTCCCACCCACTTCCCCTCCCCCCTCACACCTTCCCACCTTCCCACCCACTTACCCCTCCCTCCCTCTGTCCCATCCCACCTTCCCACCCACTTACCCTCCATCCCGTCCCGTCCCGTCTCCCCACCACTTACCCCTCCCTCCGTCCCGTCCCGTCTCCCCACCACTTACCCCTCCCTCTGTCCCGTCCCGTCTCCCCACCACTTACCCCTCCCTCTGTCCAATCCCGTCTCCCCACCCACTTACCCCTCCACCCCGTCACACCTTCTCACCTTCCCACCCACTTACCCCTCCCTCCCTCTGTCCCGTCCCGCCTTCCCACCCACTTACCTGTCCCTCCCTCCCATCTCCCCACCACTTACCCGTCCGTCCCTCCCAGGTTCCCACCCACTTACCCCTCCCTCCCTCCATCCCCTCTCCCCACCACTTACCCCTCCCTCCGTCCCGTCTCCCCACCACTTACCCCTCCCTCCGTCCCGTCCTGTCTCCCCACCACTTACCCCTCCCTCCCTACGTCCCGTCTCCCCACCATTTACCCCTCCCTCCCTCCGTCCAGACTCCCCACTACTTACCCCTGCCTCCCTCCATCCCGTCTCCCCACCACTTACCCCTCCCTCCCTCCCTCCGTCCCGTCTCCCCACCACTTACCCCTCCCTCCCTCCGTCCCGTCTCCCCACCACTTACCCCTCCCTCCGTCCTGTCCTGTCTCCCCACCACTTACCCCTCCTTCCGTCCTGTCTCCCCACCACTTACCCCTCCCTCCCTCCGTCCCGACTCCCCACTACTTACCCCTCCCTCCCTCCGTCCCGACTCCCCACTACATACCCCTCAGTCCCTCCATCCCGTCTCCCCACCACTTACCCCTCCCTCCGTCCCGTCCTGTCTCCCCACCACTTACCCCTCCCTCCGTCCCGTCCTGTCTCCCCACCCACTTACCCCTCCCTTCGTCCTGTCCTGTCTCCCCACCACTTACCCCTCCCTCCGTACGTCCCGTCTCCCCACCATTTACCCCTCCCTCCCTCCGTCCAGACTCCCCACTACTTACCCCTCCCTCCCTCCATCCCGTCTCCCCACCACTTACCCCTCCCTCCCTCCCTCCGTCCCTTCTCCCCACCACTTACCCCTCCCTCCGTCCCGTCCTGTCTCCCCACCCACTTACCCTCCCTCCGTCCCATCTCCCCACCACTTACCCCTCCCTCCGTCCCGTCCTGTCTCCCCACCCACTTACCCCTCCCTCCGTCCCGTCCTGTCTCCCCACCCACTTACCCTCCCTCCGTCCCATCTCCCCACCACTTACCCCTCCCTCCGTCCCGTCCTGTCTCCCCACCACTTACCCCTCCCTCCGTCCCGTCCTGTCTTTCCACCACTTAGCCCTCCCTCCGTCCCGTCCTGTCTCCCCACCACTTACCCCTCCCTCCGTCCCGTCCTGTCTCCCCACCACTTACCCCTCCCTCCGTCCCGTCCTGTCTCCCCACCACTTACCCCTCCCTCCGTCCCGTCTCCCCACCACTTACCCCTCCCTCCGTCCCGTCCTGTCTCCCCACCACTTACCCCTCCCTCCGTCCCGTCCTGTCTCCCCACCACTTACCCCTCCCTCCCTCCGTCCAGTCTCCCCACCACTTACCCCTCCCTCCGTCCAGTCTCCCCACCACTTACCCCTCCCTCCGTCCCGTCCTGTCTCCCCAACCACTTACCCCTCCCTCTGTCCCGTCTTGTCTCCCCACCACTTACCCCTCCCTCTGTCCAATCCCGCCTTCCCACCCACTTACCCCTCCACCCCGTCACACCTTCTCACCTTCCCACCCACTTACCCCTCCCTCCCTCTGTCCCGTCCCGCCTTCCCACCCACTTACCTGTCCCTCCCTCCCATCTCCCCACCACTTACCCGTCCCTCCCTCCCACCTTCCCACCCACTTACCCCTCCCTCCCTCCATCCCGTCTCCCCACCACTTACCCCTCCCTCCGTCCCGTCTCCCCACCACTTACCCCTCCCTCCGTCCCGTCCTGTCTCCCCACCACTTACCCCTCCCTCCCTACGTCCTGTCTCCCCACCATTTACCCCTCCCTCCCTCCGTCCAGACTCCCCACTACTTACCCCTGCCTCCCTCCATCCCGTCTCCCCACCACTTACCCCTCCCTCCCTCCCTCCGTCCTGTCTCCCCACCACTTACCCCTCCCTCACTCCGTCCCGTCTCCCCACCACTTACCCCTCCCCCCGTCCCGTCCTGTCTCCCCACCACTTACCCCTCCTTCCGTCCCGTCCTGTCTCCCCACCACTTACCCCTCCCTCCCTCCGTCCCGACTCCCCACTACTTACCCCTCCCTCCCTCCGTCCCGACTCCCCACTACATACCCCTCCCTCCCTCCCTCCCGTCTCCCCACCACTTACCCCTCCCTCCGTCCCGTCCTGTCTCCCCACCACTTACCCCTCCCTCCGTCCCGTCCTGTCTCCCCACCCACTTACCCCTCCCTTTGTCCTGTCCTGTCTCCCCACCACTTACCCCTCCCTCCCTACGTCCCGTCTCCCCACCATTTACCCCTCCCTCCCTCCGTCCAGACTCCCCACTACTTACCCCTCCCTCCCTCCATCCCGTCTCCCCACCACTTACCCCTCCCTCCCTCCCTCCGTCCCTTCTCCCCACCACTTACCCCTCCCTCCGTCCCGTCCTGTCTCCCCACCCAACTTACCCCTCCCTCCCTCCATCCCGTCTCCCCACCACTTACCCCTCCCTCCCTCCCTCCGTCCCTTCTCCCCACCACTTACCCCTCCCTCCGTCCCGTCCTGTCTCCCCACCCACTTACCCCTCCCTCCGTCCCGTCCTGTCTCCCCACACACTTACCCTCCCTCCGTCCCATCTCCCCACCACTTACCCCTCCCTCCGTCCCGTCCTGTCTCCCCACCACTTACCCCTCCCTCCGTCCCGTCCTGTCTCCCCACCACTTACCCCTCCCTCCGTCCCGTCCTGTCTCCCCACCACTTACCCCTCCCTCCGTCCCGTCCTGTCTCCCCACCACTTACCCCTCCCTCCGTCCCGTCCTGTCTCCGTCTCCCCACCACTTACCCCTCCCTCCGTCCTGTCTCCCCACCCACTTACCCCTCCCTTCGTCCTGTCCTGTCCCCCACCACTTACCCCTCCCTCCCTACGTCTCTCCCCACCACTTACCCCCACTCCCCCTCCCTCCCTCCATCCCGTCTCCCCACCACTTACCCCTCCCTCCCTCCCTCCGTCCCTCTCCCCACCACTTACTTACCCCTCCCTTACCCCTCCCTCCGTCCTGTCCTGTCTCCCCACCACTTACCCCTCCCTCCCCCACCACTTACCCCTCCCTCCCTCCGTCCCGACTCCCCACTACTTACCCCTCCCTCCCTCCGTCCCGACTCCCACTACTTACCCCTCCCTCCCTCCATCCACTCCCACCACTTACCCCTCCCTCCCTCCCTCCGTCCCTCTCCCCACCACTTACCCCTCCTTCTGTCCGCCTCCCCTCCCCACCTTACCCCTCCTTCCCCTCCCTTACCCCTCCCTCCCTCCCTCTGTCCCGTCCCGTCTCCCCACCACTTACCCCTCCCTCCCTCCGTCCCGTCTCCCCACTTACCCCACCACTTACTTACCACTTACCCCTCCCTCTGTCCCATCCTGCCTTCCCACCCACTCCCCTCCCTCCGTCCGTCTCGTCTTCCCACCACTTATCCCTCCCTCCATCCCGTCCCGTCTCCCCACCACTTACCCCTCCCTCCATCCACTTACCCCTCCCTCTGTCCCGTCTCGTCTCCCCACCACTTACCCCTCCCTCTGTCCCACCCACTTACCCCTCCACCCCGTCACACCTTCCCACCTTCCCACCCACTTACCCCTCCCTCCCTCTGTCCCATCCCACCTTCCCACCCACTTACCCTCCATCCCGTCCCGTCCCGTCTCCCCACCACTTACCCCTCCCTCTGTCCCGTCCCGTCTCCCAACCACTTACCCCTCCCTCTGTCCCGTCTTGTCTCCCCACCACTTACCCCTCCCTCTGTCCAATCCCGCCTTCCCACCCACTTACCCCTCCACCCCGTCACACCTTCTCACCTTCCCACCCACTTACCCCTCCCTCCCTCTGTCCCGTCCCGCCTTCCCACCCACTTACCCCCTCCCTCCCATCTCCCCACCACTTACCCGTCCCTCTCTCCCACCTTCCCACCCACTTACCCCTCCCTCCCTCCATCCCGTCTCCCCACCACTTACCCCTCCCTCCGTCCCGTCTCCCCACCACTTAACCCTCCCTCCGTCCCGTCCTGTCTTCCCACCACTTACCCCTCCTCCCTACGTCCCGTCTCCCCACCACTTACCCCTCCCTCCCTCCGTCCCGACTCCCCACTACTTACCCCTCCCTCCCTCCATCCCGTCTCCCCACCACTTACCCCTCCCTCCGTCCCGTCCTGTCTCCCCACCACTTACCCCTCCCTCCCTCCGTCCCGACTCCCCACTACTTACCCCTCCCTCCCTCCGTCCCGACTCCCCACTACATACCCCTCCCTCCCTCCATCCCGTCTCCCCACCACTTACCCCTCCCTCCGTCCCGTCCTGTCTCCCCACCACTTACCCCTCCCTCTGTTCCGTCTGTCCCGACTCTCCACTTCCGTCCCGTCTCCCCACCACTTACCCCCTCCCTCCGTCCTGTCTCGTCTCCCCACCACTTACCCCTCCCTCTGTCCCATCCTGCCTTCCCACCCACTAACCCCTCCCTCCCTCCGTCCCGTCTCGTCTTCCCACCACTTACCCCTCCCTCCGTCCCGTCCCGTCTTCCAACCACTTACCCCTCCCTCTGTCCCGTCTCGTCTCCCCACCACTTACCCCTCCCTCTGTCCCACCCACTTACCCCTCCACCCCGTCACACCTTCCCACCCACTTACCCCTCCCTCCCTCTGTCCCATCCCACCTTCCCACCCACTTACCCTCCATCCCGTCCCGTCCTGTCTCCCCACCACTTACCCCTCCCTCCGTCCCGTCCCGCCTTCCCACCCACTTACCCGTCCCTCCCTCCCATCTCCCCACCACTTACCCGTCCCTCCCTCCCACCTTCCCACCCACTTACCCCTCCCTCCCTCCATCCCGTCTCCCCACCCACTTACCCCTCTCTCCCTCCGTCCCGTCTCCCCACCCACTTACCCCTCCCTCTGTCCCGTCCCGCCTTCCCACCCACTTACCCCTCCCTCCTTCCGTCCCATCTCCCCACCCACTTACCCTTCCTCCCTCCCATCTCCTCACCACTTACCCTTCCTCCCTCCCATCTCCTCACCTCTGACCCCTCCCTCCCTCCGTCCCGACTCCCCACTACTTACCCCTCCCTCCCTCCGTTCCGACTCCCCACTACTTACCCCTCCCTCCCTCCATCCCGTCTCCCCACCACTTACCCCTCCCTCCCTCCCTCCGTCCCTTCTCCCCACCACTTACCCCTCCTTCTGTTCCGCCTGTCCCGACTCCCCACTACTTACCCCTCCTTCCATCCCGACCCGTCTCCCCACCACTTACCCCTCCCTCCCTCCGTCCCGTCCCGTCTCCCCACCACTTACCCCTCCCTCCCTCCGTCCCGTCTCCCCACCACTTACCCCTCCCTCCCTCCGTCACGTCTCCCCACCACTTACCCCTCCCTCCGTCCTGTCTCGTCTCCCCACCACTTACCCCTCCCTCTGTCCCATCCTGCCTTCCCACCCACTAACCCCTCCCTCCCTCCGTCCCGTCTCGTCTTCCCACCACTTATCCCTCCCTCCATCCCGTCCCGTCTCCCCACCACTTACCCCTCCCTCCATCCCGTCCCGTCTTCCAACCACTTACCCCTCCCTCTGTCCCGTCTCGTCTCCCCACCACTTACCCCTCCCTCTGTCCCACCCACTTACCCCTCCACCCCGTCACACCTTCCCACCTTCCCACCCACTTACCCCTCCCTCCCTCTGTCCCATCCCACCTTCCCACCCACTTACCCTCCATCCCGTCCCGTCCCGTCTCCCCACCACTTACCCCTCCCTCCGTCCCGTCCCGTCTCCCAACCACTTACCCCTCCCTCTGTCCCGTCTTGTCTCCCCACCACTTACCCCTCCCTCTGTCCAATCCCGCCTTCCCACCCACTTACCCCTCCACCCCGTCACACCTTCTCACCTTCCCACCCACTTACCCCTCCCTCCCTCTGTCCCGTCCCGCCTTCCCACCCACTTACCTGTCCCTCCCTCCCATCTCCCCACCACTTACCCGTCCCTCTCTCCCACCTTCCCACCCACTTACCCCTCCCTCCCTCCATCCCGTCTCCCCACCACTTACCCCTCCCTCCGTCCCGTCTCCCCACCACTTACCCCTCCCTCCGTCCCGTCCTGTCTTCCCACCACTTACCCCTCCCTCCCTACGTCCCGTCTCCCCACCATTTACCCCTCCCTCCCTCCGTCCAGACTCCCCACTACTTACCCCTGCCTCCCTCCATCCCGTCTCCCCACCACTTACCCCTCCCTCCCTCCCTCCGTCCCGTCTCCCCACCACTTACCCCTCCCTCACTCCGTCCCGTCTCCCCACCACTTACCCCTCCCCCCGTCCCGTCCTGTCTCCCCACCACTTACCCCTCCTTCCGTCCCGTCCTGTCTCCCCACCACTTACCCCTCCCTCCCTCCGTCCCGACTCCCCACTACTTACCCCTCCCTCCCTCCGTCCCGACTCCCCACTACATACCCCTCCCTCCCTCCATCCCGTCTCCCCACCACTTACCCCTCCCTCCGTCCCGTCCTGTCTCCCCACCACTTACCCCTCCCTCTGTTCCGTCTGTCCCGACTCCCCACTACTTACCCCTCCCTCCCTCCGTCCCGTCTCCCCACCACTTACCCCCTCCCTCCGTCCTGTCTCGTCTCCCCACCACTTACCCCTCCCTCTGTCCCATCCTGCCTTCCCACCCACTAACCCCTCCCTCCCTCCGTCCCGTCTCGTCTTCCCACCACTTACCCCTCCCTCCGTCCCGTCCCGTCTTCCAACCACTTACCCCTCCCTCTGTCCCGTCTCGTCTCCCCACCACTTACCCCTCCCTCTGTCCCATCCACTTACCCCTCCACCCCGTCACACCTTCCCACCCACTTACCCCTCCCTCCCTCTGTCCCATCCCACCTTCCCACCCACTTACCCTCCATCCCGTCCCGTCCTGTCTCCCCACCACTTACCCCTCCCTCCGTCCCGTCCCGCCTTCCCACCCACTTACCCGTCCCTCCCTCCCATCTCCCCACCACTTACCCGTCCCTCCCTCCCACCTTCCCACCCACTTACCCCTCCCTCCCTCCATCCCGTCTCCCCACCCACTTACCCCTCTCTCCCTCCGTCCCGTCTCCCCACCCACTTACCCCTCCCTCTGTCCCGTCCCGCCTTCCCACCCACTTACCCCTCCCTCCTTCCGTCCCATCTCCCCACCCACTTACCCTTCCTCCCTCCCATCTCCTCACCACTTACCCTTCCTCCCTCCCATCTCCTCACCTCTTACCCCTCCCTCCCTCCGTCCCATCTCCCCACCACTTACCCTCCCTCCCTCCCGTCTCCTCACCACTTACCCCTCCCTCCCTCTGTCCCATCTCCCCACCACTTACCCTCCCTCCCTCCGTCCTGTCCCATCTCCCCACCCACTTACCCCTCCCTCTGTCCCGTCTCCTCACCACTTACCCTCCCTCCCTCTGTCCCATCCTGCCTTCTCACCCACTTACCCCTCCCTCCCTCTGTCCCGCCTTCCCACCCACTTACTCCTCCATCCCTCTGTCCCGTCTCCCCACCCACTTACCCCCTCCCTCCGTCCCATCCTGTTTCCCCACCCACTTACCCCTCCGTCCCATCCTGTCTCCCCACCCTCTTACCCCTCCATCCCGTCCTGTCTCCCCACCCACTTACCCATCCGTCCCTTCCCCCCACCCACTTGCTCCTCCCCTCTGACCCATTCCCCCATCCACACTCCCAGTCCGTCCCGTCTCCCCACCCTCTTACCCCTCCCTCCCTCTCTCCCTCCGTCCTGTCTCCCCATCCTCTTACCCCTCTCCTCTGTCCCATCTCCCCACGCACTTACCCTCCCTCCCTTCGTCCATCTCCCCACCCACTTACCCCTCCCTTCCCACCGACCCTGAACTCTCCCCTTCCTCTCGCCATCCCAAACCTTAATTCCTCGCTCCTTCTCCTTCTGTTCCCTCCCCCCCACTGTCTTTCTTGTCCCCCGGACCAATCCACCCTCTTGCTGCCTGACACTCTCCCCAATGTCTCCTCAGCCTCTCCACCCTTCAACCCCACTCTCTGCCACTTTCTCCCCACCCCAACCCTCCCGCCACATGCTACTCCCCCCTCCTCAGCCCGCTCTGACCCTCACCCCTCATCCCTTTCATTGTGCAAACAGGAGAAAATCTGCAGATGCTGGGAATCCAAGCAATGCACACAAAATGCTGGAGGAACTCGGCATTTTGTGTGTGTTGCCCCCATTGTGCATGTATATTTTTAAACCTTGCCGTGTTCGCAGCTTTGCCCTTCCCAACTATTTTAGTTATCTGGTTCCTTGTTTTCTCCTTTGGGGCCGCCAGAGGGAACATCAGAAGCATTTTTTCTGTCAACAGCTGCAGCAGATTATAGGTAGTACATCTGAACTTCTCTCTGCTTTGGAAAATATTTGGATAAATTATATACTAAAAGCATCTTATCTAAGTTGCTCGATGCATTATCACAAAAATTTTTGGCGATGTCAGGTATGCTTTCCCATTCCTTCAACTGCATTTACTTCATTTAATCACCCCTTAATCTATCATTGTAAAAAAAAAGATACCACCATTTCCGTGATAGTTGATGTCAAACGAAGCCTGCAGTTACCCAATTTCATCCTTGAGTCCCAGAGTCATACGGCACCGAGACTGTCCGTTTGGCCCACTGGATCTGTGCTGAGTATCAAGCAGTCACTTTAACTCTGATCCTAGCCCGACACATTTTACCTCCCTGTATTCCCCGTCCCCATTCCAAATTTTGCCGTTCACCCGCACACTTGGGGTGAGTCACAGTAATTAGCCAAGCTGCCTGTGTTTGGGATGTGAAAGGAGACTGGACGACCCAGAGGAATCCCACACAGTCATAGGGAGAGCGTGCAAATGAGGATCAGGCCGCCTGAGCTCTATGGTGTTTATTACCATACGTGAAAGTATATAGTGCTCATAGTGCCAGGATTTCTACATCGTTAGTGGCCCTCAGCTGGAATTGGAATTGGTTTATTATTGTCACATGTAAAGTGATACAGTGAAATGCTCGTCTTGCCGACTGCTCGTCCAGATCAATGTTTAGTCCTGATTACAGCTTGGGGCTTTGGAGCTTGCTTAATCCCGGTGTCTCTGTACGTCCTCCCGGTGATCGTGTGGGTTTTCTCTGGGCGCTTCAGTTTCCTCACGCGGTCCAAGGACGTACCGGGTGGGTTAATTGGTCATTGTAAATCGTCCTTCGGTTAGGTTAGGGTTAAATCAGGGTTTCTGGGTGGAAGGAAGGGCTGATTCTGCGCTGAATCTCTGAATAAGAAATGAAAAGTCATTGCGCTGTAATGGTGCAAAATAAAGTGCAGTGCAGCTAAACGGTAAAGTGCAAGATCACAGCAACGTAGATTGTGAGGTCAAAAGTCCATAAGATACAGGAGCAGAATTAGGCCTTTTGACCCATCGAGTTTGCTCTGCCATTTCATCATGACTGATCTGATTTTCCTTTCAGCCCTAATCTCCTGCCTTCTCCTGTATCCCTTCATGCCCTGACCAATCAAGAATCTATCAACCTCTGTCATAAATATACATAAAGACATGGCCTCCACAGCTGCCTGTGACCACAACTTCCACACATTCACCACTCTCTGGCTGAAGAAATTCTTCTTCATCTCCATTCTAAAAGGACGCCCCTCTATTTTGAGGCTGCATCCTCTAGTCTTGGACTCTGCTACCATAGGAACCATCCTCTCCACATCCACTCTATCAAGGCCTTTCACCAATTGATAGGTTTCAATGGGATCACCCTGCATTTTTCTGAATTCTAGTGAATACAGGCCCAGAGCCACCAAATGCTCCTCATGTGACAAGCCATTCAAACTTCGAATCATTTTCATGATAACTCCATCTTATCATACTAGGGAACAATTCAGTAGTCTCATGACAGATGGGTGGAGGCTGCTGTGCTTTGCTGTGTGTGGTGGGTGCCTGGAATGCACTGACAAGGGTGGTGGTGGTGGAGGTACTTGTCAAGAGATTACCATTGACATTTCCAGCGTTTACTGCTTTACATCAGCGGGCAGACCTATTGAATGTTGAAAGGTCTTGATAGAGTGGACATGGAGAAAACGTTTCCTATAGTGGGGAAGTCTAGGACCAGAGGGCACAGGCTCAGAATAGAAGGACGTCCCTTTAGAACAGAGATGAGGAGGAATTTCGTTACCCAGTGGGTAGTGAATTTGTTGGCATATACGTCTGTGAAGGACAAGTCAACGTGTACATTTAAAGTGGAGGTTGATAGGTTGTTGATTAGTAAGGGTGTCAAACGTTACGGGGCAAAGGCAAGAGAATGAAATTGAGAGGGATAATAAATCAGCCATGATGGCATGATGGAACAGATCCAATGGGCCAAATGACTCATTCTTAATCTTGTGTCTTGAGTCTACATTGAAGCTGTGGAACACACCCAAGGTTTCTTGTGTTTTTCAGTGACTGTGAGGTGTCTGTCGATGTGGAGACGGTAGTTCCAATGCCAACCCCTCTTTATGACAACCAGAAGGCTCGGAGTGTGATGAACGAGTGTGAGCGGCACGTTATCTTCGCGAGGTCGGATACGGATGCCCCTTTGCCGCCTGATGACTGGGAGGACCACATGAACAGGTGAGAACTGCGCATGGCAGTAATCGCAGGGCACGCTGTTACTGAACACTACTACAGATATACTTCGGTTTTAATCGATTCGATGCTGTCCAGAACTGGACAATACAGTCACCTACAGCGTCCATAAAAAGTATTCACCCCCCCCCACCCCGGAAGTTTTTAAGTTTTATCGTTTTACAACATTGAAGCACAGTAGATTTAATCTGGCTTTTTTGACACTGATCAACAGAAAAAGACTCTTCCGTGTCAGTATAACAGATCTCTACAAAGTGATCTAAATTAATTACAAATATAAAGCACAATAATTGATTGCATAAGTATTCACCCCATATGACACACAAAATCATCACTGGTGCAGCCAGTTGGTTTTTAGAAGTCACATAATGAGTTAAATGGCGATCAAGGTGTATTGTAGTAAACATACATCTGTATCTGGAAGGTCTAACTGCTGGTGAGTCAATATCCTGGTAAAAACTACACCATGAAGACAAAAGAACGCTCCAAGTCACTGAATATCCTTTGGAATACAGTTAAGTCAATCATCAAGAAATGGAAAGAATATGGCACAGCTGTAAATGTACCTAGAGCAGGCCATCCTCAAAAACTGAGAGACCGTGCAAGAAGGGGACTAGTGAGGGAGGCCATCAAGAGATCTATGACAATTCTGGAGGAGTTACAAGCTTCAGTGGCTGAGATGGGAGAGACTGTGCATACAACAACTGATTCCCGGGTGCTTCACCAGTCGCAGCTTATGAGAGAGTGGCAAAGAGAAAGCCACTGTTTTAAGAAAAAAACTCAGAACTCTCAGCTAGAGTTTGCCAGAAGGCATATGGGAGTCTCTGAAGTCAGCTGGAAGAAGGTTCTATGGTCTGATGAAACCAAAATTGAGCTTTTTAGCCATCAGACTAAAAGCTACGCTTGGCAAAAACATACCATCCCTACCGTGAAGCATGGTGGTGGCTGCATCATGCTGTGGGGATGCTTCACTGTGGCAGGCCCTGGAGGGCTTGTGAATGTAGAGGGTAAAATGAACGCAGCAAAGATACTGGGAAATCCTGATGCAGTCTGCAGGAGAGCTGTGACTTGGGAGAAGATCTGTTTTCCAGCAAGACCCTAAGTACAAAGCCAAAACTGCACAGGAGTGGCTTAAAAACAACAAAGTTAATGTCCTGGAGCAGCCAAGTCAGAGTCCAGACCTCAATCCATTTGAGAATTTGTGGCTGGACTTGAAAAAGGCTGATCACTCACGATCCCCATGCAATCTGACAGAGCTTGAGCAGTTTTGTAAAGAGGAATGGGGAAAAATTACAGTGTCCAGATGTGCAAAGCTGATAGAGACCCACCCACACAGACTCAAAGCTGTAATTGCTGCCAAAGGTGCATCTACTAAATACTGACTTGAAAGGGGTGAGTAATAGTGCTATCAATTGTTTTGTGTAATATATTTGTAATTAATTTAGACCAATTTGTGGTAATTTGTTTTCACTTTGACACTGAAGTGTCTTTTCTGTTGATCAATGTCAAAAGAGACAGATTGATGTAAAACGTGAAAACTTCCTGTGGGGGTGGAGGAGTGGTGTTAATACTTTTTATAGGCACTGTGTCTGGAAAGTTTCTGATATGTTAGGCAAAATATGACTTGGTTTTAAACTGGAAGAGGGTTCGAGGAGCTTCAGGAACATTTTTGTGAGCATAAAGAACCAGAATTGAGTGCCTTAAGGTTATTGCATGAACTTCAAGTGGGAGACAAAAAGCTGCTTGTGAAATTAGATGCAAAGACCAAAGCCCAGCCGGATGAATGGAAAGCCAAAAAGACGGGAGTCAATGGAGATACGAAAACAGAGCATTCACCAGATGATGTTGTAGATGAGGAAACCAAGAGGACGATCAGATCATAAAGGGAGCAATAGGAGGATTAATAAGAGAATACTCCAGTGAAGTAGATGCACCTTCCCAAGATCAAGATTCACATCCTAGAAAGGAGAAAAGAAAGAGGATGATGACATTATCGCTACGGAAATAGAAGGATAAACGAAACCTCATTTCACAAGGAATTAGCAAATTCAGAGATATTCACAAGAAAGTAGAAGTAAGGTGAGGAAAAGAAAGAGAAGTTGTTGAAAAGGAGAGAAGCGAGGATTGAAGTAGTTCCAGGGAGAAAAGCCAAGAAAAGGAGGTGTCTAGAGCTGTCAAAAGTACTTCCTGCAGTCTCAGAGTCAACTCCTACAACCAGCACGGAGACGGCACTAGAACCTGGGACTGTTTTCACGACTACGTCTTACCTGCAAACAGAGTGATCCCCCTTGTCAGGAAAGAGGTTATCCCACAAGAGTAAGAAAACCTCCATGGCAATAAATCTTTACGTCTGAGTGGGGCAATTTAAAATTTACTGTGGTATGGATGTCTATATAATAGTTGTATTATGTAGTATACTGTATATATAGTATATGGATATAAGTTGTGCTGCATTCTATATTGAATTGGAGCTTGTATCTAAACAGGGAGCAGTGTTTAATTAATATTCAGTAATGTAAAAATATTTGATTAGGCACTCTGTTGTTTAAACCATTATGGTTATATGTATGAAGTACATGAAAGGCATCATGCCACTGTGTTATATGCACGTACCTCGCTTGAATTAAAAATGAAAGTACGAGTTATCTCCTGGCTCTGTATTTTAATTAGTTTAGTGTTTTGGAGTTACAAAATGTAACAAAAAGCAGTGGTTTTTGTCACTGATAGTTGTGAGAAATAAACAGTAAGCTGATTCAGAACTGTTTCGTGGTTTCCAACTTTCAGGCCTGGTGATGGCAAAAATGGCTGGGATTGAAAGTGAAATGATTTCACTACTTTAACAAGTTAAGAACAGTGAAGAATTTGAGTGTATCGACAGTCATCTTGAATGTTACACTGAAAATGAAGATTTGAAGTATGCAATCATCAATAGCATTGTATGAAGGCAGTCCATTATCTGCACTGATTTTGTTCATTTACATTCAAATCAAAAGAACACAGCATTGTTAGTTGGAGTAATTCCTCCATCAATAACTATTAGGAAATAATGCACAATTTTATAGTACTGGAGTAGTTTTGTTGTTGTTTCAATTTGATCTGTATTTCATCTGAATGTATAATGGTTACTCAGTTAAACAGTAGCTTGTCTTCTTTTCTACCTTCTTAACAATTTTTAACAATTTCTCCCTGTGACAACTTGGCTTTCCTCTGGGTGCTCCGGTTTCCTCACACATCCACAGACGTACGGGTTAGTTGGTTAATTGGTCATGTGGGTGTAATTAGGCAGCATATGCTCGTTGGGCCAGAAGGGCCTGGTGCCAAGCTAAATTTTTAAAAGAAAGCAGTTTCCTCTGGTTGTGAAGTAAAGATTCCTTACAGCTGGAGCTGAGCTGATGTCAGAAGCTCGAAAGCTCTGATTCATTCGGAGGGACTGGATATCTGAAAATCACCAGCTTGTTGAATCAGACAATCAGTTAAGAAGTCAGAGAGTAATAATGGTGGATTTTTTTTTTAGGTTAGGGTTGTACGAATTTCAGGATGAAGTCACGAATTGGATCCAACATTGCTTTAGCAGGAGAAGCCAGAGATTGATAGTACAAGGCTGTCTCTTGGGAGGCCTGTGACTCTTGGTGTGCCATAGGGTGCCTGGTCCATTGTCATTTATCAGCTATATTAATGGCTTAGATGATGTAATAAGTTGGGTCAGTAAATTTGCTGATGACACTAAGAGGTTCTGCTGCTGTCTTTGATTTGGGGCCATCATCACCTCCCTCTGGTTCCCACTCCTCCTTCCCTTTCTTCCACGGTCCGATCTCCTCTCCTGTCAGAGTCCTTCTGTTGTCCTTTACCTTTTCCACCTGTCACCTCACAGCTTCTTTCTTCATTCCACCTCCCTCATCCACCCACCTTCCCCCACCTCTCACCTGTTACCTGGCAAACGTGCCCCCCCCCACCTTCTTATTCTGGCTTCTGCCCCCTACCTTTCCAGTCCTGACGCAGGGTCTCTGCCCGAGACATTCCCCTCCATAGATGCTGTCTGACCTGCCGAGTTTGTGTGTACAGCGCGTTGTCTCTGGGTGCTGCCCACTCCCCTGCCTTTCCACGTGGTTCCAGTGTCCATTCCTCCTCCACTACCGTCGACTGGTATCTCCAGCTTTGCGTGAAACACAGACTCTTTCTCTCCTCTCCAGGTTGGGCTGGACTGCTGCTCAGAACAAGCTATTCAACAAAATTGTGAAGGCGCTGTACTCAGACCGGCTGGCGAGACTGGCGAACGAGGGGGTGAGTAGAGTGAGCGCTGGTAACTGTAGGCTCCATTCACATACTGAATGAACGTCGTTGGAACTGGGCCGGGGATGTAGGAGGCCATTCTGGCTGCTGGGGAGACTGAAAAGACTGTGACTTGCAAGCTTGCCCTTGCACTTGGATTCCTGTGAGCAGTTTCGGGCCCCGCATCTGGGAAGGAATGTGTTGGCACTTGAGAGGGTCCTGAGAAGGCTCATGGGAATGATACCAGTAATGAAAGGTTTAACATTTGAGGAACATTTGTTGGCTCTGGGCCTGTACTGGTTGGTGTTTAGAAGAATGAAGGGGGATCTCATTGAATCTTGAAAGGTAAAGGGCTAAAGAAGAAGAAGCATAGAGTGGACATAGACAGGATGTTTCCACTTGTGGGAGAGTCTAGGACCAGAGGGGACAGCCTCAGACTGGAAGGATATCCCTTTAGAACAGAGATGACGAAGAATAGATAGTTTCTTGATCAGTAAGGGTGTCAAAGGTTACAGGGTGAAGAGGGAAAATAAATCAGCTATGATGGAATGGCGGAACAGACTCAATGAACTTAATGGCCTAATTTTGCCTCTATATCTGCCTGGTGTTCAGAACCAGGCCGCATGATAGATCCACGCAAGTTTCCTCTCAGTAGGCTGAGTTCGCAGAGACAGGTGCTGGTTGTTAGCAGAAATCAAATCCTACTAAGCTGTGATGCTGCTGTTGGCAAGTAACCAGGCTGGCCCCTGCCAATTCGCACATGAAGAGCAGGCAGAGATACAGTCCTCCATCCAGGGTGACGAGGAATAAATTGTGGAAAGGTATTGTTCTAGTAGTCCTTGTGATTTACTGCAAACTGAAAACTCTTTCAGGCCAGCAACGAGCCGGTGCTGAGGAGGATCACGGTGGACAAGTGTGCTCGCCGAATCCGCCAGGCCCTCGCCAGCCTGAACTGGGACACCAAGTTAACACAGTGGCTGCACACAACGCTGGTGGAGACCCTGAGCCTTCCTATGCTGGCCGCCTATTTGGACGTCCTTCAGACTCTGAAGTGCAAGGTATGCATGTTTTGGCTTCTTGTAGCGTTCTTCACTCCTCGAACTGGCCTGAAGCACGTGACGGTTTGCGAGTTTCTACCCCAATGTTATCGGACTATCGGAACGGTTCCCTGGCACAATAAGATGGACACTTGACCTCACAATCTACCTCCTGAGGGGCAGCACAGTCACGTAGTGGTTAGTGTAACGCTATTAAAACGCCAGTGATTAGGGTTCGATTTCTGTCGCTGCCTGTAAGGAGTTTGTCCATTTTCCCTGAGACCATGTGGGCTTCATCCAGGGGCTCTGATTTCCTCCGGTTCCAAAGGCATACAGGTTTGGGTTAGTAATTGTGGGCAGGCTACACTGGACCTGGAAGCATGAAGACACTTGCAGGCTGCCCCCAGTACATTCTCAGACCGTGTTAGTTGTTGGCACAAACAACTCATTTCACTGAACGTTTCGATGTGCACATGACAAATAAAGCTGACCATCGCAGTGACCGTCCACTCACTAAAGACTGTGTAGCTGTATACTTCTCCCATCCTTACTTGCCTCACTGCGCCTCTGTGGTTTTGCTTGAGTTAGTTACCTGCCTCCAGTCACCACCTGCAGCCCTCACCCTTTACTCCCTCTCTGCTTGTTTGAATGCAGCTGCCAACGCTGATCGACAAAATGATCATCTCTTCTACGGCGAAGTCCGGGGCTGCTGGAGCTGAAGCCTTGCCTTTGCTGCTGAAGCGGCCGTGGGACCCTGCGGTTGGTGTCCTGTCCCATAACAAACCCGTGAGTACAGTAATTTAGGGTTTGGGATGGCTGCCTGGGAATGTTATCTGGTGAAGCAAATTGGAGAAAGCGGGCTTTCATGCAGCCTATCTGTTTTCCAGTTAAGATAGTGTCGAGCCGCAGTCTCCTTCGAGATCGTCTCAGACTTGTTACTTTGTAAGTTCCCGAGGATGTGTTTGAGGACAGAGGTTGGAGTTTAGGGGTCGGGTTAATGTTGGAATTGGAGGAGTTAGAGGTCAGGCTTCCACTCTTGTGTTCAAAAACATGGACGTGAGGATGAAGGGCAACGGGAATCCAAGTCCCCACTCTGTGCTGGAAGGCCAGCAATGCAGATGGTTTGTCCCAGATCAGTGGGTTCTGGGATTGAATCCACGCTAGCAGAAGGCACAATGGTCAGTTGGCACGCTTGGATTCTGAGCCTGGAGTTGGGGTCCCAGCATCGGCTGGTTTGGGGGTTGATACCAAAGATCAGAGCCCGAAGGTCGATCGGAAAACCAGAAGTCAAAGCATGATGGTCGAGGCCTAGAGATTGGAGGCCAGAGGCCTGTCTGGGTGGGTGAAAAGGAGGAAAAGGGTTTGTTTTACTCTGGTTGTTTTTGTTGTCTGCTTGACATTGTGGGCACGCTGTGTTGGCACCGTAATTTATGGTGGCACTTGCAGGTTGCCCCAGCACATCCCTAGGTGTATTGGTTGTTGATGCAAACACTGTATTTCACTGGATGTTCCTATGTATGTGTGATGAACAATTCTACATCGGTGTCTGAAAAGGGTGAAGGGATGGGAACTCCAATTCTTTGGGTTTGTAAGGTGTTCTCTGTTTGCAGGTGAATGGTGCAGCTGAGGCTGGGGTTTACTTATTGGCTATTGCTAACTACACTTGGGATGCTGGTGGGGCACTAACCCAGGAGTTTGGGAATTTGGGATAGGAGTTGTGACGTGGTGATGGTCTATGTTCCACGTCCCATGGCTGTGGTTGTGACGAGGACTGAAAACCACTACTTGAATGTTTTAACACTTGTGCTTTCCCTGGCAGAGTAAGATCCCAGGGTCTCCACTGCTACTCATCGCTCCCAGTGGCCCCGTAAATAACATGACATCTACCTCGCGCAGGAACCGTTTCTGGTTATCCCAGCTGTCTTGCTTGGGAAAGGTCAGTTGAGCCCCGTGCGTGTGAGTGGTGAGGGCTTCGGACTGTGATGGGTTAATCTGTGTTGTGCCAGCATGGGTGCTGTTCCCTGAGGAATTGTGCACATAAACTGTGTGACAGCTTTGTAATACTGAATCACGGAGTTAGACAGGCCGTTGGGACCAAATCATCCACCTGGACCAACGTGTTGACAAGAGAGTGGGGTTGAGAGGGATAATAATCAGCCATGATCGAACGGCAGAAAACACTCAAATGGCCTAATCGCCTAATTCTGCCCCTGTGTGTTAATGGTCTTGTGTCTGTCAAAGCCGGATCCATTTGTGTGCATTCGGCCCTCATCCCTCTAAGCCGCAGCCCCTCGGTTAATGGTAAGGCTCCATGGTATACAGATGTTGGGAAGCCCTTCTCTAAGCCATGCATCTGTCCGCATGTAAAACATTAGAATTGTACCTGGCTCTACAGCTTTCTCTGGTAGCTCATTCTATTTTCAGACCACCTTCTTTTAGATCATTCCCCTCTCACTTTGAACAGAACAGTACAGGCTGTTCAACTCAGGATGTGCAGTCCTTTTAACCTATTCTGAGATCAAATGAACCCTACCCTCTCACGTAGCCCTCCATTCTACTGGCTTCCTCCTCCTTCCTTTTCAGTCTTGATGAAGGGTCTTAACCCAAAATGTCGGCTGTTTATTCTCTTTGATAGACATTGCCTAACCTTCTGAGTTCCTCCAGCATTTTGTATGTGTTACTCTGCCTGTCTAAGAGTTTCCAAAATGTCCCTAATGTATCTGCCTCTACCACCACCCCTGGTAGCGTGACCCGTACATAACTGTATGACCTGACGTTTCAGCAGTATCCTAAAGAATCTGGTGAACTGCGCACTCGACCGGGGTGACCACTGCTGGAGTGGGCATGGGGCTGGATTGAAACTTCAGGCTGGAATAAAGAGACGGGGCCCAGGCCCTGCAGCAAAAAAACGAACCAATGTTTAGCCAATTTAAGCGCTGAGCCAGATTAAAAAGATTGAGGTGTCAGAGCCAAGGGGCGAATGACAAACCGGTGTTCAGCTCACGAATCCTTGATGGAACTGGCTCTGCGGCCTCTGGGGCTCCTGGACTGGCTCTGTGGCTGTGGACTCACCTTAGGGGATTCTGTAGTTCACGTTCTGTGTTTTATTTGTTTACTTTTTTTTACTGTTTGCCCAATTTGTTCTTTTCTTCGCACATTGGATGTTTGACGATCTTTGCAGTGAGACATTTTTGTGGATTTTATTGTATTTCTTTCTTTGTATTGTGGATGCCTGCAAGAAGGCGAATCTCGAGGATGTACATGGTACACATACTTCGATAATAAATGTACTTTGAACTTTGTACAAGATAAAAAAAAAAGATCAGCAACATAATGTCCTAATTCCTGAACCCAACACCCAGACCGATAAAGGGCAGCTTGCCAAACTGAGCCAATAGGCTGGTCCTGGACTTATTTTCCATCTGGCATAGTTTGCATTTTGTTGTTTGATTGTTTGTGGTTTTTGTATTGCTATATTTATGCTCTGTTCTTGTTTGGTGCGGCTGTAACGAAACCCAATTTCCCTCGGGATCAATAAAGTATATCTATCCATCTGTCTATCCAAACACTACCTTCAACACCCTACATACCTGTGTCGCCACTTTCAGAGAACTATGTACCTGTACCCCAAGGTTCCTCCCACCCCTACCCACTGAATTGGGAAGGAGGGGTCAGAGAGAGGGTTAACTCTTCACCCTTTCCCACTGGGCTGAAGAAAGTATAAGATACCAGAAGACATAGGAGCAGAATTAAGCCATTTGGACCATTCGATCATGGCTGATTTATTATCTCTCTCAACCCCATTCTCCTGCCTTCTCCCTGTAATCTTTCACGCTCAGGCTAAAGAAGAACCTATTAACCTCTAATTATATTCAATGGAGACATCCATGGCTGTGGCAATGAATTCTACACGCTCTGAGTAGGGCCCCTGGCCCCTGATTAAAGGGAGGGAGGTGGCAGTGGAGGGTTTGAGTTGGGTGTAGATATTGGGAAGAGGGGGCTTTGGGTGCATGTAACAAGGGGTGGAGGGGTGAGGCAGATGTTTGGCTTCAGTGGAGGAGAGAGCTGTGTGTACATGTGGAGGCCATTAGGCAGTTGCTGGCTGGTTGAGGGAATGAAGTTCTTGTCATCCTGGAGTGTTGTGTGAAAGAGCGGTGGGGGGTGCAGGGAGGAAGGTCACAACTGGGTCTTCTTGCAGGGGTTTCACTGCTGGTTCTCGCCCAACAGGTTATCCCAGTCACTGTGCACATTGCCAACGGTGGCTCAGGAGTGAGTGTGTCGCAGTGCCTGGAGCACATGATCGGGGCTGTTCGAGCAAAGATCCTGGAGGTCGGTGGTGTGATGCTCTGAAGTTAGTGACAAAAGATGCTCCTCTCACCTCCCAGCTTCTCACCTCATCCTCCCTCCCCCATCCACCCACCTACTTACCTTCCCCAACCTGGCTTCACCTCTCTCCTTCTAGTTTTTACTCCTCCTCCTCTCCCCCACTACCTTATTCTGTCGTCATTCCCCTTTTTGGGTCGGGAGCTTTTGATGAAGGGTCTTGGCCCAACTTTTCCCATTCTTCTGGCTTGCCTCCTGGGGTAGGATCTGGGATGTAGCTTTGAATTACAGTATTTCAATGGAGTAATGAATCCAAGTTCACAATGTGTGGTACAAATTGTAACTGTATTTCTGTCTGTCTCTTTCAGCTACAGACTCACTTTCCAAGCAGACCGATTGTACTGATGGGTTGGAATGTCGCGGCTCTCGTTGCTTGCCACGTAAGGTGTCGTGAGTCTGGCCTGTCAGATCTGGGCTCTCACTTAGCATGGTGTAGCTCATCTCAGACTTCTGTACTCGCTTCTCTGCCATCAAAGGGTGGCCCTTGCACTAGCTCGCGCTGCACTTCACCTGGAGGAGCGTTGCTTTATTTTATGGCTGAGAAATCAGCGCTGGGAAGCAAAAACATAAGCAGGAGGCTAAGTTACAGAATGTAGAACAGTAAAGCACAGGAGCATATCCTTTAACCCTCCGTGTGCCGAGCATGATGCTAATTAAACTCAATCTCTTCTGCCTCCACATGATCTATATCCCTTTAATCCCTGGGTATTCATGTGTCTGTCTAAAAGCGTTCACCGCTGCTTTCACCACTCCAGTAACTAACACTGTATCAAAAGAGGAATTTATTCTAACCCCCACTCTCTCCCCCATTCCCCATCCACTTGCATGCCGTTCCTCTAGTAATTGACATTTCTACCCAGGGAATTGCATGTGATAAGAAATAGGAGCAGGAGTAGGCCATCCGGCCCATCGAGCCTGCCCCACCATTCAATAAGATCATGGCTGATCTGTCCGTAAACTCAGCTCCGTCTACCTGCCTTTTCCCCATAACCTTTAATTCCCCTACTATGTAAATATCTATCTAACTGTATCTTAAATATATTTAGTGAAGAAGCCTCAACTGCTTCCCTGGGCAGAGAATTCCACAGATTCACCACTCTCAGGGAAAAACCGTTTCTCCTCATCTCCGTCCTAAGTCTTCTCCCCTGAATCTTGAGGCAATGTCCCCTAGTTCTAGTCTTGCCCACCAATGGAAACAACTTCCCTACTTCTATCTTATCTATCCTTTTCAAAACTTTGTATGTTTCTATAAGATCCCCTCTCATTCTTCTGGATTCCAGAGAGTATAGTCCCAGTTGACTCAATCTCTCCTCATGTTAACCCCTTCATCTCTGGAGTCAACCTGGTGAACCTCCTCTGCACTGCCTCCAAAGCCAGTATATCCCTCCTCAAGTATGAAGACCACAACTGCACACAGTACTCCAGGTGCGGCCTCACCAGTACCCCGTTTAGTTGCAGCATGACCTCCCTACTCTTGAATTCAATCCCTCTCGCAACGAAGACCTATATTCTGTTTGCCTTCTTAATAACCTGTTGTACCTGCAAGCTAACTTTTTGCGGTTCATGCACAAGCACTCCCAAGTCGCTCTGCACAACAGCATGTTGCAATCTTTCACCATTTAAATAATAATCTGCTCTTCTATTATTCCTTCCAAAGTGGATGATCTTGCATTTACCAACGTTGTATTCCATCTGCCAGACCTTGGCCCACTCACATAACCTATCTAAGTCCCTCTGCAGACTTTCCACATCCTCTGTACAAATTGCTTTTCCACTCAGTTTAGTGTCATCAGCAAATTTTGCTATGCTACACTCAGTCCCCTCTTCCAAATCATCAATGTAAATGGTAAACAGCTGCGTGCCCAGCACCAACCTCTGCAGCACCCCACTCACCACTGACTGCCAACTGGAGAAACTCCCATTTGTACCAACTCTCTGCTTCTGTTGGTTAACCAATCCACTATCCATGCCAATACACTTCCTCCGACTCCATGCATCCGTATCTTATTTATAAGTCTCTTGTGCGGCACCTTATCAAACGCCTTCTGGAAATCCTACATTGCCTACATCCTTTTTTAAAAAGTGGCGTGACATTTGCTGTCCTCTAATCCGCCGGGACCTGCCCAGAGTCAAGAGAGTTTTGATAAATGATTACCAATGTGTCTACTGTAACCTCCGCCAATTCCCTCTGCACTCTGGGATGCATCCCATCAGGACCAGGGGACTTATCTAACTTCAGGTCCTCGAATTTGTTCATCACTATCTCTTTAGTGACAGTGATTTTATCAAGGTCCTCACCTCTCATTTCGTCCATAACATCATTCTTTGGCATATTAGACATGTCCTCCACTGTGAAGACCAACGCAAAATAGTTGTTCAATGTCTCCGCCATTTCCTTATCACCCAATATCAATTTCCCCTTCTGGTCTTCCAAGGGACCTACATTGACTTTAGCCACCCTCTTCTGTTTTATATATTTATAAAAACTTTTGCTGTTTTTATATTTTGTGCTAATTTATTTTCATACTCTATCTTACCTTTCCTTATTTCTTGTTTAGTTGTTCTTTGTTGCTTTTTTAAAGTTTTCCCAATCCTCCTGTCTTCCACTACTCTTTGCGACTTAGTATCAAATTAAAAGCTCATGTGTACAATCTTTTATTTCCTTAGTTGTCCAAGGCTGGCTCTCCCCACACTTCCTGTCCTTACTTTTGACTGGAATATACTTTTGTTGAGCATTGTGAAAAATCTCTTTGAAAGTATTCCACTGTTCCTCAACTGTCCTACCAAATAGCCTATGCTCCCAATCCACATTAGCCAACTCCCCTCATCCTGTTGTAGTCTCCCTTGTTCAAGCATAATACACTAGTTTTAGATCTAACTATTTAATCCTCCATCTGTATGCGAAATTCAATCATACTGGGATCACTCTTTCCAAGAGGATCCCTGACTACAAGATCATTAATCTTACCTATCTCATTGCACAGGGCTAGACCTAAGATGGCATTTTCCCTTGTAGGTTCACTAACATGCTGCTCAAGAAAGCCATCACGGATGCATTCTATGAAGTCCTCCTCAAGACTTCCTTGACCAACCTGATTCACCCAATCTATGTGGAAGTTAAAATCCCCCATGACAACTGTCATTCTGTTCTTACAAGCCTCAGTTATTTCTTGGTTAATCGCCTCTGCCACTGCAATATTTTTATTAGCTGGCCTATTGACAACTCCAACCAGTGATTTCTTTAACCTCTACCCAGATGGACTCAACATTCTCCTCTGTAGATCTTATATCGTCTCTCACAATCGCCCTGATCTCATCCTTAATTAAGAGTGCCACCCCACCTCCTTTGCCTTCCTGCCTATCTTTCCGTATTTCCTGCTATCCTTGGTTTTATACATCTTCAGTGTAACTTCCTGAACTTGTCTTCAATGCCCTGCCTCAGGCTCTCTGTGTGTGTGCTCAAATTCCTCAGGCGGTATGCACGTGCACAGAGTCCACAAGGACCTCCAGTTACTCTCTGCCTCTTGTTCCCTGCATATTTGCTGTCTGGCATTCCGTAAGACACAGAGACAGAATTAGGCCATTCAGCCCATCAGGTCTAATCTGGCAATCCATCATGGCTGATTTGTTATCCCTCTCAATCCCATTCTCCTGCTTTTTCCATAACCTTTGATGCCCTTACTAATCAAGAACCTATCGACTTCTGCTTTAAATATACCCAATGACTTGGTCTGTGGCAATGAATTCCACAGCCTCACCACCCTCTGGCTGAAGAAATTGCCCCTCACCTCTGTTCTGAAGGGACATCCTTCTATTCTGAGGCTGTGCCCTCTGGTCCTAGACTCCCCCATGATAGGAAACATATAGTTCCCACACCTCCTCTGTCTTCCCTTCAGTCATGCGCTCTGCTGATGTTTCTGCCCATCCCATGGCATTATAAACATTAAGCAAGTTTGGGAAACATACAACCTGCTGACTGCTCGGTATATTAGTCAAAGTGATTTATGTCACTCCTTTCGCAACTTTAGGATCTTCCATGGTGGTTTTCAGCCAACTTTGTATTGATGTGTACTCGCTACATACTGGTGACCCCCCTCCTCCCCCCACCCCAACGTTTCGGCTGTTCGTGTGACAGGAATTCACTCTTTAAAAATTCAACATTCAATGTATATTTATTATCAAAATACATACATGTTTCCTTGAGATTCATTTTCTTGCAGACATTTACAGGGGGAAAAATAAAATAGAATTTATGAAAAACTATGTATAAGCAGATTGATGAACAACCGGTGTGCAAAAGACAAATTTTGCATACTGAAAACATGAGTTGTAAAGAGTTCTTGAAAGCTGGTCTGTAGGCCTGGGTCATAGAATCAGTTCAGAGTCGTGATGAAGGAAGTTATCACAATCACAGATCTGACTTGGAATAAAATTCACTCTTGGGCAATTTGTGAGGGAGTTGGAGGTTGAGGAAGAAAAGTAAATAGATGCAAGATTTTTAAAACTTACATTTTTTTGATGCATGCACAGATGTCGAAGGTTTGCATTACATAAAATCACGAAACAGACAGAATTCTAGGAACACCCCACTGTACCACGAGGGTCACCGGTACTGAATAGAATGGAGCCTGAGGTTATCTTCTATCTGTGCAGGTTTCTGTGATGGAGTTTGTGTCGGCTGTTGTCTGCCTTGGATTTCCTCTTCTCACTGTGGAGGGACCCAGAGGAGTAAGTGTCAAATTGTTTTAATTTCTTAAAAGTGATTTTTGGGATAAGCATTGGTGGTTAAATATAATTATATTTCAATTCAAGGAATGTTCTTGGGTACAGAACAGGCTAGACACAAGGTATAGCTCTCCGTGCACTTCCTTTCGTATACTCCAGGGTGGGACATTATGGAATGGATATAGGTAAAGCTCCCCTACCCTTTCATGTGGTTTCAGGGCAGAACACCTCGAGAAAACCCATGCGTCTCACAGGGGGGACGTGCAGACGACTTACAGATGATGTCAGAATTGAACCTTGAACTCTGAACTCTGACGCCCCAAGCTGGGACAGTGCCATGCTAACCACTGGAGTATTGGGGTTGATGTAGGATGGGTTGAAATGGACAGTTTTTGACTAGCACAGACTTTATGGGCTGAAGGGCGCGTACCCAGGAACTTCAGGGAGCAACTCCGAGTTGGAAACAGCTTGGTGACTGTTGGGTGTTCTGGTTTCCTCCCACAGTCCAAACTCTCGTGAACTCCCCTCAAACTCGACCACTTACTCACATACTAGGGGCAGTTTACAGCTGTCACAGCCTACGACTTAGCAGTACAGGCAACACTTGTGGGCTGCCTCCAGCACGTCTTTGACCTGTGCTGGCCATTGACGTAAGCGAAGCATTTCTCCGTATAGCACAGAATGCTGGAATAAAGAGCTGACCCAGCTGACCTTGAGGCTGTGGTCGGTTGCAGTGCTGTTAATTGCTCTGGACTCTGCTTTCAGGATGTTGATGACCCACTGCTGGATATGAAGACCCCTGTACTGTTTGTGATCGGGCAGAACTCAGTCCAGTGCAGCACAGATGCGATCGAGGATTTCAGGGAGAAGCTGCGAGTTGAAAACAGCTTGGTGATTGTTGGGGGTGCCGACGATAATCTCAGGTAGTTACCTTGTTGTGGTAGCGTTTCCATGACTGATGTTAGAAGGTTGTGGGTTCAAAAGCACTCCAGAATCTTAAGCCCTGACGAAGGGTCTCGGCCTGAAACGTCGACTGCACCTCTTCCTAGAGATGCTGCCTGGCCTGCTGCGTCCACCAGCAACTTTTATGTGTGTTGCCAGAGTCTTAAGCCTTCAGTTTCACTTGTGCCAACGAAGATCAGATTTGGGTTCTGTCCATATGTGAATGTACCACATTATTTGTCGTTTTCAGAGTCATCGATTTGTTTCAGTAGTGGTGAGGCCACCTGTCTCATTGAGTTTATGCTAGGTTCTGTAGAACAATCCTCTACAGTCCATTCCTCAGCCTTAGCTCTGTGCCCTGCAAGTATTGATTCACACCTAACGTAATTTTTCATCCTAATTGACTGTCGCCTGCAGCAGCAGGAGTTGAGTTATTGACTGTTGGATCCTGTGCTTTAATAATAATGGCCAAAGTCCTGCAGAGAGTGACAAAACAGATTGGGCCTATAACCTTCACCACTGTCGAGCACTACCCCACAGAAACAGGCCCTTCAGCCCTTCTAGTCCATGCCAATCTGATCTGAGTAGTCCCATCGACCTGCACCTGGAACACAGCCCTCCGTACCTCTCCCATCCATGTACCTATCCAAACTTTTCTTAAGTGTTGCAAACAAACCCACATTTGCCACTTCTGCCAGCAACTCATTCCACACTTGCACCACTCGTTGAGTGAAGAAGTTCCCACTCAGGTTTTCCTCAAATGTTTCACCTTTTACCCTCAACCCATGACTTCTAGTTCTAATCTCACCCAACTTCAGTGGGAAAAGCCTGCTGGCATTTACCCTTCATAATTTTGTATAGTTCTATCAAATCTCCCCTCATCCTAAGGAATAAAGTCCTAACCTAGACCATCTTTCCCTCAGATCCTCGAGCCCTGGCCACATCCTTGTAAATTTTCTTCATTCCCTTTCAATTTTATTGATATATTTCCTGTAGGTGGATGACCAGAACATAACATGACCAGTGGTGCAGAGATCGTAGTTGGGTTGGTATTGAATAAGACAGATAAATGGCCCACTTATTCACTGTCCTTAAGTTGTCTTGTGACAAGACTTGAGCTTCTGTTGGTCCCAGAGAGCGAAGTGCCATACGCAGACTGTGCTACTGAGCTGCACAGCGGCAAACACACGGTCTCTGTCTCTGGCTTCTTGAGCCTGAGTGAAGAGCCTCTCCTGGTCTGGGAATGAAGGATGTGCCGGGTGGTTGCGAGAGGCAGGGGCGTGGGTGCGGAGAGGTTTTGGTTGGTCCGGGTCACACCAAAAACGTCGTTTCTTAACTGCAGGATCAGCAAAGCAAAGAAGAAGCTGGAGGGTCTGACACAGAGCATGGTGGACAGGTGTATCCAGGTGAGCAAACCGTGACGCCTGTGTACGTGTGTGCACTCACTGCTGTCCACCTTACCCCCAGACTTCCTCTGTCCTGACTCGTTCTTTGTGCTCGCATGGACTGCCAGTCACCTTCCTTATTCTGCAAGACCCCACCCCTTACTGTCTGCCTGCTCGGAACTTTCTTTAGCCAGGGAGTGGCGAATCTGTGGAATTCTTTGCCACAGGTAGCTGTGGAGGCCAAGTCTGTACGTACATTTAAGGCGGAGGTTGAATAGTCAGGGCATGAAGGGACACGGGGAGAAGGCTGGAGATTGGAGCTGAGAGGGAAATTGATGAAATAATGGTACAGACCCGATGGGCCAAATGGCCTAATTCTGCTCCTGTGTCTTACTTCATGACATGTGCCAGAGATATCAAACCTGATTCTGACTCTGCTTTCCCTCGATGTACTGATGGTCTGTAAAGTTAGCATGCAAAACAAATTTTCTCACGTTATCCTGGTACATGTGACAATAATAAACCAATTTAGCAATTTAAATTGGTTTGTTACTGTCACTTCCATTGAAACACAGTGGAAAAACTTGTTTTGCATACAGTCCATACAAATCAAATCAGTACACAGTGCATTGAGGTAGAACAGGGTAAAAGAATAACAATGGGGAATAAAGTGTAACTGCTTTCAGGAAAGTGCAGTGCAGGCAAGCAGTAAGGTGTGAGGCTATGAGGTACGCCACAAGCCTCTGCTCTTCTCTCCCTCTGAACTCTGCAATTTTTCCCAAGCCCCTCACCTCAGTCTCTCTGGAGGCTCACTTTTCCCTCATCCCTCCTGTAAGTTGGCAGGAGTTGCTAACAGCCCTGTGCCCATTGTTGATCTTTTAATCTCAGGATGAGATTGGTGACTTCCTCACTGGTATCCTGACCAAGACTGAGACACAAGCAGGGATTGAAGCCAAGGAGGTTGACATGGAGAAGAGAAAGCGATCTCGGGACGCACGCAGGGACTTGGCCTTTGAGCTTTCGGAGCGAAACAGCCGACCTGTGTCACCGTTCAGCCGAGTCCCAGCCTCTCCCTCAGGTTCTGAGGTAAGTATCATCACTCAACAGTTCACATGTGTACCGCCAAACGAAACAACGTTCCCACAGGCCAAAGTGCACAACACCTACATATAACTCTCACATGACACATAAAGTAATATTACCACAAATAGTTAACAAATAATAAGGTGCATTTACAGCACAATTTAAAAAGCAAACAGCATAATGCTGCTGGCACTTCATATGTGTTGAGACCTGGGTTGTGGCAGGGAGTTCAATAGTCAGGTAAGTCACTCAACGCTACCTGTGCCCTTTGACTTCACCATCGAGGATATCTACAATGGACGGCATTCATCATTAGGGGCTCACTGTCTGGGACATGCCCTCTTCTCATTACGATCATCAGGAAGGAGCTATAGGAGCCTCAGTGTTTTAGGAACAGCGTTGCTGTACTTATTTTGTATTTCTTACTGTAAATTCTAGTATATTTTATGTACTGCTGCTGCGAAACAACAAATTTCACAACATATGTCACTGATAATAAACCTGATTCTGATTCAGCCACAGTATTACCCTCCCTGTCACTGTTCCTTCTGCGCCCTGTAATCTGTAGCAGTCACTGGGTTCAGATTCCACTCGGATAGTTGAGTTGATGGTCTGGGCCACCACTCTAGTACAGAACTGCGCAGGAAATAGTCATAGGCGAGAGGTCTGATGTTTGCTGTCTTACATAGATACAAAGGATCGCTGGGCCAATGCTTTGTCCATCAACCATCACCTTTCAGCGTTGATTATCTGGCAGCAATTGTATTGCATTTTGGGGGGCTCTGGTGCCCCTCCTCCTTCCCTTTCTCCCATGGTCCACTCTCTTCTCCTATCAGATCTTTTTCTTTAGCCCTCAACTTTTTCTACTTGTCACCTCCAGCTTTTCACTTTAAGGCCCTCCCCCAGACACCCACTTTCCCCCTTGCCTAGTCTCACTTCTACCTCGTACTCCTCCCTCTTGCCCATCTTCAGGCATCTGTCCCCTTCCTTTCCAGTACTGATGCAGGGTCTCGGCCTGAAACGTCAGTTGTTTATTCCCCTCCATAGATGATGCTGAGTTCCTTCAGCATTTTGTGTGTGTTGCTCTGGATGTCCAGCATCTGCAGAATCTCTTGTTTCTGCATTTCCTTCCCATCACACTGCCCCAGTGAGTGAGATGGAAACAGATAGAGACATAGAAACATAGAAAATAGGTGCAGGAGTAGGCCATTCGGCCCTTCGAGCCTGCACCGCCACTTATTATGATCATGGCTGATCATCCAACTCAGAACCCCGCCCCAGCCTTCCCTCCATACCCCCTGATCCCCGTAGCCACAAGGGCCATATCTAACTCCCTCTTAAATATAGCCAATGAACTGGCCTCAACAGTTTCCTGTGGCAGAGAATTCCACAGATTCACCACTCTCTGTGTGAAGAAGTTTTTCCTCATCTCGGTCCTAAAAGGCTTCACCTTTATCCCCAAACTGTGACCCCTTGTTCTGGACTTCCCCAACATCGGGAACAATCTTCCTGCATCTAGCCTGTCCAATCCTTTTAGGATTTTATACGTTTCAATCAGATCCCCCCTCAATCTTCTAAATTCCAACGAGTACAAGCCCAGTTCATCCAGTCTTTCTTCATATGAAAGTCCTGCCATCCCAGGAATCAATCTGGTGAACCTTCTTGTGGATGTGGAGGTCCATGTGTTTTTAAAGGTCGTGTAGCAGTTACGCAATGCTTTACAGCACTGGCAGTAAGATTGCAGTTTGATTCCACTGTTTTCTGTAAGGAGTTTGTACATTCTCCCTGTGACTGCATGGGTTTCCTCTGGGTGCTCCAGTTCCCTCCCACAGTCCAGATAGGTTAGGGATTAGGGTTAGTTTGTTGTGAGCGAGCTATGATGATGCCAGAAGCATGGCGATGCTTGACGCAAACAGTTAATATCACCTCGTGTTTCAATGTAGTCGTGACAACTAAAGCTAACCTTACCTTACACCCATGTCCCATCTCTGGCAGGGCACGTCGAGTGTGTCGAGCAGTCCCACATCCAGCCCAAAGACGAAGAGCTCATCCTTGTCGCCTGCCCAGAAGGCCAGCCTGATCACAGCCACTGCCACGGCCGCCAGCCAGTCTCCCAGCCTTTCCGCACAGTTCTCTCACATCCTTAAACAGCACATGCAGAAGACGGGGACTGTGCTGACCCAGAAGCAAGCTCAAGGTAACTTGCTCCACATTTCTTCCCATGTTAGGGCACCAATTGATCACTAAACTGTGGGCCATTTACTACAGGTGGAAACTCTGCTCTGGCATTCACTGGAATAGAATCTTGGCATGTTTTGTGTATCTGCTACAGATTGGTACTAATCCTTACTAAGGTCTAAAATTAATTAAGACCTGTACGGTTGGATCCTGATGCTAACTTCTTTTAAAGTTAGGAATGAGACATAAAACTTGCTGCTTGCGATCATTGTGTTAAGTGTTACAAATGAGGGAAGGAGGAGTGTGATGAGAGAGAAAAGAGCAAGGGAGAGAGAGAGCCTGAGGGAAAGAGAACCAAGCTGGTTTGGTCGTCTTGTAATAGTGCGATCACTCGAGTGAGTATGATGTTCTCCTAAGCAATTGTCTGTTGGCGGGTCCTCAACTGCCTGCAGAGGCCGATCCAGGATCGGAGATGTGCAGGGCAGGTTTTTGTTTTACACAGAGTGGTGGATGCCTAGATTGTACTGCCTGGGGTGGTGTTGGGGGCAGACACCATAGTGGAAGAAGCGTGGAGCGCAGCGATGTGGATCAAATTGAACAGCACAGCACTGGACTGGCCACTCAGCCTAAGTTGTTGAGCCGATTTTGATGCCAAATTATACTAAACTGAGTACCATCCATATCCCTCGATCCCCTTCGAATTATACTAAACTGAGTACCATCCATATCCCTCAATCCCCTTCATATTCATGTGTCTTGTCTAAGAGCCTCTTAATCTCCACCAAACTGCATGCTTCCACTGGTGATTGATTCCAAGCATCATCTACCACTCTCTGGAGTTAAGAAAACACCTTGCCCCTTATGTTGTCTTTAAACTTTAAAAGCATGTCCTCCACTGTTCGACATTTCTAACCTAGGGAAAAGATTCTGACAGCTTACCCCATCAATGCCTCTCATAATTTTAAAAACCTTTTATCAGGTCTCTCTTCAGTCTCCAGCGCTCTACAGAGAACAACCCAAGTCTGTCCAACCTTTCTCTATACCTCATACTCTCTAATCCTGGCAACATCATGATAAACCTCTTCTGCAATTCCCAGATTAAGCAACACCTACCACTTTCCTGCCCTGCCCATTGTTGTGGTGTGGATGAAATCAATGGAGAGAGTGTTACTGGTAGATACAAAGCAGCTTCTTCATTCGACACAACAAGGTACAGCAGGCATCATACGGCTGGAGACGCTTTCAGTAGAAAGGTCTGCTAGCCCAATGTGGGCTCGATATTTATATGCTAAACACAAAGACAATCACTACTTAAAAAGTTATAGACAATGCAAAAACAATGCTTCCTTTTGAAGCTACATACAAAACATCACACCTTCTGACTTCATCCTTTCCTCCTGACGCCAACATGTCTGGGTTGGTATCCACAGCCTTTAGGAATGCAAGTTAGATCCACAATACATTTATTTGGCATTTTACGTGCTAACATAGAAGGCAATTCATATCTATGACGTATAGATAATACTGTCTTCGAAACTGCCTTTAAACTTCACACTTCCATCCGCAGCATCTGGCTAATATCCCGATAGTCACAGCTTTTAGGAAAAGCATTGTTGTGAATTCAATCCACAGTACTTTGTCAAACAGAAGACTGGTGACCAGAGTCATTTAAGTGTAAATGAATCATCTAACCAAAAACTCACTCTAACACCTATGTCTGAAAGATCTATAGATTTGGCATCATGGTTAGCAAGAGACTGTGGGCCGAAGGGCCTGTTCCTGTGCCGTATTGTTCCATATTTATGTTCTAAGTTGGGCTCTAGGAAAGTTGTCTGCTTGGACTGGGGGATTTGCTGTTAGATGACCAGCAACCCTCCTGGAGATTGCTCCAGGCAATCAGTCACAGCTTGCAAAGGGTTAATTCAAATCTGAAGGAGTGAGTCAGTGTCTGACTTGTATAGCCAGTATTAGATTGTATAGCGGGAGGCACGGTATCACAGTGGCTTAGTGTAGTGCTTTACAAAGCCAGTGATCGGAGTTTGCTTCTCACCACTCTCTGTAAGAAGATAAGGCGTTCTCCCTGTGACTTGTGGGTTTCCTCCAAATGTTCTGGTTTCTTCCTACATTTCAAGCGTGTACAGGTTAGGTTTAATGGTTAGTGAGCATGCTTTGTTAACGATGGAAGTGGGTCGCCACTTGCTGACTGCTCCCAGCATACCTTTGGACTGTGCTGCCTACTGATGCAAAAATGGCGGATTTCACTGAGTTTTGATGTACATGTGAAAAGTAATGCAAATTTTAAAAATTCTTTATGCCTTGTGATTTGCTGATGTTTCTGTCATTGGTTTCAGCTCAGTTTGCTGCTTTCCTGAAGCAGAATATGTTGGTGAAGAAGAATTTGAGTGTAGCCAACTCATCCTGTGTCTTTGGTACGTACGTGTGTGTGTGTGTGTGTGTGTGTGTGCATGTGTCTGTGTGTGCATGTGCATAGTGTGCTGTGTACAAGTTCTCGCCAGTCTGCCCTCCCTGCCTTTCTTTCCCCAGCCCCGTGCAGTGCTAGGGTTAACAGCATCTCCTCCAATTAGGTATTTCATTCGCTTTGAAAGTGAGAAACTTGGTTCTGCAATTGCAAAGGTGAAGGGCCAGAGTGGTCTTTGTGCTGTAGGCAGTGGCAGACGTGGACCGGGCTCTAGTACAATGAGCTCTTTTACATTCACCCACAAGAAGAGGTGGAGTGGAAATACCGAACTGTACAGGCAACGTTATGCACGTGTGGCTTCCACAACAACTGGGGCATCAGGTTACATAGAATCATGGAGCACTACACCACAGAAAGACTCTTCAGCCCATCTAGTCCAAGCCAAACTATTATTCTGCCTAGTCCTATTGACCCACACCCAGACCATAGCCCTCCATACCCCTCCCATCTGTGTATCTATTCAAACGTCTCTTAAATATTGAAATCAAACCCTCATCCACCACTTCCGCTGGCAGCCCTATCAACATTCACACCACCCTGATGGTGAGTGAAGAAGTTTCTTCTTGGGTTCACCTGAAATACTTCACCTTTCAGCCTATGATCTTTGTTTCTAGTCCCTCCCAACCTGAGTGGAAAAAGCCTGCTTGCATTTACCCTATCTATACCCCTCTATCAAATTTCCACTCATTCTCCGACCTTCCAGGTATTAAATCTTTTCCAAGAACTCAGTTCCTCAAGTTCCAGCAACATCTTTGTAAATTTTCTCTGCACTCTTTCAATCTTATATCTTTCCTGTATAGATGACCAAAACTGGATATAATACTCCAAATTAGGCCTCACCAACATCTTGTACAACTTCAACATATCATCCCAACTCCTGTATTCGGTACTTTGATTTATGAAGGCCAATGTATGGAAATCTCTCTTTCCAACCCTATCGACCTGTGCCACCACTTTCAATGGATTATAGACCTGAATTCCCAGATCCTTCCTCGCTGCCCTTTACTATACAAGTCCTACCCTAGTTCATCCACAGAAGTGCAACACCGCACACGTGTTTCCATTAAATCCCATCTGCCATTTACTTTGGCCTTCCTCACTGTCCAGTACACCCCAAATCTCGGTGTCATCTGTGACTCATCATCCAGATTGTAGATATAGATGACAAACAACTATGGACCCAAAACTGATCGATCCCTGTGGCACACCACTAGTACCGTCCAGAAGCAAACGTCTACTACCACTACCACATCTGTGTGTGTGTGTGTGTAAGGAGTAGTAGTTGGAGAAACCTGCCTCTCGCCCTTCACGTCTGCTGTACTGTCCATGGTATCGTTGCTGAACTTTAACCTGGGCACCACTTGCCTGCGTCTACCTCGTATCAACATCTCAGGGGGTCTATCCTGGGCCCGCCATATCAATGCAATCATGGGGAAGGTATACCAGTAGCTATATTTCATTAGGAATTTGAAGAGGGTTTGGTAGGTCACCAAATTTGTACAGATGTACGGTGGAGGACGTTCTGACTGGGCGCATCACTCATCCAGCACCACCAAGCCTCCTGACCATCTTCCTTTGTTTTCTCTGCTGTGAATGCCCACAAGGAAATGAATCTCAAGTTAGTATACGATGACTTATACGTCCTTCAGTAACAAATTGTCTTTGAACTTTTGAACCCTCGAGGACATTTTCAAAAGACAATGCATCAAGAAGACTACGCCCATTTTTGAGGATCTTCCCAAATCAGGACATGCCCTGTTCTCATTGCTATCATCGGGGAGGAGATGCAGGAGCCTAAAGACACACACTCAGCAATTTAGAAACAGCTTCTTCCCCTCTGCTAATAGATTTCTGAATAATTCATAAAGATTGACCTCACTTTTTGCTCGCTTTTGTGCTACTAATTTATATTATTGTAATTCATAGTGATTTCTATGTCTTGCACTGTCCTGCTTCTACTAAACAACTTTCATGACATATGTCAATGCTAGTAAATCTGATTCCGATTTTGAATATTGGAAACTTGGACATAAAATGCTGGAAGCACTCAGCAGGTTATTATCAATGATAATAAACCTGATTCTGATCCCCAGTTCCTCTATTGATCCGTAGTTCCGGTGTCCTCGGACCAACAGGACGCAGCAGAAAAGGATGATGCAAAGGCACAGCTGAAGCGGAGGCAGCCTTCAAGCCCAACTCAAGTAGTCTCCAAGCCTGCCAAACGTGCCAAGATCAAGGTCACCATTCTGTCCCACGGGGATGCGTCCGCAGCTGCAGCCATGCCCTATGCTGGAACCAAGGAGGGTGAGCGTTGTACTGGGTCTGCTGAGCGCTGAAACTACAGATCCCAGGGTACGGGGTCCCGTGCCCATTGTCCCGCTGAAGGAGGGAGGGGAAAGGCAGACATAGAAGGGATGTACAGGCCGGAAAGCTGGAGAGGCTGATGCTGAGGGCAGTTTGGGTAGTGAGAGACTGTTGTGATGCCTGAGGAGGAAGTGTAGGGTCACTGATTGATAACTGGGATTATAGCACTTGTTTATTGATTTATTTTTGTATATTCAATATTAGATTAGATTATGAAGATACACAGTCCTCTTTTATTGTCATATAGTAATGCATGCATTAAGAAATGATACAATATTTCCTCCGGTGTGATATCACAAAACACAGGACAGACCAAGGCTGAAAAAACTAGCAAAACCACATAATTATAACACATAGTTACAACATTGCAACAACACCATAACTTGATGAAGAACAGTCCATGAGCACAGTAAAAAGTTCAAAGTCTCTGAAATGTCCCACATCTCACGCAGACGGGAGAAGGAAGAAAAACTCTCCCTGCCATGCCCAACCACAGTCTGACTCTGAGTCGTCCGAAAACTTTGAGCCTCTGATCTGTATTGATATATTTATTTTTATTTAGATATGAATTTGTATACAGGTGTGCGCCGCTTAGTGTCCATTCGGACAACGTCTAATCGCATATACGTCTGTAGTCCCGATCGGAGAACGTGACGTAGCGGACGTAACCAATCTCGTGTATCGCGCGTCTCTTGAGTGTAGTAGCATTATCTCTCTGTTTAATTTTCTTCCGAAAATATTACCGTAAAGTGCATCATGGCTTCCAAATGCATGTTATTCGACCTGAATCTTTTCCAGTGGAACACTGTTGAGAACAATGATGTGGGTGATCCTCATCATCTTTGATAAATTGTGATATAAGCTAAGAAAGTGTTTACATAAAAGTTTAAAAAGTGAAAAAAATTAAAAAGGTTAAAATGAAATAAAAAATTAGTGTTTGTATGTATTATAGTGTATAGTATACAGTTTTAGTGTAAGTTCTTGGCTATTTAGTCAATACAGGTACATTACAGTACTCCATATAGGTTTGCTAATTATATAACATGGTGTTCGCACAACATCCAGTTTCACAGAACATAACGTGGACGTTAAGGGACACATACCTGTATTTAATTAGTGTCCCCCACATTTTGTGGAGTGCAGTTTTTCTGACTTGCTCCTGGTGTCATTGGTATCGCTTTCTCGTTGTCACGTGTACCGTGATCCAGTGAAAAGTTTGTCTTGCATGCTGTTCATCCAGATCAGATCATTACACGCAGAGCATTAAACAATAACAGTGCAGACTAACGCGTGACAGCTACCGAAAGACTGTAGTGTGGGTAAATCCAGTGCAAGTACAAGGTCGTCCAGTGTAGATTGTGAGGTCGAGTCCAGCTTACTGTACAAGAGGTCTGTCCCAGAGTCCGATGAGTGGGGTAGAGACTGTCCTTGAGTCTGGAGTATGTGCTTCCAGGCTGTTGTATCATGGGAGAGGGGGAGCCGAGAGAATGTCTGGGGTGGGTGGGATTAAGTAAGCTCAGTAAGCCGTCTGCTTTACTGAGATAGTGAATAGTGTAGACAGAGTCCATGGAGGGGAGGCTGGTTTCTGTGATGTGCTGAGCTGTGTCCACAACTCTCCGCAGTTTCCTGTGGTCACGGGCGGAGCAGTTGCCGTACCAAGCCATGATGCATCCAGAGAGAATGCTTCTGTGGTGCGTCGATAAAAATTGGAGCTGGAGATACAGAGCAAAGCTTGTCTTGCACACTGTTCATACAGATCAGATCATGACACAGTGCGTTGAACTAGAACAAGGTAAAACAGAACCAATAAAGCACAGTGCAGTGGCAGCTGGTTTTCTGTCTGTACTCTGAGCCTGTGGAAGGATTTGATCTGATAATGGAGAGACGGGTCTGCAAATTAGTCTCCAATTACCTATTGCTACGCATTTCATTGTGAGCAGTCTGCCTTTCTGCTGGCAGATCCAGTGCAGAGCTGATCCTCTCAGGCCTGGGCCACGTCACCAGAACTGGGATCCCTGTCCACACACTGCTGGGTTAGGGGTCTCATCCATCTGCAGTCTGGGGGGGGGGCGCGTTGGTGGGGGCACAGGTTGAGTAGATATTAGACAGAGGAGCAGGATTAGGCTATTCAGCCCATCGAGTCTGCTCCACCATTCATTGAGTTATTATCCCTCTCAACCCCATTCTGCCTTCTCCCTGTAATCTTTGATGCCCATTCTTATAAAGGACCTGTCAACCTCCTCCATAAATATACACAGTGACTTGGCCTCCACAGCCACCTGTGACAGTTAATTCCACAAACCCTCTAGCAAAGGAAGTTGCTGTCATCGCTGTTCTAACGGGACACCTATTCTGAGGCTCTGCCCCCTGGTCCTAGACTCCTCTGCTATTGGAAACATCCTCTACACATCACTCTGACTAGGCCTTTCCATATTCGATCGGTTTCAGTAAAGTCGCCCCTCATTCTAAACTCCAGCGAGTGCATGCCCAGAACCATCAAACTCTCCTATGTTAACACTTTCGTTCCCAGAATCATTCTCATGAGCCTCCTCTGGATTCTCACCAATGCTATCACATCCTTTCTTAGATGAAGGGCCCAAAAATGCTTCAGAAGTCTCTCAATGTAATCTGACTAATGCCTTATAAAACATTTTGGGGGAGAAGCAAATATCTTTCACCCTAAACTATTTTTTTTCTCAGCTGGCGTGTTAGCTGAGGGCTGTCATCTGCTCTGACCTGTGGTTTCTTCCTCCTTTTGGCAGGTGGTGTCCCAAAACCCCTGACGTTATCTGTCAGTCAGCCGGGATCTGGCCCCAAAGAGCTGACTGGATTGCTCACCAGTCAAAGGTAGGTGCAGCCTGGACCGAGCCAGGAGTCATTTACCGACAGCGGGTCCTTACTGACAGGGATGGTTCAAACAGGCCTGGTGTTGCGCTTCACACTGGAAACTGGGTGGATCTGACCGGGCCTGCTGCTGGGTACGAGAGGTGGCCTTCAGCGACAGCGGCGGGTAACGGATCAGTGTGGTCTCCGGGTAGCTCATTTGTAAAGTTGGCTTGTAATGCAACATCCGTTACAAGTGTGGGGAGGTTTGTTGGAGGGTTCAGGCCTGTACAAACCCTGGTTATCACCCGCCAACCTTCAGATTCCTGAACCAGCATGGATAACTTCACTCACCACGACACTGAACTAATTCCATAGCCAATGGACTCCGCAACTCATGTTCTCCGGTATTGTCCATCCATATATAAGCTTTTCCACATTGGTTGCTTGTTAGACTTTGCTAATGTATAGTTCTTCACAAATTCTGTTTTATTTCTTTATTTTCCTGTAAATACCTGCAAGAAAATGAATCTCAAGGTAGTATGTGTACTTCGATAATAAATTTACCTTGCACAGCCACCATAGGGAAAATGTTAAATAATGATTATTAAAGTTATAGCAGGGAGAGTTTGACAAATTCACAGCACAAAATACGTATTATATTCCCATATAAAGACTGACAAGCAACCAATGTGCAAAAGAAGACAAACTATGCAAAAATAAAAATACTGACAACATGAGTGTGCTATGGGACTGTCAGTCTCTCTCTCTCTCTCTCTGTGTGAAAGTCCCATTCTCTCTCCCTTGTGCCTAGATCGGCCTCTGTGGACTCGTTCTCCAGTTGCCCCAGTACACTCTCCTCAACCGCCCTGACCAGTAACACAACAGCCAGTGCCTTTCACAGCATCCAGGCCCGGAAGTCTTCAGCCCCTGGCTCTACCGCACCGCCGCAGCCTCACCTGGGACCTGCCGCAACAGGTACGTAATCCCAGTGTTCACTCCAAATAACCGCCAGGGAATTCTGACAGTGGGCACAAGACTCAGTAACAAAGGGCTTGGGTAAAGGGGATCGGCAGAAGGATGGGGGGGGCACGGGGGGAGCCGATGTTAAAGAGCTGGTTGTTGAAGCCCCTGAGCATTTCACCTGAAATGCCGGTGGAAGCAGAGTTATTTGGGAATTTCCACTGGATCAGCATCTAAAGGAACTGGGGATGAGGGATCAACAGGAAGGGAGAGGACCAGCAAAAATACAATACATTAATCTTAGAACTTAGAACAGTACAGGCCCTTTGGCCCACAGTGTTATGCCACCCTTTAAACTTAAGCTTGATCAATCTAATCCTTTCCGGCATTGCCCTCCATTTTTCTATTACTGTATCCATGCGCCTATCTAAGAGCATCTTGAATGTCTCTAATGATCTGCTTCTACCACCGCCCCAGCATCCACCACTTTTTTAAAAAAAACACTACAGAAACAGAGTTAGGTTTATTATCACTGATATACGTCATGAAATTTGTTGTTTTGTGGCAGCAGGACAGTTCAAGTTAAGAAATATATAATATAATATTAAATAAATATTGAAAATAGAGCAACTATGTCTCTGACACACTCTCTGTACTCAGCTCCATCACATTAAAATTATGTCCTCTCGTGTTAGCTGTTCCTACTCTTGAAAAAGGTGCTGGTTGTCGACTGTATCAGTGCCTCTTAACTTCTTATCAAGTCCTTCTTCGTTCCAGAGAAAAACTGTAGCTGGCTCAACCTTTCCTCATAAGACACGCTCTCTAGTCCAGGCAGCATCCTGGTAAATCTCCTCTGCACTCTCACTAAAGCTTCCACATCCATCTAACGAGGCAACCAAAACTGAGCACAATATTCCAAGTGTGGTCTAACCAGGGTTTTATAGATCTGCAACATTACCTCGTGGCTCTTGAACTCAATCCCTGACTGATGAAGGCCAACACACCATACACCTTCTAAACAACCTATCAATTTGAACGGCAACTTTGAGGAATCTATGGACTTGGACCTACGATCCCTGTGTTCCTCCACGCTGCTAAGAATCCTGGCACTAGCCCTGCATTCTGTCTAGAAGTTTGACTTTCCAAAGTCTTTTCTGGGTTGAACTCAGCCCAGCTCTGCATCCTGTCAATGTCCCGTCGTAACCTATGAGAAACTTCTACACTGTCCACAGTTCCACCAGTCTTCTTGTCATCTGCAAACTTACCAACCCACGCCTCCACCTCTTCATCCAAATCGTTTATAAAAATCGCAAAGGACCCAGAACATATTCCTGTGGAACACCATTACTCACTGACCTCCAGACAAAATATGCTCCTACCACCCTCTGCCTTCAGTGGGCAAGCCAATTCTGAATCCATGCAGCTAAGTTTCCCTGAATGCCATGCCCCCTGACTTTCTGAATGAGTCTACCATGGAGAGTCTTGTCAATCACCTTTCTAAAATCATATACACTGCATCCACTGCTCTAACAATCAGTTTGTTTTGTCACCTCCTCAGTGAAGGACAGGTACGTGGATGGGAAATGTTCGCAGAGATATGGGCCGAGCACTGGCAGATGGGTGTAGCGTAGATGGGCATCTTGGTCAGAATGGACCGGTTGGTCCTGTTGCCTGTAATGATTGCTGTGTGCTTTTTGTTCAGTATTTGGTAACTTTCTGTTCAGGGACACCGGCCAGCTGCCTCCTCCAGGGACTCAGCTTTAGCCTGCAGGACATGGGAACAAAGACCACCAGTTTGAGCTCCACCACCTCAACTCAGGTACAGCAAGCGAGGTGCCCAATGTTTGTCGCGTAACAAAGGTGTTGTTCACTACAAACGGGTAGGGAGCACTTTTTGAGACTCTTTCAAACCTGGGTCAGTAAAAACCGATATTTTCAGTCTTTTTTAATTGTATAAATGGGGAAAGAATCACGGCCGTAGAGCACCACGGCACACTGCAGGCCCTGAGGTCCTTAACATTGTGCTGACCTTTCAGCCGACTCCAAGATCCATCTAACCCTCCCTCACACGAAACTCTCCCCTTTTCTGTCATCTCCTAAATGTCCTTCATGTGTCTGTGTCCACCACCATCCTGGTAGTGTGTTGTGCACATAAAAACAAAACTACCTCTCAAGTTCAAGTGTAATTGTCACTTAACCATACTCATGTGTACTGCTAAACGAAACAGTTCCTCTGCAGCCAAGGTGCAAAACACAGCACATAACACATATATAATTACACAGAGCACATAGCACATGGCACACAATCGCTCGGGGCGCATGGCACTCAGTCGCTCGGGGCACGTGGCACTCAGTCGCTCGGGGCGCGTGGCACTCAGTCGCTCGGGGCGCCTGGCACACAGTCGCTCGGGGCGCGTGGCACTCAGTCGCTCGGGGCGCCTGGCACCCAGTCGCTCGGGGCGCCTGGCACCCAGTCGCTCGGGGCGCCTGGCACCCAGTCGCTCGGGGCGCCTGGCACCCAGTCGCTCGGGGCGCCTGGCACCCAGTCGCTCGGGGCGCCTGGCACCCAGTCGCTCGGGGCGCCTGGCACCCAGTCGCTCGGGGCGCCTGGCACCCAGTCGCTCGGGGCGCCTGGCACCCAGTCGCTCGGGGCGCCTGGCACCCAGTCGCTCGGGGCGCCTGGCACCCAGTCGCTCGGGGCGCCTGGCACCCAGTCGCTCGGGGCGCCTGGCACCCAGTCGCTCGGGGCGCCTGGCACCCAGTCGCTCGGGGCGCCTGGCACCCAGTCGCTCGGGGCGCCTGGCACCCAGTCGCTCGGGGCGCCTGGCACCCAGTCGCTCGGGGCGCCTGGCACCCAGTCGCTCGGGGCGCCTGGCACCCAGTCGCTCGGGGCGCCTGGCACCCAGTCGCTCGGGGCGCCTGGCACCCAGTCGCTCGGGGCGCCTGGCACCCAGTCGCTCGGGGCGCCTGGCACCCAGTCGCTCGGGGCGCCTGGCACCCAGTCGCTCGGGGCGCCTGGCACCCAGTCGCTCGGGGCGCCTGGCACCCAGTCGCCCCGGGCGCCTGGCACCCAGTCGCACAGAGCACATACAGTCACAAAAAAAATGATATCAATACAAGTCCCTAAGTGGTATGGCCTGAAGATTGATGGTGAATAAATGCTGTCCTGCCGCCATGTTTCTGTATGAACGTGCGTAGCAGTTCCTCGAAGGACCTATTCCACGGTCTATCTCTAATTAAAAGTAGATCACAAGAAAACTGTTTAAGATCCACACTTGCACCGTTTGTTGGACTGGGACAGGCTACTGTGATCAAGTGCGCCACCATTCTACCCCCCCCCCACCCCCCACTTTTTTCTTAAAATCTGTGAGATAAAGAACTCAAAGTGGGAAGGTAAACCTTGTTGAGCGTCTCTGTTCTTCCACCTGGCCGCAGTGGCCATTGGATGGGTTTCAGTTGGCCAAAGCCAGCAGCAATTAGGCAGGAGGGGTTCAGGAACAGTTAATACTGTCACAGTGATCAGGTTCCTGAACCAGCACTGTTCACTCATCTCAACACTGAACTGATTCCACAACTTCATTCACTTTCACAGACTCTTCATCTCATTTTTTCTCGATTTATTGCTTATTTATTATTTTTTTTTCTATTTTGTATTTGCATAGTTTGATATATTTTGCACATGGGTTGTCCACCTTGTTGGGTGCAGTCCGTCACTGATTCCATTGTGATTCTATTGTGTTTACTGTGAATGCTCACAAGACATTAAATCTCTGGGCTGTACGTATATGGTGACAAACAGGTACTTTAATAAATTTGCTTTGAACCCCCACAAGTCCCAGGATTCACTCTTACCTCCAGTCAGACAAACACTCACATGGTGCAGGTTTCTTTCGGAACCCACCCCTGGGAGATGTGTGACATTGGGCTACGTGGTCTCTGAGCACTTGGAGCCGTGGTGAATGGAGGGTGCCATGGCTCAAGGACAATGGGAGACTTTGGCCCTGTCCATCCTCGTGAGCCTTCTGCGCACCACACCAGAGTCTTACTTAAGTTCAGTGTTAAAGATCGTGGGGCAGCAGGGTTGGTGTAACACTTAGCATAACGCTTTACAGTAGCGGTCCCCAACCACCGGGCCGCAGAGCATGCGCTACCGGGCCGCGAGGAGGCAATATGATTTGGTCAGCTGCACCTTTCCTCATTCCCTGTCACGGCCACTGATCAGCCATTACACATGCGAGGTCATGACCCGCGCATCATCCGTGTCAGGGCGGGAAGGCGATCAACTCCTCGAGCTTGCAAATGACGACGGGCTGAAAAGTATGTTTGACATAACATCTCTGTCAGCATTTTGGATCAAAGTCAAGATTAAGTATCCTGGGATAGCCACGAAAGCACTGAAAACGTTGCTTCCATTTCCAACATTTTTCTGCGAAGCGGAGTTTTCTGCAATGAATGCAACGAAAACTAAACTGTGGAATAGACTGGACAGAAGGAACCCCTTTTGAGTATCGCTGTCTCCCATCACCCCTCGATAGGACGGTGTAGTTGCAGGGAAACAAGCCCAGGGCTCCCACTGATTCAGCGATATTGGTGTGTTGCAATGATTTTATATGTTCATATGGGGAAAATATGTGCTGTGCGTTTAATATCCAAATATTACTTAAAATGTTATGATGCTATTGACTTATAAGTGACCTATATAACCATATAACAATTACGGCACGGAAACAGGCCATCTCGGCCCTTCTAGTCCGTGCCGAACGCTACTCTCACCTAGTCCCACCGACCTGCACTCAGCCCATAACCCTCCATTCCTTTCCTGTCCATATACCTATCCAATTTTTCTTTAAATGATCATATCGAACCTGCTTCTGCCACTTCTACTGGAAGTTCATTCAACACTTCAAGCTCCCCTGGTAATTGACTTATCACTATATCCATGCGAGGAAAATATGCGCTGTGTGTTTAATATTAAATTCATTAGATAAACCCTTTTAGAAACAAAATTGAGTGTATAACCCACTTATCACCTATATTCCGGTAGTGATTAACACCCACCCCGACAAACAGAATCGCCAAAAAGGATTTGCTGGGGGGTGGGGGGGGGGAATCGGCAGGTCATGACGTACATGCGCATTGGTGCCCGCGCAAGGCTTCATGGTTATTGTAGTCTTTTGGGTAAACAACGCATTTGACTGCTACTCTTGTTCGTTGGCAACCCTACCCCCCCCCCCACCGATCGGCCGGTCTGCAAGAATATTCTCAATATTAAATGGGTCCGCAGTGCAAAAAAGGTTGGGGACCCCTGCTTTACAGCACCAGTAACTGGGGTTCAATTTCCACCACCATCTCCCTCTGAGTTTTCTCTGTGTTTGTTCCGGTTTCCTCCCACATTTCAAAGAGGTACACATTAGGGTTAGTGCGTTTTCAGCATGCTATGTTGATGCTGGAAACATGGCAGCTGCCCGCAGCACACCCTCGGGACTTTGTTGATCGTTGACGCAAACACCACCTTTTGCTGTATTCTTTGATGTACATGCAACAAACCTAACCTCTCTCTTTATCTTTTAATCTCTTGTGAGCCTTCTGCGCTTCAGTCCAGGGTCTTCTGGACGTTCAGTGATAAAGATCAGAAGTTGGGTTTATTCACAGCTCCATTAGTGTTGAAGTGTGGGATTCCTGGAGTGAAAGTGCTGGGGGATTAAACCCTCCAGGACATCCTTTGTTCTGGAGGGACAGGGAACTGGGGCATGGGAGCCCACGGGGATTCCCACCACTGCCTATAAAGAGTTTGTATGCTCTTTGTCTGGGTGTTGCAGTTTCCTCCCACAGTCCAAAGACGTACCAGTTGGTAAGTTAATTGGCCATTGTAAATTAGTCTATGATTAGGTTAGAGTTAAATAACTGGGCTGCTGGGCAATGTGGCTCGAAGGGACGACTCCTTGCTGTATTTCAATTAAAAAATGTTAAAAGACAATGCTGATGGTACAGGGATAGTGTTGGAACAGGGTACAGAGGAGGGTGTGAGTTGGTTGGGTGACTGGTGTCACTGGAGTTCTGTGTGATGTGTCTCTGCCTCTGATTCAATCCCAATGTTGTCCACAGGCCCAAACCACGAAGAGTGCCAGCTCTGCTCTGGGAGCTGTCACCACCACAAACCCCATTGTCCGCACAGTCAGTGCCTCAACGGCTTCGGGGACCCTGAGCGGCAAACCTACCTCCATCCAACACCTGCTGAGCAACGGCGGACTGGCCAAACTGACCGGCAGCTCGGCCGGCCTGACAGGTAACCCCTGAACACCCTCAATGGGTGTCACTTGGGCATGGGAGTGTGATTGTTCACAGTCCAGCACTGTGACATCGTCTCAGTGCATCCGGCTGATAATGTGGCAGGGATTTGGGGCACAGCATGAAATCAGAATGGGATTGTAAAGCCCAAAAGCAGCAGCAGGAAGTTCCGTGCTCTGTAACCAATGTCTGGGGAGATTTAACTCCACCTGGGAGAATTGCTGTGGCCTCAGTTCACTCTCATCCGAGGGGGACTGCACTCATTCTGACAGTGTGACCCTCCGTCAGTACTGTCCCTTTTTGCAAACGTACAAAACTTCACTCAAATATAAATGGCATACAAAGGTCAGGAGTTACAGTACAGTTTAGTTACTGAATTCAAATTAAAATACAGTAATTAAGGTCCAAAATGTACTCAGTTCCCTGGGGGAGGGCCTCTGTTCCTGGAAATTGCCCACTGAACCCATAATGATGGCACGTTCCCTCTCTGAGGGCACTCTGGCAGTCAGCTCGGGCAGAGCCCTCAGCAGCCCACTGCCTGGACCCGCGAGTGCCCATCTTGCCAGCCATCCTCTAAGCGACCCGCCCCCTTGCTAGGTGCCTGTAAACCAGGAGTGTGGGCTGAAGGGCAGCCTGAACTCGAGGAGCGGCCCCTTCAGGTATTCCAGCAAGCGCTCCACGTGGGCATGGACCGACTCCTCCCACCCACAGAAAGGACGGGTATCTGAACCTGCTCAGAAAACTATAACATGGTGCTGCCCTATGCAACACCCTCTACCCCAGGTCCCCAATGTACAGGGGAAAGGCCCCTGCATAGAGAGACTTACCCTGAGGGCCTCCCGCACTGCCTGATGGTAAGGCAGACCGCCATGGTGTGCCCACACGGCCGACGAGGGCAATGAAGTGAAAAGTGCAAGAGCATCCCGTAGTAACAGTCTTGGAGCATCGTGCATTGGCACAGTGGGCAGCTCTGCGAGGCAGCTCTTGCTGTGTGGGACTGCACTGCCTTATGAAGGAGATCTCGGGGCCTGGGTCTCATGAGCACCTCTAGCGGAGCAGGGTTTGGTGTGGCCGGAGCCACTCCACACCCCTGAGCCACCCCCCCATGCCCCTGAGCCACCCCCCGCCCCTCAAGCTGCTCCCCTCGCGCCCACCGTGGTGGGATGGGAAACGACCTTCCTTGCGGCAAGATCAGAGGGGACCCTACACGAGACGTGCAGTAGCTCCCGGTAAAACCCTGACGGCCCCCGCATAGCAGCACGGCTAATGCTCAGTGCCGGGAGCTGCTTACCCTCGTGAAGGCAGAGTCTCTGGCGAAGGAAGTGTGTCGCCAGTGCGTGCCACCTCAGAGGGTGCTCAGTGCAGGGTCCTGAGGAGGAAGCTGCTCGCTAGGTATATACTCACACCAGTGACTGACCCCACTCTGCAATCAGAAAACTCATGACTGCAGCAGAGACCCAGTGCCTCCTGTTGCCCAGAAGAAGCCCACCAACTTCTTCTGCATCTTGGTGACAAATACAGTGGGTGGGACTGAAGGAACCAACTGGTTAATGACTATTTCCCTGCCCCGGAATGAGATTGCACTGAGTAGACCCGACCAGAGTCCCAGTCTTTTGTCTCTAAGTCCCACCAGTTCGCTGGCGAATTCTCCACAGCAGAGCTTGGGTAGAGCCCTAGGTACAGGTGGTGTGTGATGCTCCATGCAAATGGTCTTGGCTCCTCTGGCAGTGAGTCCCTCTCCCACTGACCCACGAAAAGTCCAGAGCACTTTGTCCAGTGGACCCTGAGAAGACCCACTGGCAGTCTCACATCCATCCTCTGTAGGTCTACAGGGTCGGTGACCATAGGGAGGACACATGGGCATAAGCTGAAAACGCTGCCCTCATCTCTGGCTTATGCAGAACCAGGCCTGTCGACCGGTTCCGAAGAAGGCACAGGAAAGGCTGAACGTAAACAGTAAAGTTGCCCTGACATCGGGCAGCCCTGACTTAAAGCAAAAGTGTGCTTTTGAGGAGCCTTTGACCTTTATCAAGCACAGCACAGCAGCGTACAACAGACAAACACAGGCAACTAAATGCGGTCCGAGTCTGAACGCACGGAGTCCAGAGGAGGTAGTCATGATCCATCTTGTCAAGTGCCCTCTCCTGTTAAAGAGAGAGAAAGACAACTGACAGGCCAACCTGGACAGATGGATGAGGTTGCAGCCAAGGTGAATATTGTCCTGAGTGGATCGGCCCAGGACGGTATAGGACTGGTTTGGGTGGTTGGTTTGCGATAGCACAGAACCCAGATAATTGGCCAGTGCCCGGGCAGACATCTTGTATTTGGTGCACAGGACAGACACCAGGTGGCAGTTCCTCATGCGCTGAAGATCCCCCTTTGGCAGCAGGACCATGACTGCCCCACGCCAAGAGAGGGGCATCTCACCTGTGCCCAGGCTTTTGCCCAGGACCCTGGTATAGTCAGCACCCAGTATGTCCCAGAAGGCCAGGAGGAATTACACAGTCAACCCATCCAACCTGGGAGCTGCATAAGGGTGTTGGTCAGTTCCTCCAGTGATGGGGAGAGTCCAGCCACTGGTCAACCTCAAGTGCAGCGATGGGTTAGTAAATTTTCTGCTGACACAAAGGTTGGGGGTGTTGTGGATAGTGTGGAGGGCTGTCAGAGGTTACAGCGGGACATTGATAGGATGCAAAACTGGGCTGAGAAGTGACAGATGGAGTTCAACCCAGATAATTGTGAAGTGATTCATTTTGGTAGGTCAAATATGATGGCAGAATATAGTATTAATGGTAAGACTCTTGGCAGTGTGGAGGATCAGAGGGATCTTGGGGTCTGAGTCCATAGGACACTCAAAGCTGTTGTGCAGGTTGACTGTGTGGTTAAGAAGGCATATGGTGCATTGGCCTTCATCAGTCGTGGTACTGAGTTTAGGATTTGAGAGGTTCTGTTGCAGTTATATCGGACCCTGGTCAGACCCCACTTGGAGCACTGTGCTCAGTTCTGGTCGCCTCACTACAGGAAGGAAGTGGAAACCATAGAAAGGGTGCAGAGGAGAATTACAAGGATGTTGCCTGGATTGGGAGCATGCCTTATGAGAATAGGTTGAGTGAACTCGGCCTTTTCTCCTTGGCGACGGAGGATGAGAGGTGACTGATAGAGATGTATAAGATGATGAGAGGCATTGATCGTGTGGATAGTCAGAGGTTTTTCCCAGGGCCGAAATGGCTAGCACAGGAGGGCATAGTTTTAAGGTGCTCTTAGATACAGAGCAGATGTCAGGGGTAAGTATTTTATGCAGAGAGTGGTGAGTGCGTGGAATGGGCTGCCGATGATGGTGGTGGAGGCGGATACAATGGGGTCTTTTAAGAGACTCCTGGACAGGTACATGGAGCTTAGAAAAATTGAGGGCTATAGGTAACCCTGGTAATTTTTAAGGTAGGGACATGTTCAGCACGGCTTTGTGGGCCAAAGGGCCTGTATTGTGCTGTAGGTTATCTATGTTTCTAAATCTTCCCACAGCACTCCCCGCGCTTCTTCACTTCACGTGTGACAGCGACACACAAAATGTGTGAACTTCTTTAACGATTCTCACCGGATCTGTGATGGAGAAGCCATTCCCTAACTGCAGCTCCATGAGTTTCCTGTGCACACCCCTCCATTTCTCCAGAGAGTAATAGAAGGATGAGGCACAGTCCAGATCTTCTAACAGCTGGGTCTTTGACCTCGTGAAGGCACCTCAGGACCCCTCAAGCTGCAGGTCCCTCAGTGCTTCCTCCTTCCCCTGGTACTTCTGACAAAGCAGTGGATTCCCTCTGATTGGGGTCAGCTGAGACGTCAGGTCAGGCAGCTCTATCTCGAGCCGCTTGATCTGGCACACCCACTTCTTGATCTACGCTCTCGTGTTTTCCTTGTGTAACCCGCAGGTTTGGCCAGCATCTGTTTGTCTAGGGTAAGACAGCCTCTGGCCCAGCCAGACTGAGAAATCTCGTTTGTGCGGATGCTGCGTGATGTGTTGCCCGCTTACAAATCCAAACTGCAAAATATCAGACAGTACACCATATGCAATTAAACAATTGAACTTTATAAATCTTAATCTGACTATAGGGTTAGAAAAGAAAATAAAAAGAAAAAGGGCCCATTTTAATGAAGCAGCCTAATGTGCACGTTGGAGCTCACGGTTCTGTCCATTCGTTCCCCATCGACCTCCTCTGAGCGTCACTGACCATCAGACCCTGACTCCCAGTCCATTCCGTCTGCTGGTCTACCAACTCTGTTCGCGTCTTCTCTTTTCACCTCTCGCCGACAAAAGGCGGTGAAATCCCTGCTCCCAGTCACACAAAAAAGAACAAGATGCCTCTCGTTGAATAGCGCATATTCCAAAACCCGCTTTCTCTAGTCATAGCCCAAACGTTGCTGCTACAGAGAAACCGGTACATTAGCAGTGAAACATTACAGAGAGGATATTACATTAGCAGTGTAACCTTACAGTGTGTTACACTTGCAAAAGAGTCAGACGTGATGATCTTTGCCCACGTTCCGCCAAACCCTCAGGGAGGGGAAACCCCTCTGCTCTCTCCTCCTAGAACAGACGGAACAAGACCCAGAACTGGCCATCCTTATTAAAATGCTATTATGCTGACCCGCTCACGTAAGCAGAAGGTTTAGTTCTGCCCAAACCAGGCGGTGGTCTGAGAATGGCCACCAGCACATGGGAGACATGTACAGGCAGTCGAGTCGCAAACCACCACCTCCCATGATGGTGGTGCAAGCTGTACACCATCCAAGCACACGGTGAGATCCAGCAGGCATCCTGATTTCAGCTTGTTTAGTTTCAATATCTCCGGCTGGAAGTTTGGGGCCAACAATATTGCCACCCCTCTCAAATTGGAGCTGAGATGGCTCATGTAGACAGACACCCATCCAGGAGCCAGGAGGATTTGTCTCCTAGAACAGTGTGGGTTTCCTGCAGGAAGCTTACTGCATATCACCATTCCCTGAGGACTGAAAGATGGTGGAACCTGTGGTAAGCCTCCCTGCCACCGTTGATATTGTGGCTTGCTACTGTGACTTACTAAATAGTGCAACACTTTGGTTAGTGGCAGCAGGCCTCCTTACCCTGGCCTGTGCACACCTAGCAAGACTGTCAGGAGCTCCCTCCCAACCATTTCCAAATCCCTTCCCTTTTTAAGGATGGTGTTGGACTGATCGCATTACCCCAGACAGGTCCATCCACTAGTCAGCGGCTCGTCGGGCCTTGCCTGCGCTGAGAGTCGGCTAAGAACTCCCGAACTTCCTCCATGGTAGCAGTCTAAGATTCACTGCTGGGGACGTGCTCCTCCACCATCTCGGCTTCAAAAGACTCCTCGTCCCTGTCACTTCATCCCAGGCCATCCCCGTCCTCACTCTCCCATTCACACATGCTCCTCCCATGACCGGAAACAGCCCCGTTCTCGCTGTCACAAGCCCAGCTCCCCCGTAATCTCAGCAGCCTGTTCTGGTGCAGGGCAGGGCTGGCCCCCTGCTCGCCGACACTGCTGCCGTGCTTCCTGCCCCTGGTTTGGGAATTCCTTCGCTCTCCTGAAAAGCCCTGGCTCCTCCTCCTCCTGTGAAGGAGAGGCCTGGAGATTTTCCTTCTTCCTCTTGGCCTTCCTGCCCTTTACCTCAACCCACACCTCCTCGCCAAGCATGGCGCACTGGTCTCCACTACAGGGTCAGGAAGGACAACGAGGCAGAGGCTTGCCCGGGTAGAGATAGCGGCCTGGCATTTCGGGCAATTCTGACAAATATGCCCAAACTCCTTGCGGGCGTGGCATTGTGGCTGGCCCCTGGCCCAGCAGATTGGGTAGCGCTCCCTCCATGCCACAAATTTAAGTGCCCCTCGGCATCCCCGGCCATTCCAACTCCATGAGTACCTCACGATGGAAGTGTACACACGTGCCCAAAGTGACCTCCGCTTGGCTTGAGAAACATACGGGTGACAAGGAACCTTTCCTCACGCAAAGAACGCAGGTGAGGGAGGAGGTCTATTTCATGGAGATGAAGGTGCATGTTATAGAGAGTCACCCTCTGTACGGGACCTGTCGCCACATTTACCCACCGACTCAGGGCAGGGACATTGCTCTAGACTTCGATGCATCTTACTGATCCCAGTTATACCCTCATCCCCACCTACAGACACAGCCATGAGAGCGAGCACTTAGATGCATTGCACCTTTTTGTTTTAGAGTAATCAGTCTGAAAGGTGGTGGCTCCTCAGGAGTTCTATTACCAGAGGCTACGGTTCTGCATAGGAACTAGGTCTCACCATTTTGGAGCTGCAGCCTGCCATGTTAAAGCCCCACACAGTCTGAATTCAGATGCAGCTGAATTATCTCAGTCACAACCCATCAGTCTTTTGAAGAGCAGTTCTGAGGAGAGTAAAGTCAGTAGTCTCGGCTAGACAGGCAGGGAGGTGTGTGCAATGATACCCCAGCGCTGACTGTCCCTGTGCATACCTGGGCCGCTCCAGTGTTTCTCTATCCGAGCAATTTTCCAAGGGTTCGCCACAAAGCTCTTCGCCCGGTCATCCGAGGCCGAGTACTCCAGGTGGAAGGGTTTACCAATGATAACAGCCGGAGAAATCTGCCCCAGTACCTTCCCAGTGAAAGTGGCAGGCACGGTCACTGCCACGGCCTGAGCACACACTCGGCGAAACAGCCTTCCTCCATGAAGCAAACTACTGCAGTCCTCTGCCAAAGGTGAAATACTCTCTCCTACACCTTCCTCCATCCTTGTCAGTGTTTATTCCCAAAATAACTTGACCTTTTTCCAAGAGCTCACGCATCACCATCCATCCCGCAGTGTGGCCCTCCCTCAGTACTGCCTATTGCACAGCATGGCGCTCAGTACTGTCTCCTTTACACAAAGTTTATTCAATGGCGACAGTATCACAACAGAAGCCTGCTGAATATCCAGTACTCAAAGCTACACAGAGCTCACTCTGTACAGTTTCACTATTATTACTGGCTACAATGCACTCAAGGCACTGAGGGACCCACTGTTCCCCATTGCTCCTTCTCCACGAACACCAGAGCACAGCAGTAGCCCTGGAAAGGGGCAACCAGTCAGCTCAGACAGACCCTTCAACTGTCCGCTGCCTGGACCCACAAATGGACTACTTGGCTGGGCGCAGAGTGAGCCTCCCCCCTTTGCATCGGGTTCAGCGTGACGCCACCTCAGTACCTGCCGATATCCCCCCCGAAAGCCTGTGCACGTCACCTCCTGCAGACTTTTCTGTGCCCGCCGCTGACTGTGCTCCTCCTTCCCGTTGTGCAGGGGTGAAGCCTCCGACCACCATCACTGTGACCCTGAGGACCCAGGCGGGCCGAGTGTCCACCCTGGGCCAGCCCTGTACCACAGGCAACCTCAGCCTCGAGGGGATGGAGCCGGAGATCAGAGGCTCGGAGGCCCAGGCGAGTGACAGGCAGGTGAGTGAACTCGTCTTTTGCAGAGGTGGGTGGGGGCTGTCCGTCGAACAGAACAAAGTGGGAGGGTGGAGCGCTGGCCCGTACCAGACAGTGACACCGAGTCCGGGCCCTCAGAGCAGCAAGGACTAAGCGGCAGTTTTATTTGTCACTTGTGCATTGAAACACGGTGCAGTGTGTCGTTTGCATCAGCAACCAACGCAGTCTGAGGATGTGCTCGGGGCAGCCCGCAAAAGTCGCCGCACTTCCAGCGCCAACATAGCAGGCACACAGCTTGCTAACCCTAACCCACGCGTCTTTGAAACGTGGGAGCAAACCAGAGCACCCGGAGGAAACCCACGCGGTCACGGGAAGGAAATGCAGTCGCCATACAGACAGCAGTGACAGTTGAACTCCGATTATTATTACAAATTTTTTTTGTATTTGCGGTTTGTCTTTTGCGCGTGGCTTGTTTGTCAGTCTCTGTGTGTAGTTTCTCATTGATTCTGTTGTATTTCTTTGCATCTGCTGTGAATGCCTGCAAGGAAACGACAGGTGACAGGTATGGTACCAGAGGATTAATGCTAATGTTCCGTTGCTTAAGAGAGGCCCTAAAAATAAACCAAGAAATTATAGGCTAGTGAGCCTGACATCAGTAGTGGGGAAATTAGTGGAAGGTGTTTTAAAGGACCAGATATATGGGTATTTGGATAGACATGGGCTGATTAAGGAAAGCCAGCATGGCTTTGCACATGGTGGGTCATGTCTAACCAAACTTTTTCGAGGAAGTTACCAGGAAAATTGATGAAGGCAAGGCAGTGGGTGTTGTCTACATGGACTTTAGCAAGGCATTTAACCAAGTCCCGCATGGGTGGTTGACCAGGAGGTTCAGTTGCTTGGCATTCAAGATGAGACAGTAAGTTGGATTAGACATTGGCTTTGCGGGAGAAGCCAGGGAGTGGTAATTGATGGTTGCCTGTCTGACTGGAGGCTTGTGACTAGTGAGATGCCACAGGGATCAGTGCTGGGTCCGTTCAATGATCTGGATGATGTGGTTAACTGGATCAGCAAATCTGCAGATGACACCAAGATTGGGGGTGTAGTGGAGAGCGAGGAAGTCTATCATAGCTTGCAGCGGGATCTGGATCAACTGGAAATGGCAGATGAAAGTTAATGCCGACAAGTGCAAGGACCAACCAGGGTAGGTCCTACACAGTGAACAGTTGGGCACTGAGGAGTGTGGTAGAACAAAGGGATCTGGGAATACAGGTACATAATTCATTGAAAGTGGTGTCACAGATAGATAGACCGGTAAAGAAAGTTTTTGGCACGCTGGCCAAGTATTGAGTACAGGACATAGGATGTTATGTTGAAGTTGTATAAGACATTGGTGAGGCCTAATTTGGAGTATTGTGTGTAGTTTTGGTCACTTACCTACAGGAAAGATGTAAACAAGGTTTGAAAAAGTGCAGAGAAAATTCACAAGGATGTTGCCAGGTCTGGAGGACCCGAGTTATAAAGAAAGATTGTATAGGGTAGGACTGTATTCCTTGGAATGTAGAAGACTGACATTTGATAGAGCTATACAAAATTATGAGGGGTATAGATAGGGTAAATGCAAGCAGGCTTTTAAGAGAAGTTTGGATAGGTAATGGATGGTCTGGTTATGGAGGGCAATGGTCCTGCCGCAGGTGGATGGGAGTAGGCAGTGTAAATGGGTCAGCACCGACTAACTGGTCCGAAGGGCCTGTTCCTCTGCTGTAGTTTTCTGTGACTAAGACTCTAAAATGAACGTCAGGGTTGTATATGGTGACATGCGTACTTCGATAATAAATTTACTCTGAACTTTGATTGCTGATGCCCTGAAGTATTTCGCTAGCTATTACCTTACTAAGGTACTAACAGCTACTAAGGCTGAAAGATGGGCAGACACAAGTGTAATTTTAAAATAAAACTATGATGATGGTATTTAATTGCCACGAAAGGGAAGACATTCTAATACAGTTATCCACTGCCTTCATCACTTCTCATCCAGAGTAACTGGGTGTACCATCATGCCATCAAACATTGCAAAATCCTCCTGGCCCCTTGGCGTGGACTAGATGGGCTGAAGGGCCTAGTTCAGTGCTGTAGTACTCTCTTAATGCATTGACAGTGCTGTCCTGGACAAACAGTCACGGCTGTTCTGACAGAATTGTACCTTCCAACGCTAGGTTCTCCACAGACCCCAAGTAGGTCCTGCTACACCAAGGGGCGGGGTGGGTGGGGAACAGGACAGTGGTATACTGGTGGGAGGGAGTGAACTTGCATCCTTGATCTGTACTCAATGTCACATGAGATCCCACGGTCCATATTCTGGCAAAGAAACACCATTTCCCATCTCCAGCTAATCAACCTTTGTGGCTTCATAATGAACACATGGACAGGGCCACAAGTGTATTCTTGATGGGAAGATTTGGTAAATTGGTTTATTATTGTCACATGTACCAAGTACAGTGAAAACTAGCTTTGCATGCCATCATACAGATCAGTAGTAATAAAGACAAATGGAATGTTAGTATTTATTTTGTGAGCGCTAAAATAACGTCGAGGCTTTATAAGGCATTGGTCAGGCAGTGGGTAGAAGTTAACCGTCGAGTGTGGTGGTACATGCTGTCAGGCTTTTGTATCTTGTACCTGATGGGACATGTTGGGGTCATGCCAACTGAAAAAACTAGGGCACTTTCTTGTTCACGGTGTATATGTGATTGGACCAGGGCAGGCTAATAGTGACATCCTCTCCTAGGAACTTGAAGCTGAAAGCTCTCTCAACTACTGCATTGCTTGCGTACGTGCTCACTAGCACCATTTTGAGGCTAGCACTTACTTGGAAGAAAATCGCACTCTCTGGTGTTACTGGGGTTGTGATTCAAGTGGTTGGTCCAATCTGCTTCCACCTTCAGATGCCGAATCCGAAGCAGTAACTCTGACCCTCTTGTTTTCTCTTCGCAGTGCTCTGACCCTCTGCTCCCAGTCCCAAGACCCCAATGTATCAGCACTGTTGACCAGACCAAAGTAATCGCGACACGAGACGCAAGCAAAACTCAGTCCCCTGCGGAATCAAGTTCAAATCCCCAGAGTTTATGCTCATCTGTAGGTGAGTCTGCAGTCAGTGAAGGCACTTGCTGACTTTGACCTCAGTCTATATTCAACGTTATTGAATATTGAAAGGCCTACATGGAGTGGATGTGCAGAGGATATTTCTTAAAGTAGGAAATCTAAGACCAAAAGGCACAGTCACAGAAGACAAGGTCATCCCTTTGGAACAGAGATGAGGAGGTGTTTCTTCAGCCAGAGGATAGTGAATCTGTGGAATTCATAGCTATAACTGGCTGTGGAGGCCAGCTCATTGGCTCCAGCTATACTGGACCCTTTCTAGTTCACCTTCTGCTCAAACCAGTGCACTGATGATTTCATAGCTTCAGACGTTCACTCCATCCTGTCCCACCTAGAAAACGATGCCTCATACTTTTAAAAAGCATTTACTTTTTATTCACAGTCAGTTATTTTGTAAATAACGCTATTCTTTGCGTTTGGTTAGATGCTAACTGCATTTCATTGGCTTTGTATCTGTACTCGGCACAATGACGATAACGTTGAATCTAATCTAATACGCCAGGATGTTGTTCATTGACTTCAGCTTGGCGTTTAACACAATCATCCTTCGGAGGCTGGTGGGTAAACTGTCCTCATTGGAACTCAGCGCCCCTCTCTGTAACTGGATCTGAGTTGGCAGTTTCATCTCAAGCTCCCTCACACTGAGTACTGGTGCTTCTCAGCGTTGTGTGCTCAGTCCGCTGCTGACTCACGACTGAAATGCCAGGTCCAGCTCAATCCACATCATCAAGTTCGCTGATGATACTGCGGTGGTCGGCCTCATCAGCAACAATGATGAGTCAGCTTACAGAGAGGAGGTAGAGAGGCTTGTCAAATGGTGTGAGAACAACCACCATTTTCTCAACATGGACGAGACAAAAGAGATGATGGTGGGCTTCAGCAAGATGCCGGTCGACCGTTACACGTCGATGGCTCTGCTGTGCAGAGTGTGAAGAGCACAAAGTTCCTTGTGTGCACCTAATGGACGATGTAACCTGGACCCTCAGCACCTCATCGTTAGTCTAGAAGCCACAGCAGCGTCTGCACCCTCTGAGGAGACTGAGGCGTGCAGTGCTCCCCATCCCCACTCTAACCACTTTCTACAGGAGAGTGGCCTGTGTGGCTGCATCATCGAGTGGTACGGACTGCAGGACCCTACCACAATAAACCACCAACAGGATCACCAGGGAGGAAGGAGATGCAGGGGCATCGGGACTAGGACTTCCAGGCCGTGAGTCTAATGAATATCCTGACACTAGGACAGATTACTGTTTTCCTGTGCTGTGTTCTATATGTACTTTGAAATTTTTTTAAACTATTTGTGATATTTTGTTTTATGTGCTGTGTGTGATATGTTTTGTGGGTGCACTATTCTGGAGGGACGTTTTGTTTGGTTATATTCATGTACATTCAGATGACAATAACCTTTAACCTGAACGTGATATTTAAAGCAGAGGGTTGATCAGTTCTTGATTAGTCAGGGCATCAAATGTTACAGGGAGAAGGCAGGAAAATGGGGTTGAGAGGGATACTAAATCAGCCATGATAGAATAGTGGAGCAGACTTGATGAGCCGAATGGCCTAATTTTGCTCTCATGTCTTTTGGTCGTATTTAGTCTTTTGAAGTTGTGCTTTACTACTCTGGTCAAAGTGTTGTCTGGAAGTTCTGTAAGCTTTAGTGGTTTATAAAAATGAATGCAGAAGCATATGATCGTCACCATGGCTAAGATTGAATTACATGAGTGATGTCAACACTCTTGGCCTTTTGCCTCACGAACAATGGAAGGCCGAGTATTGACAGAATTAGAGGGTCGATGTGTTGGGGTGCAGGGTTATAAGAGGTGTGTAAAACTAGAGCTGTTTATTGTTAAGGAGTCACCCCCTAAATCAGAAGGCAATTGAGGACATGTTCCACAGAGCAGTGAAAATGTGTAACTTATTAGTGATGATTGAGGTAAATGGCAGCTGTGGAATTTAACTTCAGAACATAAAATTCGTCCCACAATGTTGTGCCAACCTTTAACCCATTCTAAGATTGATCTAACCGTTCCCTTCCACATAGATCTCCATTTTTCACTCATCCATCTGCCTGTCCAAGAGTTTTTTAAATGCACCTAACATATTGGACCAGAGGGGTTCCAATATCCTTGCGGGCAGGTTGGCTAGAGTTGTTTGGGAGGCTTCAAACTAATTTGGCAGGGGGTTGGGAACCAGAGTGATAGAGCTGAAGCTGAGGTAGCTGGTTTACAAATAGATGCAATGTGCAGTGAGGTGAGGCTGTTAGAAGGGCAAAATTGCAGTCAACAGGATGTAAAAGGCGGACGGTATTGAACAGCACTGAAGGTGTTATATTTGAATGCACACAGTCTACAGAAAAAGGTAGATGAACTTGTAGCACAGTTGCAGATTGGCAGGTATGATGTCGTAGGCATCACTGAATCATGGCTGAAAGATTATAGCTGGGAGCTTAATGTCTCCAAGGATACACATTGTATTGAAAGGATAGGCAGGAAGGCAAGGGGCAGTGTTGCTCTGTTGGTAAACAATGAAATCAAATCATTAGAAAGAGGGTCTAAAGGTGTTGAATCATTATGGATAGAGCTAAGGAGCTGCAAGGGTAAAAAGACCTTGACAGGAGGTGTACATAGACTCCCAAACAGGAGTAAGGATGTGGTCTACAAATTACAATGGGAGATAGAAAATGCATGCCAAAACGGCAATGTTGTGACAGTCATGTGGGATTTCAACATGCAGGTAGAGTGGGAAAATCAGGTTGGTGCTAGATTCCAAGAGGGTGAATTTCTAGAATGTCTACGAGGTAGCTTTTTAGAGCCACTTGTGGTGGAACCCACTAGGGGATCAGCTATTCAGGATTGGGTGTTGGCAAATGAACTGGAATTGATTAGAGAGCTTAAGGTAATAGAACCCTTTGAGGAAAGTGTCAGTATTTGAGAAGGAGATGCTAAAGTCAGGTGTATTAGTATTACAGTGAAGGAAAGGGAAACACAGAGGCATGAGAGAGGAGTTGGCCAGAATTGATTGGAAAGAACACTGGCATAGATGATGGCAGAGCAGAAATGGCTGAAATTTCCGTAAACAATTCAGAAGGCACAGGATATATACATATCAGAGAGAGAGAAGTATTCTGCAGGCAAATGACACAACAGTGGCTAACAAGAGAAGCCAAAGCCAACATAAAAGCCAAAGAGAGGACATATAATAGAGCAAAAATTAGTGGGAAGCGAGAGAATTGGGAAGCTTTTAAAAACCAATAGAACGCAAATTAAGAAGTCATAAAGAAGGAAAAGATGGAATACGAAGGTAAGCTGGCCAATAGTATTAAAGAGGATACCAAAAATTTCTTCAGATACATGAAGTGTAAAAGAGAGGCGGGAGTAGGTATTGGTAAGATGGAAAATGAGGCTGGAGAGGTAGTAATGGGGGACAAGGGAATGGCGGACGAACCGAATAAGTGCTTTGCATCAGTTTTCACTGTGCAAGACACTAGCAGTTTGGTGTAAGTTTCAGGTCTCAGGGGTCATGAGGGATGTGAAGTTGCCATTACTAGAAAGAAGGTTCTTGGGAAACTGAAATGTCTTAAAGATAGATATGTTACCTGGATCAGATGGTGTACACCCCAGAATTCTGAAAGAGGTGGCTGAAGAGATAAGTGATGTTCTTTTGAGAATCACTAGATTCTGGTCTAGTTCTGGAAGACTGGAAAATTGCAAATGTCATTCCACTCTTTAAGAAGTGAGAGAGACAGCAGAAAGGAAATTATAGGACAGTTAGTCTGACCTCAGTGGTTGGGAAGATGTTGGAGTCAATTATTAACGATTAGGTCTCAGCGTGCTTGTTGGCACATGGTAAAATAGTCTATAGTCAGCAGGTTTCCTGACAAATCAACTGGAATTCCTTGAAGAAATAACATGCAGGATAGACAAAGGAGAATCAGTTGATCTTTTGAAAATCTAAATACAAAATGCTTTTGGCAAGGCTGCTTAACAAGCTACATGGTATTACAAGAATGATTCTAGCATGGATAAAGCATTAGCTGATTGGCAGGAGGCAATGAGTGGGAATAAAGGGAGTCTTTTCTGATTGGCTGCTGATAACTAATGGTGATCCACAGAGGTCTGTGTTGGGGCATATTCTTTTTTCGTTATATGTCAGGGATTTGGATGATGGAGTTGATGGCTTTGTGGCCAAGTTTGCAGATGATATGAATAGGTGGAAGGACAGGTAGTTTTGAGGAAGTAGAGAGGATACAGAAGGATTTAGATTAGGAGAATGAGCAAAGTGGCAGATGGAATACAGTGTCGGGAGGTATTTTCTAAGTAGAGGGAAAAACACAAAAAAAAAGGGGTAAAGGAACTTGGGAGCCCGTCTGCAGATTCCCTAAAGGTTAATTTGCTGGTTGAGTCTGTGATGAGGAAGGCAAATGCAATGCTGGTGTTCATTTCAGGAGGACTGGAATATCAACACAAAGATGTAATGTTGAGACTTTTATAAAGGACTGGTGAGGCCTCACTTGGGAATATTGTGAGCAGCTTTTTGGGCCCCTTAGGAAGGATATGCTGAAACTGGAGAAGGTTCAAAGGAGGGTCATAAAAATTATTCTGGGATTGAATGGCCTGTCATATGAAGAGAGTTTGATGGCTTGGACTGTATTCACTGGAATTCAGAAGAATGAGGTGTGACTTAATTGAAACTTATTGAGTGGTGAAAGGCCGATAGAGTGGATGTTGAGGATGTTTCCTATGGTGGGGGAGTCTAAGACCAGAGGACACAGCCTCAAAATAGAGGGGCATCCTTTTAGAACAGGGATAAAGAGTGGTGAATCTGTGAAATTCTTTGCCACAGGCAGCTGTGGAGGCCTAGTCTTTATGTATATTTAAGGCAGAGGTTGATAGATTCTTGATTGAACAAGACATGAAGGGATATGGGGAGAAGGCAGGAGATCGGGGCTGAGGGGACAATTGGATTAGCCATATCAATGCAGAGTAGATTTGATGGGCCAAATGGATTTTCTTTCCTATATCTTACAGCCTTATGGTATCTACCTCACCATCACAAACAAGGCATTCCACGCACCGATCACTCTGTATATTAGTCCAGGGGTTCCCAAAATTTTTATGCCATGGACTCCGGGTCAAGAACCCTGTATCAGTCATATGCACCGGGGAAAAGTCTCTGGCTCTGCACTCAAGGTAGTACTATATTTAAGGACTTTGATGATAAACTTGCTGTGACTCATCTCTATCAAATCACCTGTCCAGCAAAACTGCCAGTCATTCAATAATTTACTAAGTTGATCCTCTGTGACTCTGGATCTGCATGGTTCACTGATATTGTAATGAGTCAGCTGAACCTTAATAGACCACTTGGTATTGATCTATGAACTGAGTATGATGGGCAAAACGTCATCCATAGTCCTACTCACGATATCAGGGCATTGCTGTCCATGCTGGGGAAGCTGTCCCAACACTAGTGAAGCATCAGCCTCAGTTGTACTTGAAGAATCATTATTTTGTAAGAGTGCTGTCAATATCACCAGCATATATTTAGGCTTCTTGACACGTCCCCAAATCTGTTCCATCTGCCACCAATGTTGAGGGCAGAATAGAGAAACCCACAGGTGGTTGTGTTCCATAGAACACACCAAGTTATTCCATCATAGTTACCATCTGAAACCTGCAACACAATCGTGAGAACCTTTAGGACTGCAGTTGCAGGGGTTAAAAGTGTTCATGCTACCCTCTCAAAGACGTTTACCAATTTTTTTTATTAGAGATTCCAGCCCATAAGCTATGGAAGGAAAACAGAGTCGGGGGAGAACATACAAGCTCATTAGATAGCGACAGAATTGACTCAAGTCTCTGGCACTGTAATAGCGTGACACTAATTAATTTTTTTGAAAGCCTCTTCTGTTTGTCTGGTTAAAAACAGCATAATTGTAGAAATATGGGGAGGTGAGTGTGATCTTGCATTGTTGTTACCTAGTATTGAGGAGCTGCACTGTCCAATGTTTAAAGCTCTAGTCAGTGTTTGATCATTTTTATTTTCCAGTTACTACAAGTCCAACAAAGACTCTTTACGTGATGTCTGATGCTAAGATGTCTGCTCTCACGAAATCTATCATCACTCCTCTGGAAATCTCAACTCAAAGATCTCTGGGGACTCCACCTTTGAACACAGCGAGTCCGATGCTGAACCCCTCCATCAGCAGCTCCAGTATGATACTCTCCAAAGCAGGACCTGTCCTCCGGAGCTCCTCCAGCACCACCAACCTAACACTGGGCAAGAGTGAAGCGAAACCTGCCTCAGGAGGGGAACGATTCAGCCTGGCAAAGAGCCAAGGCTCAGTGGCTACAAGTACAGAGACCGTGGGTAAAGTGCCCTCGGTGATGGACCAGGGTAGCACTATCATTCACACCACAGAAACTCCTTGCCTTGTAGGTCCCCTGGTGACCAGTGCACAGCAGTTACCATGACTCCCGCAGAACAGTGGGAAATGTACAGAGACAATGATTTGCGTATTCCTTATTTTTGTAATATTTTATTGCGTACATTGGACCCTGTAGTAGATGCTTCTTTTGTTGACTCCAGCTCTCACTCGATCATCCCTGCAAGAGGGGCCAAATCAGATTTCTTTCCTGCTCCCTTCACGCTGACAGGGAGTGGAACAAGCAATCCAAGTTGGAAATGAGTTGGCAGTAAAACCCTACAGCAATGACATTTCTACTGTCTCTAAGAAATAAAGACCAGGAAAACAAGCTTGTGGATGTAAGATTCATTTAATATTTATATTTCTGTAAACAATACAGTACACTAGTGGGCAAGCTGCCCCTAGGAGTGATCAACATTGGGTCCCGAACCATGCAGTAAGATTCATTCAGTGTTGGTGAGGTACAAGCTTGTAATAGGCCCCACAAGACGGACAGCGTTGAGTCTCGCCATCGTGAAGCCAGAACCAGATGACAGAAGTGTTGTCCTCCTCACCTGCAGAAACAAAGCTCTCTGTCAATACTCTGCTCCTGTTCAGATCATTGCAATACTGCACAGGGCTCTTGTGTATCAAACAGAGCTTTTCAATCACAATACCAATAACAGTCTTGGAGATAAAGCATTTTCTATTCAATCATTCAATCTTAGTAACTAATTAAAAATAGGCCTAGTCACTGTTGCATTCTATCCTCCAGAAGTCCTATAGAAATCCTGACTTCATTCCCTGACGGGGTTGAATCTGCCCCTGTAGTAAATTAATATGCAAAACTTTTTTTGGGGGATGAATTAAAATGTTCAGGGGAGAAGCATAGAGGCAACATTCCAGTCAATCAGGACGTAATGACCTGTAATTAATTTTCATGTTCTTTGGGGATAGTGCAGTCACTGTGGTAAATAGGACAATGCCCAATAGCTCTGAAAAACAAGTGTGTACTGCTCTCAGATCCAACCTCAACAATTTGCAAAAACATTAATCTCATCCATCACAAACACAGACTCTGCAGGTTAGGCAGCATTTATGGAGGGGAAGAGTCCCTGTACCAAGACTGGAAAGGAAAGAAGCAATGGCAAGAGTAAGATGGTGGGGTGGGGGGGAGAGAGAGAGAGAGAGAAGCTGGGAAGTGATGAAGGAGGAACCAGAGGGAGGTGATGGCCACCTGAGAAGGGAAGCTGAATGGAAAAAGACAGAAGTGGGAGATGGGAGAAATTATCAGAAGTTAAAGGAATTGATGTTGATGCCATCATGCTGAAGGATACCCATATGGAATAACTGACAGTGTTACTTACACACACAGCCCACCAGCCTCTTGTTGGTGATTGATGGGACAATGTGAGGATCACTCTTTGTCCCAGCATACTCCTTTGGTTTCAGTACGTTGTATGGATCCTGACGGAAAAAATGAGACCAAGTCACATGCACTGCAGTGCTAGCTCACTATTTCTAGGCCAGTGAGGCAAAGAGCCTGTTTCAAACTCAAGGCAGTGGCATATTGACACTAAACAGTGAACCTTCATTGGGTTACACACAAGCTATAACTATGAGAAACAGCAGGCTGGAACAAATGAGGTACTGACGTATAAAAAATGAAAGAGAGTACAGAAGACGGAAACCAGGAGGACTAACCTAACCGAAGGTGTGAGGTTGCTCCAGTATACAAGGTGAAAGAGAATCTTAGGGGCTTCTACAGATAGATTAAGAGCAAAAGGAAAGCAAGGGACAAAACTGGTCCTCTGGAAGATCAGAGTGCTAATCTGCATGTGGAGCTGAATAGGGGAATATCTTAAATGGATTTTTTACATCTGTATTACTGTGAAGTAGTAAAGTGGATTAGACATTGGCTTTGCAGAGGAAGCTTGAGAGTGGTTATAGATGGTTGCCTCTACAACTGATTGGAGCTCTCCAACTAGCGGTGTGCCACAGAGATAAGTGCCGGGTCTAGTTGTCCGTCATCTATATCAATGATCTGGATGATGTGTAGTAACCTGGACCAGCAAATTTTGCCGAAGACACCAAGATTGGGGGTGTAGTGGACAGCGGGGAACACTATTAAAGCTTTCAGCGGGATCTGGACCAGCTAGAAAAATGGGATGAAGATGGCAGATGGAATTTAATGCCAGGTGTTGCACTTTGGTAGGACCAATAGGGTAGGACTTCCACAATGAAGAGTAGGACACAGAGGAGTGCGGCAGAACAAAGGGATCTAGGAATGCAGATCCATAATTCCTTGTGTCACAGGTAGATAGGGTCGTAACGAAGGCTTCTGGCATATTGGCTTTCATAAGTCAATGTACTGAGTACCAGTCCTGATGGTTCCAGCCCAAAATATCATTCATTTCTATAGATGCTGCCTGACCTGTTCCTCCAGCATTTTGTGTGTGCTGCTTTGGATTTCCAGCATCTGCAGACTTGCTTGTGCTACTGACTGCAAGAGTTGGGATGTTAATTTGAAATATTATAAGACATTGTTGAGGCCTAATTAGGCATATTACGTGCAGTTTTGGTCACCTATCTAAAAGAAAGATGTAGAAGATTGAGGGGAGAGTTAGACAAAATTATGAGGGGTATAGAGAGGGTAAGCAGGCTTTTTCCACAGAGGTTGTGTGAGATTACTAAAGGACTTGAGGTTTAGTGTGAAAGATGAAATGTTTAAAGGGAACATGAAGGGGAAGTTCTTCACTCAGGACGGTAAAGTGAGGAACAAGCTGGTGAATCCAGGGCCAATTTCAACATTTGAGAAAAATATTGGATAGGTACTGAATGGGAGGGCTATGGTCTGGCTGCAGGTCAATGGAACTATGCAGATTAATGGTCCAATGCACTAGATGGGCCGAACAGCCTGTTTCTCTGCTGTAGTGTTCTGTGACTATCACATTGACAACAACTGGGCTCAATGAGACAGGATGGTCAAGGAGGCACAGCCCAACTGATCAGGGCAAGTGTGAAGGGCCTTTGATCAGCAAGTAATTGCAGCAAATGTCTAACCTGTCCCTGTCTCACTCACCTGGAATTTCACATATGATGATGAGGCAAAGAGCTAGTGGACAGCCAGGTCTTTTATCTCTGGGTCAAAATGGCTAATGCATAGCTTTTGGAGGAAAGTATAGAGTGTAGGTTGGAGATTGCATATATAACCATGTAACAATTACAGCACAGAAACAGGCCATCTTGGCCCTTCTAGTCTGTGCCAAACTACGCAGAGAGTGATGAGTACATGGAATGGGCTGGCAGTGATGGTGGTGGAGGCGGATACAATAGGGTCTTTTAAGAAACTCCTGGATAGGTACATGGAGCTTAGAAAAATAGAGGGTTATGGGTAACCCTAGGTAATTTCTAAGGTAAGGACATGTTCAGCACAGATTTGTGGGCCAAAGGACCTGTATTGTGCTGTAGGTTTTCTATATTTCTGAAAACAAAGCCATTGACTACATACAGAGAATGAAATCGAGACATGAGAAAATTAATATTTGAACAAAATTTTCAGGGGAATTTGCACAAATAAGTATGGATTGACGAGAGGAGAGGATGTTTCCTATGGTGGTGGAATCTAGTATTTTTTAAAGTGTTGGGTGCATGCAACACGCTGCCAGAGGTGGTGGTGATGGAAGCAGATGCATTTAAGAGACGCAGATAGGCACATGGATGATAGCAAGATGAAGGGCTATGTAGGAGAGAAGGGTTAGATTAATCTTACAGCAGGTTAAAAGGTCATCACATAGTGGGCCGAAGGGCCTGTGTACAGGCCCAGGCCACTAACCAACCCCCAGACGCTCTGCAATCCCACATCCTTCACTTCTAACTTTTTCTGTTGTACATTACCAGTCTTTGCCTGGAAAACTGCCAGGATTGCGTACATACCTTCCCGGTTTTCATAGCCTGCATAATTATCTTTTCCAGTCCTGTCGCCTGTTCCTCGTCAGTAGGAATGCCTGCAGTTTAGAGAGGGAGAGCACACCAAAGGTCAGTATCTATATAAACACAGTCAGCACAGGGACAGTGAAGCAGAACAAGTGCACCCTCCCAGTTAAATCACACCCCTAAAAGCAATTCAGAATAAAGGAAAAATATCACCTCAATCTTCATTCCACAACGTCTCAGAGCGGGAGGTGGCATCAGGTGTGCCCTAACCAAGCTGAATTCAGCCACTGCCTCAAATGCCATGTCCTAAAAGATCTGACTACTGCGCCCTCAAAAATCCCATTTTTTAATCAAACTACTGCAAACAATCTTGCAGTGTTTCCTCCAAATCAGCCTTTAAATTTAGATTTTCTCTATCTCTGATCCTGCAAGTGCTCATGATCTCCAGAGTAACTACTGTACCAAACCATTGCAACATTTCCTTCCTGCGGGTCTGGAAAACTGTTGCTGGAACGAGAGCAAACTCTCCCCCATCAGCTTGGCCTTGCCCCATTTGGATACAGTTAGTAAAGTTTAAACTCATCTTAAAGTCTAAAGAAAAACCAGAGAGGATGAAATAACTCGCAATCAAAGACTGATTCAACTACACCAACCAAATCATGACTGAATTACCAAAGGGGTTATTCTGTCCCAGCATTTCACCCAAAGCGATCAACTACTAACTGTGATCTCAACCCCAACTCTCAATCAATGCTGGGGTCAGAAGCCTCAGCCCAGCAACAGTAGGCAGTGCAAGGAAACAGCCAGTAAGTCTACTCTTAAAGACCATCAGGAGCAGAATTAGGCCATTTGGCTTGCAGAGTCTGCTCTACCATTCGATCATGTCTGATTAAATTTCTGTCTCAATTCCATTTGCCTGCCTGTCTTGCTAATCAAGTAATTACATATCTTCCTATTGGCTTTCAGAGCCATCAGAGGCAATACAATCCAGATTCACTACCCTTTGGCTAAAGAAATTCCTCCTCATCTCTGTTCTAAAGGGACATATTCAGAGGCTGTGCCCTCTGGTCCTAGACACACTCACTATTGGTGAAATCCTCTCCACATCCATTCTATCAGGCCTTTCAATATCAGATGCACTGTTCTGTGCTGTTGTTTCTCTTCCTGGGAACATCCTTCAGTGGGTAGTGGCATTCTCCATTTTGGTAGACTTGCCTTTACTCTTCCCCTGGAGCCAAATGCAGACAAAGAGGAGAGACCTGGCACCTCTCTGACCTGACCTCAGCACCGTCAGTATGCCACACTGTTAGTACTAACACCCAGTTATGAGCCTGAGAAGCTCGACAAAATGCAGCAGTACAAAGCAGACAGCCACAGCATGAGGATTATAGCATCAGTGGTGCAGATTGTTATGACATTAGCAATCCAGAGGCTAAATCAATTGGCACCATGATGGTGTGAAATTTAATGAAATTTTTAAAACCGCATCACTAATGACCATAAGACTATCACATCACATAAATAGTATTTGGTTCACCAATGCCCCTCAGGTAAAAGACTCCACTTTTACTTAGCCTGGCATCTCTGTACCCACGGTAATGTGGCTGACCTTGACCTATCATCAAGCTGTCCATCAAAACCCCACCATAAATCCAAGGTCAGAATATCAACCCAGTTACCAAATCTGGACACAGAAAATTTGATCCCTACCGAAGTCAACCTCTTACAAACATATTGGTGCTTAGATGAGTAAAACCAAACCACAGATCTGTCGATCCCAATGTTGTTATAATCACCAAAGAGCACTGACAACCATTCAGCTCATCAAGTCCACGCCAAACTGCCATTCTGCCCATCACGTGCCTGACTCCTTCAGAACATTTGGGTACAACTTGAGCAGGGCAGACCATTCATTCGAGGGGTATCCTTAGGTCAAAGTACTTCAGGAAACCCTCAACATTGACTGACACCCCAAGGAGTCTCCTAAACACAAATTCTGCAAATCTTCAGCAACACACACAAAATGCTGGAGGAACTCAGCAGGTCAAACAGCAGCTATGGAGAGCCTTATGATGAAATTTGGACAAAAATGGCCTACTGACCATCTATCATCCTCCCTCAGCTGTTAACGTTGAAGCAGCACTGAGGCTGAGCAGTGTATTTAGGTGATGGACAACTCCCATCAGCAAATGTGCCTCAGTCATAGATCAGTGTAAATGGCTATATGCCAAAAGGCGCTCACCAGAAGAGCCCGTAGGCTGCGGTGAGAGAATCTAACCAACCTTGTCCTCGTCCTTGTTACAGAAAGGGCAACCACTGCACAGTACTTGTAGAGATGTGCCCCATCTCCATACTTCATCAGGCAGTGTGTCACAACCATGGTACAAGTGATGGATTCATAGTTCAGAGTTTCCATCGGCCCTGTGGACTAACAACAGCAGAGCTGCTTCCCAGCCCAGCCATGAGCCTGGTGACCCGGCATACCCCTTGCTTCCAATTACTATCAAAGCAAAGGACCAACGCGAGTTCAATGGGTTACCAGATACTAAGGATGAGGTGCCGTCCTTACAAAGGTGAACAGTTCTACATGCATACCGAACAGCAAAAGCAACATGCAATGGGCAGAGCTAAGTGACCCAAACACCAAACATTCTGACAAAAGCGCTGCAGTCTTACCACAAATAAGAAAATCTGCAGATGCTGGAACACACACAAAATGCTGGAGGAACTCAGCAGGCCAGGCAAAGAGTACTGTCGACGTTCCGGGCCGAGACCCTTCAGCCTTTACCACGTCTAACTGCAGCTGGTGGGGCGACAATTCTATGCCTGCAGCTCTAAAGGAATCCTCGTCTTCATCAATGTGCAGATCAGCATGGGAGTAACAAAGACAAGGCAAAGCTCCTCCAGCCCAGTTTAGCCAGAAGTGCTGTGGATGGTGTTTATCCACTTGTTCCTGATGGCTTCACCATCACTGAGGACAGTCACCAGTCAGTTCCATGTGATGGCTGAGAACAATGAATGCAAATGGAAACTGAGAACAGACCCACTCTAATGCTAGGTTTACTTAGAACATAAACAGGCCCTTAAGCACACAATGTTAACTTGCTCTAAGACAATCTAAAGATTTCCTCCCAAACAGCCCTCTATTTTCCCATCACCTATGTGCCTAAGAGTTTCTCAAATGTTCCTATTGCATCTGCCTCTGCCACCATGAAGCTCCAGAATTAACTGATAGTCAGTGAAGCTATTCCTGTATACAGTACTGTGCAAAAGTCACTACTGCAGAGGTTCTTCAATACAATATCCAAGCCAGCCCCCCACCCCCCCCAAAAACATCTTCAGTTGTTTTACAAAGAACTTTTGCTGTAGACGATGCAATGTTGAATTCTACTAACGTTTCTCAGAAAGTGAATCAGACACAGCCTGAATGTCCAGGCTCAAACTGCTTAAACACAAATGTCATGTACTCCCAGTGGCCACTGAGTGTATGTTTGTGGTCTCCAGCTGCTGTAGTCCATCCACTTGTGCGTTCAGATCTATAGATCTATATATAGACAGACATAGACATAGACATAGGGTGCTTAAAACTTTTGTACGATACTGTGTTTGTCAATATGGAGCAGAGAGCGAGTTTGTAAATCTGGCAGGAGCAAAGGATGCTGAAAATGGCAAGGGTGGAACACCAGAGGAGCGGTGTGGAACAGGTGGCAGAGGAGTGCCAGGGGCAGGGGGTGGCATGGGCGCAGACACCGCTAGCCCGGAGACACCAGGCCAGGTCATTTGATTCCAAATAATCATTACAGAATGGCTGTCTGGTGCCTCCTGCTCCCTTCCCCTTTTCCCAACCATAATACCCCTTCCCTCTCTCAGTCCACAAGAGACCCATATCAGAATCAGGTTTATCACTCACATGAATTTTCTTTTATGGCAGTACAGTGCAATACATAAAATTATGGCAGCAGTACTGTGCAAAGGTTTTAGGCACCCTGGCATTATATAGACTTGCATAGTACTGTAGTTACAACACTGCTATCTATGATTTTACTCAGGGTAATCTTGTTCACAAGGAACAGAAATCAGACCAATTACTGTCCAATTGGTCTACCACACACCCATCGGCAAAATTAGGCTAAAGTTGTCAACAGTGCATCAAAAATAACACTGAACAATAACCTTTTCACCATAACCACGTCACAGCTGTGGTCCAAACACAGAACCAATGAGCTGAATTCAAAAGGTGGAGAGGGGATGTCAGACACACACAGAGTTCTCCCAACACGGAGCACATTCACATAGAGTACTGCCACAAGAAAGCGGCAACCATCGAAGGTTCCCACCATCCAGGCGATGCTCTCTTCTCACTGCTGCCATTGGGAAGGGGGACGGTGGGGGGGTGTGGAAACAAACTTCAGCCCACACGACCAGGTCCTACAACCATCAGGCTCCTGAACTGGTGTAGGTAATTCCAATTGCCACTACTTTCAACTCACGTTCTCATTGTCTGCATAGTTTGACATCTTTTCGAACAGAGGTTATTTGTCAGTCTGTGTTTATCTGGTGTATTTTATTTCTTTTCCCTATGAATGCCCGTAAGAAAATGAATCTCAGGGTCATATATGTACTTTAATAAGAAATTTACTTTGAACTTTGAGTGTGGCATCAAGGAACTCGACACTAAATCTTAGCAACACTGAAGCCAATGGCCATTCCTAAAGGATAATTAATTATACAGTTGCTAGGTCGCTGCTGCAGAGGTTCTTCAATACAATATCCAAGCCAGCCCCCCACCCCCCCCAAAAACATCTTCAGTTGTTTTACAAAGAACTTTTGCTGTAGACGATGCAATGTTGAATTCTACTAACGTTTCTCAGAAAGTGAATCAGACACAGCCTGAATGTCCAGGCTCAAACTGCTTAAACACAAATGTCATGTACTCCCAGTGGCCACTGAGTGTATGTTTGTGGTCTCCAGCTGCTGTAGTCCATCCACTTGTGCGTTCAGATCTACTCTTCCACACACCACCGTTGGGATGTATGGTTATTTGAGTGACTGTCATCTTCCTGTCAGCTTGAACCAGTCTGGCCATTCCCCTCCGACCTCTCATTAACAAGGTGTTTTCACCCACAGAAATGCCTCTCATGATATTTTTTTGCAACATGCTCTGTAAAATCTTTAGGGACCATTGTGTGTGAAAATCCCAAGAGATCAACAGTTTCTGAGATACTCAAACCACCCAGTCTGGCAAAAACTCTATTACCACACAGTCAAAGTCACTTAAATCACATTTCTTCCCCACTCTAATGTTTGGTCTGGACACCAACTAAACCTCTTGACCATGTCTACATGCTGTTATGCATTGAGTTGCTGTCACACGACTGGCTGATTAGATATTTGCATTAATGAGCAGATGCACAGGTGTACCTAATTCTGAGTGTCACCATGTACTAACCGGAGATTCATTGTCCTGCAAGCTTCAAATCCTACCTCTGGCAGTATTGTCATTGTTAGCAATATACACAATAGAAAAGACTGAAGACTAGACACAGCCTGCATAATGAAAGGCACCAAAGGTATGATTGATAAAAATCAAAATATAACAACAGACAGAACTTATTTAAGAAGGTTCAAGAGGATGCATGGTTTGTAACTCCATTTTGCAAGTCTTCACCAAACAGGATATGACTAACATCGCAAAGTAGCTGTACAATGGATGTTATGCACAGACACAAACTGCATTCACGGGGACTGGTAATTGTTGGAGATGCAAGCTCACAGTTCTGCAGGATAGCATTTCCAGCAATGCAGCTGATGAATTCCTTTTAATTTTCCAAAATCACTTAGATCCAGGGAACTTCTTATTGGACTGGGAAATAGCAAATGCATCCCCTTTATTTAAAAATGGAGGGAAACAGAAACCAGGAAACTATAGGCCTGCTAACATCAGTCATAATGGAAACTTCCAAAGTCATTTACAGATAATATAACTGATTTTTTTTAAACCAAAGGGACCTTTTACAATGGCTATGTGAATTTATAAAGATCTTTGAAGTAACAAGCTGTGGATAAACAGAATTGATAGAATACTGAAGGTTTCCATTTGATAAGGAAGGACAGCAAAGGTTATTGCAGAAGAGAAAAGCTTAGCATAAAATAGTAACACGTGGGTGTGGGATAAATGACTGAATGGCTAAAAGAAGGTTCTTTTTCTGCAATATACGTACCAGAAGGAAACCAGGTTGGGTCTTCCTTATAAATAAAAGACCAAGGAAGACGCTAAAGGAATGGTTGATAGATTTGCAGATGACACAAAGGTCAGTAGCAAAGAGGACCATAGGATACTACAAAGAGACAGGGACAGATGGAGTGAGAGAGTAAAGAAGTGGCAAAGAGACCGTAACAAAATGTGAAAATGTCTATTTTGGCAAGAAAATGAAAAGCATTATCTCCCAGATAGCAGATCACAAAGCTTTGAGACACAGAGGAACACAAATGGGCAAGCTTGTGTATAATTAGCCATGGCAGGTTGCCGGGAGAGCATTAGGAAAGCGGACAATCATTATCTATCACTTAGCAAAATGAGTAATGAGTACAAAAGTTGGAAGGATATGGTTCAATCTGAAGTCAAAGCCCACTGCAGGCCTGGAGGCCTGTCTTGGAGCTGGAGGAATAAAGGAGCGACAGAGCAAGAATTTCGATATTCATGTGATGACTAAGCAAATCAGAATCAGCTGTACAAGAACCACATCTGGGAGACTGCATTCAGTATTGATCTTCTCAAAGATGTTAATAAGCAGCTCAGGTTTATTAAGTAAACTTCTGAAATGGATAGATGGTCTTATGAGAAACAGCTGGCCCACTATTGCTTGGAGAGGATACTAGATTGAAATATTCCCAGTAGTCTTGACAGAGTTTGCATGTAGTGGATGTTTCCTCTTGTGGGCTAAGGAGCTAAGGATTATTGTGCAGAAACCTGCAGGCACCCATTCAGAATGGCAAGACACATTTTAATTTCCCTCAAAGGGCTGTTTTTAAAGAGTTCAAAACACTCTTTAAAGTGCAGTGGAGACAGACTCTTCCAATATTTCAGGCAGTGATTGGCAGACTCTTGGAAAAAAAAAGAAGAAAAATACTACAAAAAGATGGCAGACTTTAAACCATAATTGGATTAGCTATGATTTTAAATGTCAAAGCCCACCCGAGTATCCTACTTCTACAAGGTACATTCTGCAGCTTGCCCAAACTCTATCACTCAGCTTCAACAATCAGACTCCCCTTCCACCCACCCAACACCCCCCATAACCCTACTCAGGTCACCCACACATCCAACCAACCCCCTGGGCCTCTCACATGCACTCCCTCCATCACCCATCATTCCCGCCCCATCCCCAGCTCCCTCCCCACAACCCCACTCAGGTCACCCACACATCCAACCAACTCCCTAGTCCACTCCCTCCACCCCCTCATTCCTTCCCTCCATCACCCATCATCACAACCCCACTCAGGTCACCCACACATCCAACCAACCCTCTGGGCCTCTCACATGCACTCCCTCCATCACCCATCATTCCCGCCCCATCCCCAGCTCCCTCCCCACAACCCCACTCAGGTCACCCACACATCCAACCAACTCCCTAGGCCACTCGCGTCCACTCCCTCCACCCCCTCATTCCTTCCCTCCATCACCCATCTTTCCCTCCCCATCATCACAACCCCACTCAGGTCACCCATACATCCAACCGACCCCCTGAGCCTCTCACATGCACTCCCTCCATCCCCTCATCCTTCTCTCCTTCCACCCCTCATTCCTTCCTTCCCTCCCTCCCTCCACCCCTCATTCCTTTCCTCCCTCCATCCCCTCATTCCTTCTCTCCCTCTACTCATTCCTTCCCTCCCTCCACCCCCCTCATTCCCTCCCTTCACCCATCATTCCCACCCCATCCCTAACTCCTTCCCCACCAGTCCCCGAGCGGTTCCTTTCCAGTTTCCGGCTGGTGACCTTCAGGCCTAGGCTTTACTCTAGACTAAGGCCCTCGGCCGCCTCTCCCTTCTCACTTACCACCCGATGCCAGTCGCCGACCGGGGACGCGGCCCATGCCCAGGGCAGAGCCGGGAGCTCGAGTCGCCACCAGCCCCAGGCCCCGCCGCCCACCGAGCAAACCCAACACCGACGCTGCTCGTGCCGCCATCTTCCCCTCAGAGTAGGCCCCACCTACTCGCTCCGCCCCACGTGATCATCACGTCGCACGCTTCCCCTCGAGGCCTGTGATTGGTTGGCTGGTGGACCAGCCGCCCATGTGATCGTCCAGACACCCGCCTACCCCCAAGGAACTCCGATTGGTTGGCTGGTTGCCTAGCGACTAGGCGGTGACTGTTGAGCAGGCGCAGGAGGCCGGACTGTCAGTAGCGTCGCGTGTTCGATTCCCGTCCGCGATGTTGTCTGCGTGGATTTCGCCGGAGCTCCTGTTTCTTCCCACATCCCGGGACTGGGTAGGAGAATCGATAGACAATAGACAATAGGTGCAGGAGTAGGCCATTCGACCCTTCGAGCCAGCACCGCCATTCACTGTGATCATGGCTGATCATCCACAATCAGTCCCCTGTTCCTGCCTTATCCCCACATCCCTTCACTCCGCTATCACTAAGAGCTCTATCTAACTCTTTCTTGAAAGCATCCAGAGAGTTGGCCTTCACTGCCTTCTGAGGCAGAGCATTCCATATATCCACCACTCTCTGGCTGAAAAAGTTTTTCCTCAACTCCGTTCTAAATTGTCTACCCCTTATTCTTAAACTGTGGCCTCTGGTTCTGGACCCCACCCCCCCAACATCGGGAACATGTTTCCTGCCTCTAGCCTGTCCAATCCCTTAATAATCTGTCCTGACGAGTCCTGACGAAGGGTCTCGGCCTGAAACGGCGACTGCACCTCTTCCTACAGATGCTGCCTGGCCTGCTGCGTTCACCAGCAACTTTGATGTGTGTTGCTTGAATTTCCAGCATCTGCAGAATTCCTGTTGTTTGCCCTTAATAATCTTATATGTTTCAATCAGATTCCCTCTCATCCTTCTAAATTCCAGTGTATACAACCCCAGTTGCTCCAATCTTTCAACATATGACAGTCCCGCCATCCCGGGAATTAACCTTGTGAACCTACACTGCACTCCCTCAATAGCAAGAATATCCTTCCTCAAATTTGGAGACCAAAACTGCACACAGTACTCCAGGTGTGGACTCACCAGGGCACTGTACAGCTGCAGAAGGACCTCTTCGCTCCTATACTCAACTCCCCTTGTTATGAAGGTCAACATGCCATTAGCTTTCTTCACTGCCTGCTCTACCTGGAGCATGTCAGGGAAAAATCATTACAGGAAAATGGAGCAGTCTGGAAAGCTGGCATCGGCCTGATGGGCCAAAGTAAATGTATTATCAAAGTACGAATATGCTGCCATTATCTTGAGATTCATTGTCTTTCAGGCACTATTTGAGAATTAAATTCAGAATCATTGATCACATGTACATCGAAACATACATTGAAATGCGTCATTTGCATTAAGGATGTGCTGCGGGAAGCCCACGAGTATCACCATACTTACAGGAAAATAACTAAATACAATAGAATCAAAGAAAAACGTGCGTCACAGTTCCCGACGAGACGTCTGATTGCATAGCTGGAGAGAGAGAGTTCAAAAGAAGCAATTGGGGCAGTTCCTGATGTTACATTGGATTGTGCATAATTAGGCACTTGGCAAGGGCCAATAAAAAGAAATTAGGTTTACGTGGAGTGGCCATTGTGTGATTGGGCCAGTATTGGAGTGGCAAGGGGAGGTGAAGGCTGTAGGTAGGTAAATCGTTTATGTTTTTTTTTCTTTCTTATTGCACAGTGAAAGCAGTGGGGTTGCCAAGTAAGGTTGTGGAATATTCCTCTTGAGGGATGTGAGCAGGCAGGGAGACCTCCAGTGTCCCTGGTGACTGCACCTGCAAGAAGTGCAGCTACAGCTTCTAACAGGAACTGGATGAACTCTGTATCATTCAGGAGGCTGAGGGCCTGATTGACAGGACAAACAGAGAGGTAACTACACCCAAGGTGCAGGGCACAAGTAACTGGGTGACCGTCAGAAGGGGGAAGGGGATAGGCAGCCAGTGGTGTTCCCCTCAGCAACAATTATACTGGACACTGCTTTGGACCTCGCTCTGGGGGAGATGACCTTGCAGAGGAAAACCACAGCAGTCAGGTCTCGGTACTGAGTCTGGCTCTGTGTCTCCGAAGGGGAGGGAGGAGAAGAGGACTGCAGTGGTGACAGAGGATTCCATAGTTAGAGGAGCAGACAGGGGATTCTGCGGACATGAAAGAGATACCTGGATGGTATGTTCCCTCTCAGGTGCCGGGGTCAAGGATGTTCCTGATCAGGTCCATAGCATTTTAAAGGGGGAGCATGAGTGGCTACAGTCATGGTACATACTAGTACCAACGACACGGGTAGTAAAAGCAGGACCTCAGCTGGACAAACTCAGCAGGTCAGGCAGCATCTATGGAGATGTATGATTTTACATCTTACTCAAATATTTAATACTGATGTATTAAATACAAAAGACACCTTCCTGTTTAGCTATAAACAACTTAATATGGAGTGTATCACAATCTCTGGATTGCTGCCCATGCCACGTGCCAGTGAGGGTAAGAATAGGGTGATCTGGCAGGCTGAGGAACTGGTGCAGGGGGCAGGGATTCCGATTTCTTCGGGGAAGGACAGGGAGATGATAGTTCAAAACTGCAGTCAGTGGGATGAGTTGAAGTGTGACATGGGTCAGAATTGGAAAGGGTGTTGAAACTAGACTGTCGGTGTTACATTTGTACACAGAACAAGGTAGATGATCAGGTAGCACAGTTAGAGATTGGCAGGTGTGACACTATGGGCATCACTGAGTCATGGCTGAAAGAAGATCATAGTTAGATTAGATGAGATTAGATTCAACTTTATTGTCATTGTGCCAAGTACAGGTACAAAGCCAATGAAATACATTTAGCATCTGACCAGAAATGCAAAGAATAGTGTTATTTACAAAATAACTGCGAATAAAAAAGTGCTACATCACACAAATATAAAAGTACTGAGACAGTACAATACTGATGCAATACTGCTTAGCGCTGTGATGTGAGGTTCAGCAGGGTCACAGCCTCAGGGAAGAAGCTCTTCCTGTGCCTGCTGGTGCGGGAGTGGAGGCTCCTCTAGTGCCTACCGGATGGGAGGAGAATAAAAAGTCCATGGTTAGGGTGAGATGCATCCCTGATAATGCCTTTTGTCCTGCCCAGGCAGCGTTTATGGTAGATGTTCTCAATGGTGGGTAATTGGGTGCTGATAATCCACTGGGCAGTTTTCACCACATGCTGGAGGGCTTTGCGGTTCGATACGGGACAATTGCCATACCACACTGAGAGGCAGTTGGTGAGTATGCTCTCAATGGTACAGTGGTAAAAGTCCATCAGTATCCTGGGACAGAGGTGAGCTTTCTTCATGCTCCGCAGGAAATGAAGGCACTGTTGAGAGCTTAAACATCCATTGTATCTGTTTTGTTTTATAACTTCAAAACATTAAGTTGCTTGAAAGGAAAAGACAGGAGTCCAAAATGTGAGTCCAACTTTGTTTTTAACTTTAAGCGAGGCACAACGTATCACATGGTGGCATGATGACATATGCAATTTACGTACTTTTATAGATATCCCACAATGCGTTATAAAAACAACAAAGAATGCTTGATCGAACAGTATATTTACAAACACAAGAAATTCTGCTGATGCAGGAAATCCAAAGCAACACACGCAAAATGCTGGACGAACTCAGCAGGCCAGGCGGCATCTATGGCGATGAATGATTTTATATTGGTGGCATCCGTTAGTCTTGCGAGACCATGGATCTCTACCTGGAACTTTACCAGGGCGCAGGCCTGGGCAATGTTGTCTGGAAGAAGGCAGTTGCCCATGCTGCAAGTCTCCCCTCTCCACGCCACCGATGTTGTCCAAGGGAAGGGCAAGGGCCGATACAGCTTGGCACCGGTGTCGTCGCAGGAGTTGCCAGAACGAGGTTGAAGGCAGCGTCGGACTGCCTTAGGGACTCCAGCTCTGGATTTGTCCTCAGGATTTACTCCGAAGCCTTTCCCATAAGTGGGTATGGCCGCAAGGCAGCGGAGGTTTGAAATCAGAGTTTTCCCTCTCTTCCCAGGCTGACGAGCTCCATCTACCCGAAAATGATTTTACATATTACTCAAATATTTAATACTGATGTATTAAATACACAACACTCCTTCCTGTTCAGCTATAAGCTCCAAATCAATACAGAGTGCATCATAACTTGTATACATATACTATATATTGGTTGGTTGACATCCGCCTGTCTCGAAGGACAATGGGTGATGATGATCATGATCACAAGCCTGGGTGTAAGGTATGGAGATCCTGAGATACCCAGTCTTCAAGATCCCCCTCTTGGCCTCACTAGTGTAGTCCAAAGGAGAGCTTATGAAGCAATACATTTGGCACCAGCTTGGCTGCAGGAGCTGGGGAAGGATGTTCAGTGACATCCACTCCGGATTTGCTGTCTGGGTTTATTCCCACAGCTCTCATCTGTCCCGAGGCTGCCCCAAGGCAGTGGGGCTATTTACTTATAGCTGGGGACACCGTATATACCGTATGTTGTGTAATACAGCTACTATATAGATATCAATAGCATAGTATATTGTAAATTGTTCCATTCAGGCCTGAAGATTTATCACTGTGAGGCGTTCTTGCTCTTGTGGGGTAACCTCTTTCCTGACAGGAGGTCAGTCTGCTGAGACGTAGATGTGAAACAGTCTCAGGTTCCGGGCCTCCCCCGCAGTGGTTGTAGGGGTTAACTCAGAGACTGCAGGAAGTCGTTCTGACAGCTTTCGACTCCTTTCTTCTCCTTTTCTTAGGTCTTCAAGTCAAGTCAAGTTTATTGTCATTTCGACCATATACTGCTGGTACAGTACACAGGAAAAACGAAACAATGTTCCTCCAGGACCCTGGTGCTACCTGAAACAACACAAAACTACACTAGACTATGTGAGACAGCACAAGGCTACACTAGACTACGTAAAACAACACAAAACTACACTAGACTATGTGAGACAGCACAAGGCTACACTAGACTACGTAAAACAACACAAAACTACACTAGACTATGTGAGACAGCACAAGGCTACACTAGACTATGTAAAACAACACAAAACTACACTAGACTATGTGAGACAGCACAAGGCTACACTAGACTACGTAAAACAACACAAAACTACACTAGACTATGTGAGACAGCACAAGGCTACACTAGACTACGTAAAACAACACAAAACTACACTAGACTATGTGAGACAGCACAAGGCTACACTAGACTATGTGAGACAGCACAAAACTACACCAGACTATGTGAGACAGCACAAAACTACACCAGACTACGTAGACAGCACAAAACTACACCAGACTATGTGAGACAGCACAAAACTACACCAGACTACGTGAGACAGCACAAAACTACACCAGACTACGTGAGACAGCACAAAACTACACCAGACTACGTGAGACAGCACAAAACTACACCAGACTATGTGAGACAGCACAAAACTACACCAGACTACGTGAAACAACACAAAACTACACCAGACTACGTGAGACAGCACAAAACTACACCAGACTACGTGAAACAACACAAAACTACACCAGACTACGTGAGACAGCACAAACTACACCAGACTACGTGAGACAGCACAAAACTACACCAGACTATGTGAGACAGCACAAAACTACACCAGACTACGTGAGACAACACAAAACTACACCAGACTATGTGAGACAGCACAAAACTACACCAGACTACGTGAGACAACACAAAACTACACCAGACTATGTGAGACAGCACAAAACTACACCAGACTACGTGAGACAACACAAAACTACACCAGACTATGTGAGACAGCACAAAACTACACCAGACTACGTGAGACAGCACAAAACTACACCAGACTATGTGAGACAGCACAAGGCTACACTAGACTACGTAAAACAACACAAAACTACACTAGACTATGTGAGACAGCACAAGGCTACACTAGACTATGTAAAACAACATAAAAACTGCACCAGACTCTGGACCTACTTCGATCCTTGCTTCTCTCCCTCTCAACCTCTTGTCTTTCATTTTCTCACCTTCTGGAAATCCAAGTAAATAACATCCATCTGTTCCCCTCTATCCACTGCACTCGTTATATCCTCAAAGAACTCCAGTAAGTTTATCAAACAGGACCTGTCTTTGCTGAATCCATGCTGCATCTGCCCGATGGATCCATTTCTTTCCAGATGCCTCCCTATTTCTTCTTTAATGATAGCTCATACTGTCTTACATTAAGTCTGCCATACCTGCTGACCTTGATAAATACCAGTTTGCGTATCGTGCAAACAGATCGACAGAGGATGCAGTTATCACGGCTCTCCACACAGCCCTTACAAGCCTGGATCAGGATAACACCTATGTAAGAATGCTGTTTGTGGACTACAGCTCAGCTTTTAATACAGTCATCCCCTACAAACTGGTGCAGAAATTGAGCAACCTGGGCCTTGGCAGCTCACTGTGCTCATGGATACTGGATTTTCTGAGTAACTGACCCCAAAGTGGCAGGATGGGAGAACACACATCATCTACTCTCATCCTGAACACCGGTACACCACAGGGGTGTGTTCTCAGCCCCATCCTCTATTCTCTTTTCACCCATGACTGCTCTACCATTCACTCCACCAACACCATTGTCAAATTTGCTGACGATACCACCCTAATAGGTATCATATCAGACTGTGATGAGACAGCCTATAGGGAGGAGGTACAGCATTTGACAGAACGGTGTTGTCATAATATCCTGGAGTTGAACATGACAAAAACCAAGGAGCTGATAGTAGATTTCAGGAAATCAAAGCGCGTGGGGCACTCTGCTCTGCAGATATACAGGAAAGAGGTGGAGAGAGTAGAGGGTTTCAAGTTCCTCGGCGTCCACATCTCGGCTGACCTCACCTGGACTGCTCAATCTCTTATCAGGTGGGGAAGGCCCAACAGAGGCTCTACTTCCTAAGAAAGCTAAAGCACGCTCTCCTCCCTCATCACCTGCTGATCAACTTCTATCGGACAACTATAGAGAGCCTCCTGACGTATTGCTGTGCAGTGTGGTTTGCCAGCTGCACAGAACAGAACAGGAAGGACTTGCAGCGGGTGGTGAGGGTAGCAGAGCGGGTTATTGGCACAACATTACCCTCCCTTAGAGACATTTATACTGGCAGACTTTAAAAGAAGGTTACTTGTATTTCAAAGGATCCCACTCATCCTGGACATCACCTGTTTTCCCCTCTACCTTCTGGGAAGAGATACAGAGCATTAAAAATGAAAACAAAGAGACTCCTTAACAGCTTCTACCCACAAGCAGTGAAATGTATAACACCCCCTTCCCCTCTCCTGCCCCCCTCCTAAGACGGCGGCAGCTAAATGCATCACACTTCCAGGAATGGCAGGTGTGCAATTGTCCTACCCCACCCCATCCATATATTATTAACTTTTGACTGCACTCCTGAGGCTTTAGAGTTTATTTTATGTATATATTCTTTGTCATGCTGCAAAATGTTGAGCTGCTAAACTGTGTTTCATTGCTCCACGACAATGACAATGAAGATATTCTTATTCTTATTCAAGCATTTTCCCAACTACAGATATTAAACTAACTGGCCCTATAGTTAGAAGGGTCTCGGCCTGAAACATCGACTGCACCTCTTCCTACAGATGCTGCTTGGCCTGCTGCGTTCACCAGCAACTTTGATGTGTGTTGCTTGAATTTCCAGCATCTGCAGAATTCCTGTTGTTGGCCCTATAGTTACCTGCCTTTTTCCTACATCCTTTTTTGAACAGTGGCATGACATTCACCGTCTTTCAATCTGCCAGTACCTGCCCAGAGTCCAGAGAATTTTGGTAAATGATCATCAAAGCCTCTACTATAACTTCTCCCATTCCTTTCGGTACCCTGGGACGCATTCCATCAGGACCAGGGGACTTATAAAGCTTCGGGCCCACAACTTTGCTCAGCACTACCTCTTTAGTGATAGCTACTGTATCGAGGTCCTCAGCTCCCATCGCATACATAACGTCTCTCTTTGGCATGTTCGATGTGTCCTCCACCATGAAGACCGATACAAAGTAGTCAATCAAAGCCTCGGCCATTTCCGGACTCTAGCAGGAATGACAATAGAACAGCAATGGCTGGAGTCTGAAGGCGCAGGGTAGATACATCCCAGAGATGAGTAAGGGAGGATGACACAACCATGGCAGTAAACAGAAGACAAAGACAGCATTAAAGGAAAAGAGAGTGCTTGTTATATAGCAAAAGTTAGAGGATTGGATAGCTTTTTAAAACCAACAGAATAAAACTAAGAAGCCATAAGGAGAGAAAAGATTAAATAAGACCATAAGATATAGAAGCAGAAGTAGGCCATTCAGCCCACCGAGTCTGCTCTGCCATTCGATCATGGGCTGATCTAATTCTTCCAGTCATCCCCACTCCCCTGCCTTCTCCCCATACTTCTTGATGCCCTGGCTAATCAAGAACCTATCTATCTCTGCCTTAAATACACCCAATGACGTGGCACATATGAAGGTAATATAGCCGTAACATAAAAGAGGATACCAAAAGCTTTTTTCAGGTGTAAAAAAGAGGCAAGAGTAGCTATCGGACCACTGGAAAATTACACTGGAGAAATAACAATGGGGTACAAAGAAATGGTGGACACACTCAATAAATATTGTGCATCAGTCTTCACTGTGGAAGACACTAACAGTTTGCCAGAAATTCAAGAGTGTCGGGCTGCTGAGTGTAGTTGTAATTACTAAAGAAGAGGTGCTTGAGAAGCTGAAAACTCTTGAAGGTAGAAAAGTCACCCGGACCAGATGGTCTACACTCCAGGGTTCTGAAAGAGGCAGCTGAAGAGATTGTGGAAGCAGTAGTAATGGTCTTTCAAAGATTACTAGATTCTGGAATGGTTTTGGAGGATTGGAAAATTGCAAATGTCACTCCACCCTTTAAGAAAGGAGGGAGACAAAAGAAATGAAATTATAGACCAACACACATCAAAGTTGCTGGTGAACGCAGCAGGCCAGGCAGCATCTCTAGGAAGAGGTACAGTCGACGTTTCGGGCCGAGACCCTTCGTCAGGACTAACTGAAGGAAGAGTTAGTAAGAGATTTCAAAGTGGGAGGGGGAGGGGGAGACCCGAAATGATAGGAGAAAACAGGAGGGGGAGGGATGGAGCCAAGAGCTGGACAGGTGATTGGCAAAAGGGATATGAGAGGATCATGGGACAGGAGGCCCAGGGAGAAGGAAAGGGGGGCGGAATCCAGAGGATGGGCAAGGGGTATAGTGAGAGGGACAGAGGAAGAAAAAGGAGAGAGAGAAAAAGAATGTGTGTATATAAATAAATAACGGAAGCGGTACGAGGGGGAGGTGGGGCATTAGCGGAAGGTTGAGAAGTCAATATTCATGCTGTCAGGTTGGAGGCTACCCAGACGGAATATAAGGTGTTGTTCCTCCAACCTGAGTGTGGCTTCACCTTTACAGCAGAGGAGGCCGTGGATAGACACAGTAAAGACCAGTTAGCTTTCAATATTCGGTAGGTTTCAGTAAGATTCCATCCCCCACCACTCATTCTTCTAACCTCCAGTAAGTACTGGCTTCAGTGGTTGGGAAGGTGTTTGAGTCCATTTTTGCAAATGAGGTTTCAGGGTTCCTGGAGGCACATGGTATAATAGGCTAAAGTGAGCATGGTTTCTGAAGGGGAAACCTTGCCTGACAAATTGGTTTGAATTCTTTGAGAAAATGACTCTCAGGATAGACCAAGGAGAGTCAGTTAATAAACAGCAGACTTGGGTTTTCAGAAAGCTTTTGACAAGGTGCCACACATAAGCTACTTGTCAAGGTAAGAGCCCATGATATTATGGGGAAGGGACTTCATGGATAGAAGATTGGCTGACTGGATAGGGGGATCCTCTTCTGCCTGGCTGATGTGACTAGTGGTGTTATGCAGGGGTCAGTGTTTGGACCACTTCTTTTCTCGTTTTACAGTATGTCAATAATTTCGATGACAGAATTGACAGTCTTATGGCCAAGTTTGCAGACATGTGGTGGGGCAGGTAGTGCTGAGGAAGCTGGGTGTATGAAGAAGGACCTAGACAGATTGGGAGAATGGGCAAAGAGTGGCAGATGGAATATACTGTAGAGAAATGTATGGTTATGCACTTTGGTAGAAGGAAGAAAGACACAGACTATTTTCTAACTGGGGAGAAAATCCAAAAATCAGAGGTACAAAGGGACTTGAGAGGCCTTGTGCAGGATTCCCTAAAGGTTAACATGTAGATTAAGCCAGTAGTAAAGAAGCCAAATGCAATGTCAGCATTCATTTCAAGAGGACTAGAATATCAAAGCATTGGTCAGACTGCACATGGAGTGGTGTGAGCAGTTTTGGGCCCCTGATCTAAGCAGATGTCCTGGTATTGGATAGGTGCAGAGAGGTTCACAGGAGTTAAATCAGGGATGAAACAATTAATGTATAAGGAGTTAATGTATGTTAATTTATAAGGAGTGTTTGATGGCTCTGGGCCTGTTCTCCCTGAAGGATTAGGGGACAGAGTGGCGGTAGTGGTGGTGGTGGGAGGGAAATCTTATTGAAAGGCCTATCTGACGAGATGGACCCGTTGACCAATGGCGACATGTTGCAGACAGCGCACAAAACTACTAGATCCTCTTCTTTTTCTGAACTGTGATGGATTGCAGCCTGTAATTTCCCTGTTGAAGACGTACATTTGAGCCAAGTAAACAATCTGGTGCTTTTGCAGTCTCCTAGGGGATTCGGCGAGGATGAGAGCAGAGAGTGCCATCGCTGGGGGTGACTGCATCGATTCCTGATGGCGGAACATGACCCTGTGACCGGCTCCATTGCTCCGCGTCGAGCAAGATTAAAATCGTCGAGGATGAGAGTGGGAAATGAACAGACATTGAACGCTGTCTGCCTGCATTTGACTGGGTCTCCCTCTCTTCTCGCTGCTGCCAACGAGCAGGAAGTGCAGGAATCTTGGGTAAATCAGCCATGATCGAATGGTGGAGCAGACGCGATGGGCTGAATGGCCTAATTCTGTTCCTCTGTCTTAGGATCTAAAAAACAAACATAAATAAAGACTTACAAAGAAACAATGTGCAAAAGATAAACTGCAAACAAACAAAAAAATAATGTTGTCGAGGTCCTTGGAAGTGAGTCTGTAAGTTGTGGAATCAGTTCAGAGTTGTGCTGAGTGAAGTTATCCAGGCTGGTTCAGGAGTCTAATGGTTGGAGGGTAATAACTGTTCCTGAACCTGGTGGTGTGGGACCGAAGACTCTTGTACTTCCTTCTCAATGGCAGCACTGAGAAGAGAGGACAGCCTGCATGCTGGGGGCCCTTGATGATCAATGCTGCTTTCTCTCTGGAGTTCAGCAGAATGAGAGGGGAACTTATAGAAACATACAAAGTTTTGAAAGGGATGGATAAGATAGAAGTAGGAAAGTTGTTTCCATTGGCAGGCAAGACTAGAACTAGGGGACATTGCCTCAAGGTTCAAGGGAGAAGATTTAGGACAGAGATGAGGAGAAACGGTTTTTCCCAGAGAGTGGTGAATCTGTGGAATTCTCTGCCCCGGGAAGCAGTTAAGGCTTCCTCACTAAATATACTTAAGAAACAGTTAGATAGGTTTTACATAGTCGGGGAATTAAAGGTTATGGGGAAAAGACAGGTAGGTGGAGCTGAGTTTCCAGACAGATCAGCCATGATCTTATTGAATGGTGGGGCAGGCTCGATGGGCCGGATGGCCTACTCCTGCACCTATTTCTTATGTTCTTGTGACAGTGCTCCTTATAGATGTGCTCAGTGGTGGAGAGAGCTTTGCCCATGATGGACCACTTTCTGTAGAACTTTTCTGTTTCTGGTCATTGGTGTTTCCACACCAGGCCATGATGCAAACCTTAGAACATTCTCTGCTGTACCTCCATCGAAGTTAGACACATGAACATGCGGGGCAAGGAAAGATATGGATGACATGATGGCACAGGGGATCGGCATCATGTTCAGCACTGAAATTGTGGGCCGAAGAGTCTGCTCCTAGTGTTCTAGTTTCCCTGTCGAAGGAGATTAGTTCACTTGGATAGCATTATTAAGGGCTCAGTAAAGAAATGCTTGCATTTTCCAGCCCCATGTTTTAACCAGCTTCTGTATACATGCCTTGGATTGGACACTTGGGTATTTCCAAGGATTGAAGTGCAAATCTATCTCCCAGAATTAGCCATACAGGTCCAGGAAATTCTGCAAAGGCTCAGCAGGTCAGTCAGTATCTGTAGAAGCAGTTAATGTTCCAGGTGTAGAACCTGTCACCAGAACACATTCCTGCCCGGGTCCCTTCAGTTCTGAGGAAGGGCTGTGGACCTAAAATGCTAACATTTTCTCTCCCCATGGACGCCGTCCGACCCACTGAGTGTTTACTGCATTTTCAGTATTCATTCTGACTTGCAGTATCTGCAGATCCTTCTAATTGTCGTAATTAGACAGTAAATGCCATTTTGAGCCACGGACAAGATAGATCTTATTTAGATCCCTGTAACCTGAGTTATATGGAAGGGTTGAATAGGTTAAGACTTTATTCTCTGGAGTATAGGAGAATGAGCGGAGATTTGATAGAGGTATACAAAATTATGAGGGGTATGGATAGGGTAAACGCAAGCAGGCTTTTTCCGTCTAGGCTGGGTGAGACTAGAACTGAAGATCATAGGTTGAGGGTGAAAGGTGAAATATTTCAGGGGTACCGGGGTCGGTGGGGGGTTCTTCTTCACTCAGAGGGTGGTGAGAGTGCGGAACGAGCTGCCAGCAGAAGTGCTGGATGTGGGTTCGATTGCAACATTTAAGAGAAGTTTGGTTAAGTGGATGGGTGAGAGGGGTGTGAGGGCTACGGTCCTGGTGTGGGTCGATGGGACTAGGCAGAATGCCAGTTCAGCATGGAGTAGATGGGCTGAAGGGCCTGTTTCTGTGCCGTGGTGCTCTATGATTTTTATGACAACCCACAAGTGTGGGTCCCTTTCAACAAACAACTCCATCATCTGGAATACCAAACCCTGAGTTGTGCTTTCTGGTGGTGGCATCCGTTAGTCTTGCGAGACCATGGATCTGCGCCTGGAAAGTCTTGCTTCAGTCTGTCGCGGTGAGGTGATGCTGGAGTGTCCTCTCCAGGGTGCAGGCCCGGGCAAGGTTGTGTGGAAGACCGGCACTTGCCCATGCAATAAGTCTCCCCTCTCCAGGACACCGCTGTTGTCCAAGGGAAGGGCAAGGGCCGATACAGCTTGGTACCAGTGTTGTCGCAGGAGTTGCCAGAACGAGGTTGAAGACAACATCGGACTGCCTTAGGGACTCCAGCTCCAGATTTGTCCTCAGGGTTTGCTCCCGAACCTTTCCCATGAGTGGGTATGGCCGCAAGGCAGCAGAGGTTTGAAATCAGAGTTTCCCTCTCTTAGACGGACTGTCTTCCCAGGCTGACGAGCTCCATCTACCCGAAGCACTGGTTTTAAGGGGCCAGGACCTGCCTTCGCCCCTTTCTCCTGTCAGTAGAAACAGTTCCACCGGGCTTTGAGGCTAAGCCATAGGAGTAGGCCAGGAGTTGGACTTGGTTGTCAGAGGCTATTTGAGGCGCATGCCGTGAGGAGAACTTTTAGGTATGGAAGTGATGCACTAGCAATTACTCCAAAAGACTGGAAGTAGAGTAAATACTGAAAGGCTCTTATTAACAGTAAATGGACCAACGTCCATGCTGAGTATCTGTCCCTGGACTGAGGGAGGAGCAGTGGCAGAATCGCCTTTATTCAGGATCTGTGGGAGGAGCCACAGGGGCAGTCAGCAGAGGGGCGTGTCCAGACAGGTAACCCAGTTACAACATATATACATGGTTTACCACAACAAGCTTGCCCCCACTACCACTCCTTGGCTTGACAACCTTGGAACCTGTGTTTTCTAATGGATGTGGAAATCCCCAAGTTGTGTAATAGCATTGAGTCAAATATGTAAAGTGACTAGAAGAGGGATGTGACTTTTGGTCAAATCATCTCACCAAGGTATTGGCACTGATTAAACAAAGAACCGTTAAATGTATGAATCAAAGTGACTCAGCAGTGTAGGCTTAGTAATGGTGACACACAGCACGCACGCACATCGAGAGACAGTGACGCCAGAATCTGGAGCAATTCAGTGGGTCGAGCAGCATCTGTGAGGGGTGGGGGGGTAAAGGAATTGTGGACATTTTCGGGCCGAGACCCTCTGTCATTTCCTCCAGTGGGTTCAGATTCAGATTTGTTTATCATAGGTATGTCAAGGCAGTAAAATGTGTTACTTGTGTTAACCACCAACACACCAAAGGACGTGCCGGGGGCCGAGCCAGCGAGTGTCACCACACGTTCCAGCGCCAACATAGCACGCGTATAACGCTCAGCAGAACGCGAGGAACACCAGAACGAAACAAGACAACACAGCCTCCCACATCTCCCCACCGATTCACACACTCAGACAGCCCTTCATCCCCACACTCTCAGTTATTGGGCCTCCAACCTCCCGTCCTTGGCCTGGTCTCCTAGATTTGAACTTCGAGCCTCTGCCCTTGGACTTGCTGAGCTCTCGATTTTCATCTCCATACTCTGCTGACCTCCGAGTATTGACCCCAGGACCCGCTGATCACAGGTTTAACCTTCAGGCCTTGCTAAACGCGGGTTATTTGTTGCCGATCATGGGTTGCTAGGATTTTTAATGCCCTCCTGCTCTTGGAGACTAGCATTCCGGCAAGGCAAATGGATTTTTACACGTTTTGTGGGAGATAGCATCTTGTATATGATAGGGTCTTTTAAGAGACTTTTGGATAGGTACATGGAGCTTAGAAAAATAGAGGGCTATAGGTAAGCCTAGTAATTTCTAAGGTAGGGACATGTTCAGCACAACTTTGTGGGCCGAAGGGCCTGTATTGTGCTGTAGGTTTTCTGTTTCTGTGTATCTATTGATCATGCCTTTGTGAAAATAACACTAGCATTATGCACCATTAAAAGTTGCCTTGTTTGTTTTTATTTGTTTTGTTCCGATTCTATTTCTTGTAAAAAATTATGTATTTATTTATGTTTAATTTGTGCTTTTCTTATAAACGTTGGGTGTCTGATGCTATATAGCCCTGACACTGCTGCAAGAAAGTTTCTCTGTTGCCCTTGTGCGTATGACATTGAAGTGGATGATGTTTAAAGGGATTCTTCAATGGGATTTAGAGGGTTGTGGACCAAATGCAGGCAACAAGGAGGAGCTCCGGGTCAGCACCGATGAACAGGGTCAAAGGGCCAGTCCCCATACTGTTTAACTTTAGAACTGTGGCGTGCTACACACAGCACAGAACGTTACAGCACAGTACAGACTCTTTGGCCCATGATGTGGTGCTGACTTTTTAACCTACAAGATCAATCCAGCCCTTCTCTCCTACATACTCCTCCATCTTTCTATCATCCTATCTAAGAATTTCCTAAATATCCCTCATGGTTCTGCCTCTACCACCAGTGCATTCCATATGTCCATGATATAATAAGCCTACTTTGAAGGATCGTCTTCATTCAGAAGACGACGGGTTAAGGACAAGGGTATTATCTTCCACAATGTTAAGGATGCTGCGATGAACGTTACTGTCAGATCTGAGGATAGAAATGATTCACTTAAACTATTTGGCAGAAAGAAAACAAATATCGTTTGAAATCTAGGACCCAGCTGCAATTTAATTCATAAGCTTGAGGTTCTGCAGAAATCTTGAGCAACGCACACAAAATGCTAGAGGAACTCAGCAAACCAGGCAGCGTCTGTGGAGGTAAACAAACAGTCAATGTTTCGGGCTGAGATCCTTCATCAGGGCTGGAAAGGGAGGACAAAGCCAGAATAAAAATCCAGCCACCTGCCAGCTGGTACTCCTCCTTCCCCTCCCCTGTCTTCTCATTCTGGCTTCTGCCCCCTCCTTTTTGTGTCCTGTTGAAGGGCCTCTGCCTGAAACATCGACTGTCCGTAGATGCTGTCTGACCTGCTGAGTTCCTCCAGCCATTTTTGTATGTTGGAATTTAATTCATCTGAGATTGCGTTGTTTGGTTTTTGTCATCAGCACCGAGTGAAATGTTTTCCGGACAGTGATCCATTCAGGTATGGGGAGATTTAAAACTTGTTAAATCAAAGATTCAACTGAAATCCTTCAAATGATTATGAGGTTCAGGTTTAATATCAGTGACATATGTTGTGAACTTTGCTAATTTAGCGGCAGCAGTACATGGCAAACACATGATAGTGGTGAATCTGTGGAATTCTTTGCTGTGGGGGCCAAGTCTTTATGTATACTTAGGGCAAAGACTGATAGATTCTTGATTGGTCAGGGCATGAAGGGATATGGGGTGAAGGCAGGAGATTGGGGCTGAGAGGGAAATTGGATCAGCCATGATGAAATGGCAGAGCAAACCCGATGGGCCGAATGGCCTGATTCTGCTCCTACATCTTTATGGTCTTATAATATAGGAAAAAACCTGTGAATTACAACAAGTTAAATAGTTAAATTAAATAAGTAATGCAAAAACAGGAATAAAAAAAATTAGTGAGGTAGTGTTCATGGATTCAATGTTCATTTAGGAATCGGATGACAGAGGGGAAGAAGCTGTTCCTGAATCGCTGAGTATTGTCCGTTCAGAGTTCTGTACCTCCTTCCTGATGGTAACAGTGAGAAGAGAGCATGTCCTGTACAGGAACAGAGACCTGTGCTAGTCTGAGGACCCAGTGCCCACCTGCGGTCTTCCATGAGGGCACAGACGGGAGGTTGGACAGTGAGGGGTCAAGCCCTCTATGGGGGGTTGTATGGGGGACAGGCCCAGCCAAAGAGTGTGTAGGAGAGGGAAGGGGGTTCATCCTTCTGAGTGAGGAGGGGAAGGCAAGTGGAGGAGGGTTCAACTGCTCCAAGGGTGGGATTGGTGGAGGTCACCCCAGATCAGTTGGGAACCAGGGGAGGGGATGGGAGTGTGTTTGTTCTCAGAGAGTTGGGGGCAGGAGGAGGAGAAGGGTGAGGGCTGGTCTTTGGGGGCAGGATATGTGGGGGGCGCCTAGGTGGAGGTGGACAGGGCAGAGAGGGAGGGGCGGGAGGGAGGAGGAGAGGTAGTGAATGTGGAGGGAACATGGGACGCAACGAGTGGGGAGGGAAGGAGGGGAGAGACGGAGGAGGTGGGAGAGGGGGAGGTAGGGCGGGATCGCCGGCTGCCTGCGTCCGGCCCCAGTCACGGCTGCGGGTCCCGCACAGCAAGCGTTAACCTTGCGCCGCCCGCCAGCCCGGAGACTCGGCGGCTGCGGAGCCGCAGTTCAGCGGGACTGCGGAGGTGTTCCAGCAGAGCCGGGAGGGAGGACGCCCTTCTCTCCCGGTCTGAAGGGATCGGCGGGTGTCGGCAGACATCATTCGGCCGGGCTCGCTGACAATCCGGTCCAGGGCCTTCGGACGCGGCCCTTCACACCCTCCCGCTCCTTCCTCAGCAGCTCCGGCCGCCGGCTGCCTGTTCCTCCGGGCCACCGTAGGTGAGTTTGCGGCTCGGTTCTCCCGCATCCCTTCGTGTACAGTCTCGAGGGGCTGAATGGTCTCTCGCTGCTCGGGAGATCAGTCTCCTGCTGTCCCTGAGGAATGGTGTAGAGGGGATGATTGGCCCCATGTGTCAGTCTATGGGTGAGGCTACACACACACATAATCAGCAGGTCAGGCAGCGTCTATGGAGATGAATCAACAGTGGACTTTTCGGGCAGAGATCCTTCAGGAAGGCTCATCACAGGCTTTTCCTATGAAATGACTGCCTCCTGCTCCAGCTTCTGTGTAGAGTGTTCACCTGGTACTGCTGTGCCTCTGCCTCGACTTCCAAGCGGTCCCATTCCTGTGTAAAGCCATTCGGCCCATTGAGGCCATGATGGGTCTTTATAGAACAATCCCTATTCCTCTGCTCCATCGTTCTCTCTCTGCAGCCCCTGCAAATGATCTTCCCTCACTTCCCATCAGAAACCTAAAGGCAAAAGATGGCAGATGCTGGAATCTGGAGTAACAACTATGCCGCTGGAAGAACTCAGCAGGTCGGGCAGTATCTGTGGGGAAAGAAGGGTGTAAGGTGAGGTTTCTGGGATGGGGATAGGGAAGATTATTTTATTCTATTGCTTAGGAGCACATTGGGTGGGTTAGAGTTTGGGAGGTGATAGGTGAAGCTGGATGGGGAGGAGGTGAGGGGGATATGAAGGGAAGAGGGGTAGAACAGAGGCTTTTAGGTAATAGGTGGACCATGTCCCTACCATTGCTTCCCCGTCTGGTTCCACCTATCATCCATCAGCTCCTGCCCCATTCCCTCCCTACAGATTGTTATCCTTTCCTGTTCTCTCTGAGTCGTAGAGTACTACAGTACAGGAACAGGGTTTTTGACTTCTCTAGTCCATGCCAGCCTGACCTCCTGCCTAATCCCATCGACCTGCACCCAGACCATAGCCTTCTGTAACTTTCCCATCCACGTACATATCTAAACTTCTCTTGCTTACAACCGAATCCACATTCATTACTTCCACCGGCAGCTTGTTCCACCCTCTGAGAGAAGTTGTTCTCCCTCAGGTTCCCCTTAAATATTACTGCTTTCACCCACCTATGATCCCCTAGTTCTAGTTCTACTCAACGTGACGGGGAAAAGCCAGCATGCATTTACCCTAAATGTACCCGTCACAATTTCACATACCTCTATAACCTCCCCTCATTCTTCTAGTGAAGGGTCTGGTGAATGGTCTTGACTCCAAAACACTTTTCGCTCCACAGATGCTGGTCAGGCTGCAGAGTTTTACCCTTTAAAAGCTCGATCGACTGTTTCCATCATCTCTACCAGTGCAGCTTGTAAAGAGCAATGGTGTTTTTAAAGAAAATTCTCACATTTCCCCTCTATCTTTCAGCTGTCTCTTACAGTTTATTGGAAGTTATTATTACTGTAAAATTTTAAGTTGAATTTATGCACAGGTGCAATGAAAAAATTAGTTGCAGCAGTATCACAGACGCAGAGTGTCAGTTAAAAAGCATTAATAAGAAAAACATAAATTAAACAAGTTATGTGCGGTCTTTTTACAAGAAAAAGTCAAATTCAGATCTGAATCTTCAGGCGAGCTTTATTTATCACCCGTGCAATAAAACATACAGTGAAAACCTAAAGGCAAAACATACATTGATTGGGACTCCCATACTGTTAGGGGTCTAGATGGTTTAGAGTTTGTAAAATGCGTTCAGGAAAATTTTCTAAATCAGTATATAGAGGGACCAACTAGAGGGGATGCAATATTGGATCTCCTGTTAGGAAACGAATTAGGGCAAGTGACAGAAGTCTGTGTAGGGGAGCACTTTGGTTCCAGTGATCACAACACCATTAGTTTCAATTTGATCATGGACAAGGATAGATCTGGTCCTAGGGTTGAGGTTCTTAACTGGAAGAAGGCCAAATTTGAAGAAATGAGAAAGGATCTAAAAAGCGAGGATTGGGACAGGTTGTTCTCTGGCAAAGATGTGATTGGTAGGTGGGAAGCCTTCAAAGGGGAAATTTTGAGAGTGCAGAGTTTGTATGTTCCTGTCAGGATTAAAGGCAAATTGAATAGGAATAAGGAACCTTGGTTCTCAAGGGATATTGCAACTCTGATAAAGAAGAAGAGGGAGTTGTATGAAATGTATAGGAAACGGGGTAAATCAGGTGCTTGAGGAGTATAAGAAGTGCAAGAAAATACTTAAGAAGGAAATCAGGAGGGCAAAAAGAAGACATGAGGTTGCCTTGGCAGTCAAAGTGAAGGATAATCCAAAGAGCTTTTACAAGTATATTAAGAGCAAAAGGATTGTAAGGGATAAAATTGGTCCTCTTGAAGATCAGAGTGGTCGGCTTTGTGCGGAACCAAAGGAAATGGGGGAGACCTTAAATAGGTTTTTTGCGTCTGTATTTACTAAGGAAGCTGGCATGAAATCTATGGAATTGAGGGAATCAAGTAGTGAGACCGTGGAAACTGTACAGATTGAAAAGGAGGAGGTGCTTGCTGTCTTGAGGAAAATTAAAGTGGATAAATCCCCGGGACCTGCCAGAGTGTTCCCTCGGACCTTGAAGGAGACTAGTGTTGAAATTGCGGGGGCCCTGGCAGAAATATTTAAAATGTCGCTGTCTACGGGTGAAGTGCCGGAGGATTGGAGAGTGGCTCATGTTGTTCCGTTGTTTAAAAAAGGATCGAACAGTAATCCGGGAAATTATAGGCCGGTGAGTTTAACGTCAGTAGTAGGTAAGTTATTGGAGGGAGTACTAAAAGACAGAATCTACAAGCATTTGGATAGACAGGGGCTTATTAGGGAGAGTCGACATGGCTTTGTGCGTGGTAGGTCACGTTTGACCAATCTGTTGGAGTTTTTCGAGGAGGTTACCAGGAAAGTGGATGAAGGGAAGGTAGTGGATATTGTCTACATGGACTTCAGTAAGGCCTTTGACAAGGTCCCGCATGGGAGGTTAGTTAGGAAAATTCAGTCGCTAGGTATACATGGAGAGGTGGTAAATTGGATTAGACATTGGCTCGATGGAAGAAGCCAGAGAGTGGTGGTAGAGAATTGCTTCTCTGAGTGGAGACCTGTGACTAGTGGTGTGCCACAGGGATCAGTGCTGGGTCCATTGTTATTTGTCATCTATATCAATGATCTGGATGATAATGTGGTAAATTGGATCAGCAAGTTTGCTGATGATACAAAGATTGGAGGTGTAGTAGACAGTGAGGAAGGTTTTCAGAGCCTGCAGAGGGACTTGGACCAGCTGGAAAAATGGGCTGAAAAATGGCAGATGGAGTTTAATACTGACAAGTGTGAGGTATTGCATGTTGGAAGGACAAACCAACGTAGAACATACAGGGTTAATGGTAAGGCACTGAGGAGTGCAGTGGAACAGAGGGATCTGGGAATACAGATACAAAATTCCCTGAAAGTGTCGTCACAGGTAGATAGGGTCGTAAAGAGAGCTTTTGGTACATTGGCCTTTATTAATCGAAGTATTGAGTATAAGAGCTAGAATGTTATGATGAGGTTGTATAAGGCATTGGTGAGGCCGAATCTGGAGTATTGTGTTCAGTTTTGGTCACCAAATTACAGGAAGGATATAAATAAGGTTGAAAGAGTGCAGAGAAGGTTTACAAGGATGTTGCCGGAACTTGAGAAACTCAGTTACAGAGAAAGGTTGAATAGGTTAGGACTTTATTCCCTGGAGCGTAGAAGAATGAGGGGAGATTTGATAGAGGTATATAAAATTATGATGGGTATAGATAGAGTGAATGCAAGCAGGCTTTTTCCACTGAGGCAAGGGGAGAAAAAAACCAGAGGACATGGGATAAGGGTGAGGGGGGAAAAGTTTAAGGGGAACATTAGGGGGGGTTTCTTCACACAGAGAGTGATGGGAGTATGGAATGAGCTGCCAGACGAGGTGGTAAATGCGGGTTCTTTTTTAACATTTAAGAATAAATTGGACAGATACATGAATGGGAGGTGTATGGAGGGATATGGTCCGTGTGCAGGTCAGTGGGACTAGGCAGAAAATGGTTCGGCACAGCCAAGAAGGGCCAAAGGGCCTGTTTCTGTGCTGTAGTTTCTATGGTTTCTATAGTTTTTAAAAGCGTCATTTGCATTAACAACCCACATAGCTTGAGGATGTGCGGGGGGCAGCCCGTGTCACGATGCATTCTGGCACCGACAAAGCATGCCCACAACGACCACACCAACAAATGCCCACAATGTCCAGCAGAAAACAACAGCCACCCACTCACGCACACAGGCAGGCCGCCAAACCCAAGACAGGTCACCTCCAGGCTCGCAGAATGCAATTACATAAAATAAAGTCCATTTCCGTACCAAGTGGTCATTGTGTTGCTAGACCATAACGATTAGTCGAATTAACTCTTCTCTTCAAGCCGGGTACAGGTAGCGATTACAGACTCTGCCATCTTCTTCAGGGATGGATTCAATCAGTTATAATTGATACCTATCCCTGGCTTGATGAGTTTATCCGTTATATACGCCAGGAAAGCATCAGATCCTTTTTCCATAACAATCCTTCCACCAGGCCATCAGACTGCTTAATTCATGTTGATGCTACTGTATTTCCATGTTATATTGACTATCCTGTTGTACGTAACATTTATTGTAAATTACTGTAATTGCACATTGCACATTTGAACATAAAGATTTTTACTCCGCATGTATTTGAAGGATGTTAGTAATAAAGTCAATTCAATTCGATTTGATTAGGTCTGTCGTAATCACAAAGAATCGTGCAGATGCCGCAAATCCAGAGCAACACACGAAGCTGAGCGAGCTACAGCTTTTCTCTTTGGAGTCAAGGAGGATGGGGGGCGGGGGGACTTGCTGGAGGTGTATGAGATGAATCGGGACATAGTTAGAGCCAGCACCTTCTCCCAGGGTGAAAATGGGGCAGAATTGTAATGTGATAGGAGGATGGGAGAGCCAGGGTTTCTTTTTAACACAGAGAGCAGTGGATGTGTGGGACTTGCACGGGGTGCTGGTAGAGGCAGATACATTAGGGACACTTAAGAGACTCTTCGATAGGAACACTGATGATAGAAAAATGAAGGGCTATGTGGGAGGCAAGGGTTAAATTGATCTCAGAGGAAGTTAAAAGGTTAGCACAACATCATGGGCCGAAGGACCTGTGCTAGGCAGCAAAATTCAAGTTTGAAGTTCAAGTTTGTTGTCATTCACCAACACACGCGTTTACTGCTAAATGGAACATCGTTCCTCTGAGACCAAGGTGCAAAATACAGTACATAAATCACACACAGCACAGATAATATTAACGTATTGAGAACATTCTGTAGCTGTCACACACAGAACGCTGTTGGAACCCAGCAGGTCAGGCAGCATCTATGGAAATGAATAAACAGTCGACATTTCGGGCTGAGGGTCCTCAGGACTGGGAAGGAAGGGGGAAGATGCCAGCATGAGAGGGCGGCAGGAGGGGAAGGAGGACTAGCTAGAAAGTAATAGTTGAAGCCAGGTAGGCGGGAAAGGTAAAGGGCTGGAGAAAGAGGAATCTGATGGGAGAGAAAGGGAAGAAGGGTGGGGGGCACTAGGGGGGAAGTGATGGGCAGGTGAGGAGAAGAGGTAAGAGGCCAGAGAATGGGGTAGAGAAGAAAAGGGAAGGGGGAGGGAGGGGGGAAATTACTGGAAGGAGGAATTGATGTTGGTGCCATCAGGTTGGAGGCTACCTGGATGGAATATGAGGTGTCGCTTCTCCACCCTGAGAGTGGCCTCATTGTGGCCATGCTGGAGGCTGGAGGCGATCTAGACAGAATATGGGGTGCTACTTCTCCACCCGACGTGTTGGAATGGGAAGGGGGACAGGAATTCAAATGGCTGGCCACTGGGAACGCAAACATGAGGAAATCTGCAGATGCTGGAATTTTAAGCAACACACATCAAAGTTGCTGGTGAACACAGCAGGCCAGGCAGCATCTCTAGGAAGAGGTGCAGTCGACGTTTCAGGGCGAGACCCTTCGTCAGGACTAACTGAAGGCAGAGCTAGTAAGAGATTTGAAAGTGGGAGGGGGAGAGGGAGATCCAAAATGATAGGAGAAGACAGGAGGGAGAGGGATGGAACTAAGAGCTAGCAGTTGATTGGCAAAATGGATATGAGAGGATCATGGGACAGGAGGCCTAGGGAGAAAGATATGTCTATCCACGGCCTCCTCTACTGTAAAGATGAAGCCACACTCAGGTTGGAGGAACAACACCTTATATTCCGTCTGGGTAGCCTCCAACCTGATGGCATGAACATTGACTTCTCAAACTTCCGCTAATGCCCCACCTCCCCCTCATACCCCATCCGTTATTTATTTATATACACACATTTTTTTCTCCCTCTGTCCCTCTCACTATACCGCTTGCCCATCCTCTGGGTTCCCCCCCTCCCCCTTTTCCTTCTCCCTGGGCCTCCTGTCCCATGATTCCCTCATATCCCTTTTGCCAATCACCTGTCCAGCTTTTGGCTCCATCCCTCCCCCTCCTGTCTTCTCCTATCATTTTGGATCTCTGCCACCCCCTCCCACTTTCAAATCTCTTACTAGCTCTTCTTTCAGTTAGTCCTGATGAAGGGTCTCGGCCTGAAACGTCGACTGTACCTAGAGATGCTGCCTGGCCTGCTGCATTCACCAGCAATTTTTATGTGGGCCACTGGGAAATTCCGCTTTTGGCAGATGGAGTGGAGGTGCTCGACGAAGCGGTCCCCCAATTTACAGTAGTCCTCACCAGTGTAGAGGAGCACCGGATACAACAGACAACCCCAGCAGGCTCGCAAGTGAAGTGTTGCCTCATCTGGGGCCCTGAGGAGGTGAGTGAGCAACTGTAGCATTTCTGTCGATGGCAGGGGTACGTGCTGGGCGGGAGATTAGTGGGGTGGGACAAATGGATAAGGGAATCACGGAGGGAGTGATCCCTGCGGAAAGCAGAGAATGGGAAGGTGAAGATGTGTTGGTAGTACTGTCCCGTTGAAGATGACGGAGAATGTTGTGTTGGATACCTCCACAGATGAGGCAACTCTTCACCCGCGAGCCTGTTGGGGGTTGTCTATTGTATCTGGTGCTCCTGATGTGGCCTCCTCTACATTGGCAAGACCCATCGTAAATTGGGGGACCGCTTCGTTGAGCACCTCCGCTCCATCTGCCAAAAGTGGAATTTCCCATTGCCCAACCAGTTGAATTCCTGTCCCCATTCCGGTTCCAACCTTTCGGGCCATGGTCCTTCTGTCATGATGAGGCCACTCTCAGGGTGGAGGAACAACACCTCATAATCCGTCTAGATGACCTCCAGCCTAATGGCATGAACGTTGATCTCTCCTATCGGTAATTTCTTTTCACTCCCCCTTTCCTCTGTTCTGTTTCCTACTCTGGCCTCTTTACCTCTTCTCCTCCTGGTGCATCTCCTTCTTCCCTTTCTCTCACGATCCACTCTCCTCTCCTATCAGATTCCTTCCTCTCCAGCCCTTTACTTTTCCTATCCACCTGGCTTCACCCATCACCTAGTCCTCCTTCCCCTCCCACCACCTTTTCATTCTGGCGTCTTTCCCCTCCCTTCCCAGTCCTGACGGGGAGGGGTCTGGGCCCGAAACGTCGACAGTCTATTCATTTCCATTGGTACCGCCTGACCTGCTGAGTTCCTCCAGTGTTTTGTGTGTGTTGCCCTAGATATGCAGAATCAAGCTGACATGAAGTGCGTACACTGTATGAGATGTAGTCAAACGTACAACGGTACAGTGCTACTGGGGCTGTCGTAGTGGGTACGGGGTTGTAGCAGGGTGTTCAGAAGTATCACAGGCGGGGGGAAGAATCTGTTACCCAGCCTAGCAGTCCTTTTCTTGTACTGGAGAACCTCCTCTCTGACGGTACGGGGTCAAGGAGGTTGTGGGACGGATGGGAGGGGCTCTCAACAATTCCCTGTTCTGCGTTCTAAGCTCTTGGTAATGAAAGTGTTGAGTTCTGCGGGAGTGCAGCAGGCTTCACTGGCTGATGTACTGGATAAGCAGTTGAGAGAGTGGGCTTGGCCAGGATCACGGTAGATCACCCATCCCGTGAGAAGACAGTCAGAGCCTGGGCCTACGTGAGTGCCGACGGCAACACCTCGGATGCGAAAGGCGTGAGTGGGGCTGAAGTTGTTGGACGTGAGGACAGGCGCATTGCGGGTCAGTGGGAGGGTCACTGTTCACAGGGCGACGTGAGAGCGTGGCGGTCAGTGCGGCGCCAGTGACCCCGGTTCACTTCCTGTCACTGTCCATAAGGAGTTTGTACGCTCTCCCCGGTGACCATGTAGGTTTCCTCCGGGTGCTCCGGTTTCCTCCCACAGTCCAAAGATGTACAGGTAAGTAGGTTAATTGGTCACATCGATAATTGGACTTGTTGGGCCTGTTACCCTGCTATCAAGTCAAGTCAAGTTTATTGAAATTTAACTATATACATGTATATGACATATAGAATCTATATAGAAACGAGGCAACATTTCTCCGAACCAGGGTGTAAAGCACAGTAATACACAGAACACAGGATAACTTACGAAGGCAGGAATAAAATCTACAGATGAATCACACATAAATAACAAACTAAAGTGCATTAAGAGCCCACAGGTGATAATTTTGTGTGTAGCTCCAGATTACAGGAAAGTTTTAAGGAACTTACTCCATAAAATAAGACCATAAAACATGGGAGCAGAATTGGACCATTCAGCACATTCAGTCTGCTTTACGATTCCAAAATCCTCTCCATGTCCTTTCAATATTTGGTAGGTTTCAATGAGATCCCTATCATTCTTCTAAACTCCAGGTGAGTGAAGGTCTGGAGCCATCAAACGTTCCTCATAGGTTAAGACTTTCATTCCCAGGATAACTCCCATAAACTGCCTCTGGACCCTCTCCAATGCCAGCACATCCTTTCTTAGATAAGACGCCCAAAATTACTTTCAATATCCAAGTCTGGTCTGACCAATACCTGGTAAAGCCTTAGGCTTTATAAGAAGGTTCCTCCAGAATATAAAGTTATTTTAAGAAAGTTAGTCTAGATTACAGCTTCGAAGTTCTAAGTAAATTTACAAAGTACAAATTGCAAATGACACTCCACTCTTCAAGAAGGGACAGAGGCAGAAGAAAGCAAATTATGTCAGTTAGTCTGACCCCAGTGGTTGGGAAGATGTTGGAGTCAGTTACTAAGGATGAGGTCTCAGGGTATTTGGAGGCACATGATAAAATAGGCCGTAGTCAACATGGTTTTCTCAAGGGGAAATCTTGCCTGACAAATCTGTTGGAATTCTTTGAAGAAATAGCAAGAAGGATAGACAAAGAGAACTGGCTAATATTGTGTACTTGGATATTCAGAAGGCCTTTGACAAGGTGCTACACACAAGGCTGCTTAACAAGCTAAGAGCCCATGTTACTACAGGAAAGATTCTAGCGTGGATAAAGTAGTGGCTGATTGGCAGGAAGCAAGAAGTGGGAATAAAAGGGAGCCTTTTCTGGTTGGCTGCCGGTGACTAGTGGTGTTCCACAGGGTCTGTGTTGTTACCGATTCTTTTTACCTTGTATGTCAATGGTTTGGATGATGGAATCGATGGCTTTGTTGCAAAGTTTCAAGATGATATGAAGATAGATGGGGGGGGCGGGGTGCAGGTAGTTTTGAGGAAGTAGAGAGGCTGCAGAAGGACTTAGACAGATTAGGAGAATGGACAAAGAAATGACATGGAATACAGTGATGGGAAGTGTATGGTCATGCACTTTGGTAGAAGAAATGAAAGGGTTGACTATTTTCTAAATGGAGAGAAAATACAAAAACCTGAGGTGCAAAGGGACTTGGGAGTCCTTGTGTAGGATTTTCTCAAGGTTCATTTGCAGGTTGAGCCTGTGGTGAGGAAGACAAATGCAATGCTAGCATTCATTTCACAAGGACTAGAATATAAAAGCAAGGATGTAATGTTGAGGCTTTATAAAACACTGGTGAGGCTTCACTTGGAGTATCGTGAGCAGTTCTGGGCCCCTTATCTTCGAAAGGATGTGCTGAAACTGGAGAAGATTCAAAGGAGGTTCACACAAATGATTTCAGGGTTGAATAGCTTGTCATATGAAGAGCGTTGGATGACTCTGGACCTGTATTCAATAGAAATTGGAAGAATGAGGAGTGATCCCATTGAAACCTATCAAATGATGAAAGGCCTTAATAGAGTGGATGTGGAGAGGATGTTTTCTGTGGCGGGAGAGTTTAGGACCAGAGGACACAGCCTCAGAATAGAGGGGCGTCCTTTTAGAATGGAGATATGCGGGAATTCCTTTAGCCAAAGTGTGTTAAATCTGTGGAATTCTTTGCCACAGGCCGTTGTGGAGGCCAAATCTGTATGTATATTTAAGGCAGAGGTTGATAGATTCTTGGTTGGTTAGGGAATGAAGGGTTATGGGTTGAAAGCAGGAGTTTGGGGCTGAAGGGAAAATTGGATCAGCCATGGTGAAATGGCAACTAGACACGATGGGCCAAATGGCCTAATTCTGCTCCTATATCTTGTGGTCTTTCATTTATGTAACCATATACAATCCTGAGATTCGTTTTTGTGGCATACTCTATAAATCCATAATAGATTAATAACCATAACAGAATCAATGAAAGACCGCACCAACTTGGGCTTCAACCAGTGTGCATCAGACAACAAACTCCGCAAACACAAAATAAATAATAATAATAAAAAATAAATAAGCAATAAATATCGAGAACATGAGATTAAAAGTCCTTGAAAGTGAGTCCAGAGAACATTTCAATGATGGGGCAAGTGAAGTTATCCCCTCTGGTTCAAGAGCCTGATGGTTGAGGGGTAATAACTGTTCCTGAACCTGGTGGTCTGAGTCCTGAGGCTCCTGTCCTGATGGCAGCATTGAGAAGAGAGCATGGCCTGGGTGGTGGGGGTCCCCGATGATGGATGCTGCTTTCCTGCAACAATGCTCCATGTGGATGTGCTCAATGGTGGGGGTGGTTTACCCATGATAGATTGGGCTGTATCTACTACTTTTTGTAGGCTTTTCCATTCAAGGGGATTGGTGTTTCCATACCAGGCAACGATGCAGCCAGTCAATATACTCTCCACCACATATCTATAAAAGTTTGTCAGCGTTTTAGATGTCACGCCAAATCTTTGCAAAGTCTTAAGGGAGTAGAGGTGCTGCCGTGCTTTTTTGGCAATGGCCCTTGCGTGCAGATGAAGGGAGATCGAGGAGTGAGAGCCATTGTTTGTTGCTGCAGGTTCCAGCGTCTGCGGTGTCTTGCGCGTCCGCTGACACGTAGGTGGTTTGAGCTGCTTCGCGATTTGGCAAATCGGCAGTGACTCAGGTTTGTTTTCCCCTTCCCAGGAGGCCACCGATGGTGCGAAGAAGGCGTGGGCGACGTTGACAGTCTCCTTCCTCCGTTCACGCTGGAGTGTACAAAGAGCAGGGGGGTGGGCTGAGGGAGGAGGCCCCCCCCCCCCCCGCACCGTCGCTCTCAAGGAAGGCCACCTGGTGCCGCGTGCCCGGGCTCTTCGAAGGATGGACTGGAAGCTGAACGGGACGGTGAGGTTCCTGCACGCCTCCTGGCTGAACACGTCACTGCTGGTGGAGCACTTCTCCCTCTGCTCAGACCCCGTGAGCAGCACCACTTTCCTGCTAATGGCCTACAGCGCGGTGATGGCGGTGGGGCTGATCGGCAACACCTGCCTGGTCCTGGTCATCGCCCGGCAGAAGGAAATGCGCAACGTCACCAACATCCTGATCGCCAACCTGTCCTGTTCGGACATCCTCATCTCCGTCATCTGCCTGCCCGTGACGGTCATCTACACCATGATGGACCGCTGGATCCTGGGCGCCCTGCTGTGCAAGCTGACCCCGTTTGTCCAGAGCACGTCCATCACCGTCTCCGTTCTCTCGCTGGTCCTCATCGCCTTGGAGAGGCACCAGCTCATCATCAAGCCCACCGGCTGGAAGCCGACGGTGGGACACGCCTACTTGGCAGTGGCCATCAGCTGGCTGGTGGGGTGTTTCATCTCCTTGCCCTTTGTGTCCTTCAATGTTCTAACCAGCGACCCCTACGCCAACATCTCTTTCCTCCCGGAGGGGCTGGCCGAGCAGGTGGCCTGCATCGAGCGCTGGGCCTCGGAGCGCCAGAAGCTGGCCTACACCACCTCCCTCCTGGTCTTTCAGTACGGCCTGCCGCTGCTCCTGATGGTCACCTGCTACTTCCGCATCTTCCTGCGCCTGCGCCGGCGGCGGGAGATGGTGGACCGCCCGCGGGACAGCAACCGCCGGGTCAGCCACAGCTGCAGGGTGAACATCATGCTGGCCTCCATCGTTGTGGCCTTCGGCCTCTGCTGGATGCCACTTACCATCTTCAACACCGTCTTCGACTGGGACCACGAGGCCATCTCTGTCTGCCACCACAACCTCATCTTCTCCCTCTGCCACCTGACAGCCATGTTGTCGACCTGCGTCAACCCCATCATCTACGGCTTCCTCAACGCCAACTTCCAGAAGGAAGTGAAGGCCTTGCTGTACCGGTGTCGCTGTGGCGGCTCCTCGGAGAGGTACGAGAGCTTCCCGCTGTCCACCGTCAACACTGAGCTGTCCAAGGCTTCCCTGCACCAGGGCTGCCCTAACAATGTCTAAACTCTCAACCCGGATTTCTGGAAGGCCTTTGACAGATGTGTATAAGAAGGTCTTTGACAAGGTCAGCACACAAAGCTGCTAATCAAGAGCCCGTAGTGTTATAGAAAATACACTTGCATGGACAAAGGATTGGCTGACTGGCAGAAGGCAAAGAGTGGGAATAAAGGGGGCCTTTCCTCCTTGCCAGTGACTAGTAATGTTCCACAAGGGTTGGTGTTGGGTCCTCTACTTTACACCTTATATCAATTATCTGGATCATGGAATCAGTGGCTTTGCGGCCAAGTTTGTGGACGATACAAAGGTAGGTGCAGGAAGCCGGAAGTGTAGAGAAAGCAGGGGGGGCTGTAGAGGATTTGGACAGATTAGTAGAATGGGTAAAGAAGTGGCAGATGGAAAACAGCGTAGGGAAATGTATGACCATGCACTTTGGTAGAAGGAATAAAGGTGTAGACTACTTTCTAAACGGGGAGTGATTTCAGAAACGGGGGGTGCAAAGCGGACTTGGGAGTCCTAGTGCAGGATTCCCTAAAGGATTGGTGGATCAATTGACTACCATCACCCATGAGACAGGCTGTGCTGTCCATCCGGGCCCTGTCCAGATTTACAATCGAAAGACCCTGCATTTGGTATCTGCATGTCGCCAGAGGTTGCTTTATACGATTGAAGATCAGCTGGACGGGGGTGGGGGGGGTTGCAGTGGCTGGATGAATTACCCACCCTGGACGTCATGCCCCAGTCGGGCAGAGGAACCGGGGCAGTTGGGGAGGAGGCATGAGAGTAACTTCACGTCTTCTGCAAACGGGGCTGTGTTTGTCCATTTCCCAGGGGGCCTCCCTTGGGCCAGAGCTGGTTCCACGAGCCGGTTTGTGTTTGAGGCTTAATGGAGCTCCGGTCATCCAGGATCGAGGATCAACTTTATTCACTGTAAACGTATTCAGAATTACTGTGGCGTGTTGGTGCGACTTGCCACATTCAACAATTACAAAGAACAAAGAATTGTACAGGAATAAAGTTAGAGGTTAAAGTACGGACTGGAAATATTATAAGTATAAATGCCAGCATATAATTACCTGTACAATGAAAACAGCTTTATAAAAAGCGGTTTAAAGTGTTTACAGTGCAGTGTAATAGTGAAGGTAATAGATAGAGGGGTGAGGGACTCACTACAATGGTTGAACAGACTAACTGTCTGAGAGAAGGAACTTCTAAGAAGGTGTTAATAGCCCTATGACACTTTCCAAAATGGAGCTTTACAAAGAGCTAGTTTGCAAGGTGGATGATGTCCACAATGATTCTTCCTGCCCATACAAGCCCAGCAGTGGTGGCTATTGAGCTGACTGGCACCCCAGGGTGCTCTGCAAGGATCGGAGGGGAGGGGGTCTCTGGATGGCTCAGGGGCTGTCCCCCTCGGGGTCAAGGATGTCGATGGAGTCCGCCCTTTGCTCCGACATAAGAATGGAGTCACCTCTACGGGGCCACGTTTAAGATCATACATTGCATGCTGTGTAATCATTTCTGTTCAGCTTGTGTGCTTGCTGTTGGACTTCCCGTGTTAAACAAAGAGCCTACACTTGCTGTGTCTTGCTGGAAGATTTTAAACCAGGTTATCTGTAATTATATTATGTGCAGAAAAATCAGGAAGGCCTAGAACACAGGCTCAGAGGCCTTTGACCTGGGGCCCAGCATTTGGAGTCTGTAACTCAACCCAGAGTAAAGCGGGAAGGGTCAGTAACTCACTTTCTCTACCAAAGAGCAACCAGGAAATTTGGATTATATAAACACAGCTGCACGGAAATAATCTTTGACTGCTGAGGAAAGCTGGGAAAGCAGCACCCTTTCAAGAAAAAAAATCTTAAAATACATGCAAATATCCTGTAGATACTCTGGTGTTTTTTCCTCACTCAGGCCCGTCTTGAAGCCTCGTCAGGCTGAGACACGCCTGGGAGCCTCCTGCGGTGAGGGCCAGCCGATGTGGTGAACGAGAATGGGGGAAAGGGGCAGGAGCTCAAACAATGAGGACGGCTTTATCCCCACAGGAGCCTGTGGCTCACCCTCAGAGTATGCGTCTGTGTTTGTAAATATTTTAAATCTCCTTCTCTTCTATCTACAGACAAATGATTGTTTAATTACAGTTCTATAACAACTCAACGTCCATTAAAATTTACCACACTGAATAATTTATGTATTCCTTTATTTTAAGACTCTTTGCGTTTCTACAAGATTTTCTGCCTCTGGATCAGGCCATTTGGTCAACCATGTTTGCGTTAAATTTATAATCACAGTATCTGTATGTCACCATATACTGTACAACCCTGGGATTCATTTCCTTGTGGGCATTCACAGTAAGTACAAAGAAATGCAATAGAATCAGTGAAAAACTACACACAACAAAGACACAACCAACCAACGTGCAAAAGATAACTAACAAACGTACAAATATGAGAAAGAAACAAAAACAAAATGATAGTAAGTAACAAATAAATATAGTAACATAGAAAACCTACAGCACAATACAGGCCCTTCGGCCCACAAAGCTGTGCTGAACATGTCTCTACCTTAGAACTACCTAGGCTTTACCCATATTGAGAACAGGCAGTTGCAGGATCTTTGAAGGTGAACCCGTATTGTAGGTTGTGGAACCAGTTCAGTGTCGGGGGTGAGTGAAGTTACCCCCTCTGGTTCAGGAGCCTGATGGTTGAGGGGTAATAACTGTTCCTGAACCTGGTGGTGTGGGACCTGAGGCTCCTGTACCTCCTTCCTGATGGCAGCAGTGAGGAGAGATCACGGCCTGGATGATGGAGGTTCTTTATGATGGATGTTGCTCTCCTGAGACAGCACTTCTTGGAGATGTACTCAAAGGTGGGGAGGGCTATTCCTGTGATGAACTGGGCCCTATCCTTGACTTCCTGTTGATCATGACCCCAATCCACACTAATTCCATCTCCCTGCTCCAAAGTCAAGGTAAATTTATTAACAAAGTAGGTATCTTTCACCATATACAACCCCGAGATTCATTTTCTTGCTGGCATTCACTGGAAAATAAAGAAATGCAATATAATTTATGAAAAAATGTACATAAATAAGAACAAACAGTGTGCAGAAGAAGATAAATTGTGAAATAAATTTATTCTGTTCATGTGCCTGACTATCATATCTGAGTTTACTACCTTCCCTGGCAGCCTGTTCCAGACACATAGAAACATAGAAAATAGGTGCAGGAGTAGGCCATTCGGCCCTTCGAGCCTGCACTGCCATTTATTATGATCATGGCTGATCATCCAACTCAGAACCCTGCACCAGCCTTCCCTCCATACCCTCTGATCCCCCTAGCTACAAGGGCCATATCTAACTCCCTCTTAAATATAGCCAATGAACTGGCCTCAACTGTTTCCTGTGGCAGAGAATTCCACAGATTCACCACTCTCTGTGTGAAGAAGTTTTTCCTAATCTCGGTCCTAAAAGGCTTCCCCTTTATCCTCAAACTGTGACCCCTCATTCTGGACTTCCCCAACATCGGGAACAATCTTCCTGCATCTTGCCTGTCCAATCCCTTTAGGATTTTATACGTTTCAATCAGATCCCCCCTCAATCTTCTAAATTCCAACGAGTACAAGCCCAGTTCATCCAGTCTTTCTTCATATGAAAGTCCTGCCATCCCAGGAATCAATCTGGTGAACCTTCTTTGTATTCTCTCTATGGCAAGGATGTCTTTCCTCAGATTAGGGGACCAAAACTGCACACAATACTCCAGGTGTGGTCTCACCAAGGCCTTGTACAACTGCAGTAGTACCTCCCTGCTCCTGTACTCGAATCCTCTTGCTATAAATGCCAGCATACCATTCGCCTTTTTCACCGCCTGCTGTACCTGCATGCCCACTTTCAATGACTGGTGTATAATGACACCCAGGTCTCGTTGCACCTCCCCCTTTCCTAATCGGCCACCATTCAGATAATAATCTGTTTTCCTATTTTTGCCACCAAAGTGGATAACTTCACATTTATCCACATTAAATTGCATCTGCCATGAATTTGCCCACTCACCCAACCTATCCAAGTCACTCTTCATCCTCTTAGCATCCTCCTCACTGCTAACACTGCCACCCAGCTTCGTGTCATCCGCAAACTTGGAGATGCCGCATTTAATTCCCTCATCCAAGTCATTAATATATATTGTAAACAACTGGGGTCCCAGCACTGAGCCTTGCGGTACCCCACTAGTCACTGCCTGCCATTCTGAAAAGGTCCCGTTTATTCCCACTCTGCTTCCTGTCTGCTAACCAACTCTCTATCCACATCAATACCTTACCCCCAATACCATGTGCTTTAAGTTTGCACACTAATCTCCTGTGTGGGACCTTGTCAAAAGCCTTTTGAAAATCCAAATATACCACATCCACTGGTTCTCCCCTATCCACTCTACTAGTTACATCCTCAAAAAATTCTATGAGATTTGTCAGACATGATTTTCCTTTCACAAATCCATGCTGACTTTGTCCGATGATTTCACCGCTTTCCAAATGTGCTGTTATCACATCTTTGATAACTGACTCCAGCAGTTTCCCCACTACCGACGTTAGGCTAATCGGTCTATAATTCCCCGGTTTCTCTCTCCCTCCTTTTTTAAAAAGTGGAGTTACATTAGCCACCCTCCAATCCTCAGGAACTAGTCCAGAATCTAACGAGTTTTGAAAAATTATCGCTAATGCATCCACTATTTCTTGGGCTACTTCCTTAAGCACTCTGGGATACAGACCATCTGGCCCTGGGGATTTATCTGCCTCCAATCCCCTCAATTTACCTAACACCACTTCCCTACTAACATGTATTTCGCTCAGTTCCTCCATCTCACTGGACCCTCTGTCCCCTACTATTTCTGGAAGATTATTTATGTCCTCCTTAGTGAAGACAGAACCAAAGTAATTATTCAATTGGTCTGCCATATCCTTGCTCCCCATAATCAATTCACCTGTTTCTGTCTGTAGGGGACCTACATTTGTCTTTACCAGTCTTTTCCTTTTTACATATCTATAAAAGCTTTTACAGTCAGTTTTTATGTTCCCTGCCAGTTTTTTCTCATAATCTTTTTCCCCTTCCTAATTAAGCCCTTTGTCCTCCTCTGCTGAACTCTGAATTTCTCCCAGTCCTCAGGTGAGCCACTTTTTCTGGCTAATTTGTATGCTTCTTCTTTGGAATTGATACTATCCCTAATTTCTCTTGTCAGCCACGGGTGCACTACCTTCCTTGATTTATTCTTTTGCCAAACTGGGATGAACAATTGTTGTAGTTCATCCATGCAATCTTTAAATGCTTGCCATTGCATATCCACCGTCAATCCTTTAAGTGTCATTTGCCAGTCTATCTTAGCTAATTCACGTCTCATACCTTCAAAGTTACCCCTCTTTAAGTTCAGAACCTTTGTTTCTGAATTAACTATGTCACTCTCCATCTTAATGAAGAATTCCACCATATTATGGTCACTCTTACCCAAGGGGCCTCTCACGACAAGATTGCTAATTAACCCTTCCTCATTGCTCAAAACCCAGTCCAGAATAGCCTGCTCTCTAGTTGGTTCCTCGACATGTTGGTTCAAAAAACCATCCCGCATACATTCCAAGAAATCCTCTTCCTCAGCACCTTTACCAATTTGGTTCACCCAATCTACATGTATATTGAAGTCACCCATTATAACTGCTGTTCCTTTATTGCACACATTTCTAATTTCTTGTTTAATACCATCTCCGACCTCACTACTATTGTTAGGTGGCCTGTACACAACTCCCACCAGCGTTTTCTGCCCCTTAGTGTTACGCAGCTCTACCCATATCGATTCCACATCTTCCTGGCTTATGTCCTTCCTTTCTATTATGTTAATCTCCTCTTTAACCAGCAACGCCACCCCACCTCCTTTTCTTTCATGTCTATCCCTCCTGAATATTGAAAATCCCTGAATGTTGAGCTCCCATCCTTGGTCACCCTGGAGCCATGTCTCTATGATCCCAACTATATCATAATCATTAATAACAATCTGCACTTTCAATTCATCCACCTTATTACGAATGCTCCTTACATTGACACACAAAGCCTTCAGGCGCTCTTTTACAACTCTCTGCCACTCTCTGTACCTGCCACTCTCTGTATTAAAAGAGAACCTGCCCTGTAAGCCTCTTATAACCAAGCTGAAGGTCAAAGTCCAGGACTCAGGGAGTCTGAATGTTGAAGGCTGATGTGGGTGAGTCTGACAACAGAGGCCAAAGGTGGGTTCTGTGAGCCTGGGCCAGGGAGTGGAGGTTAGAGGCTTGATGCCCTGCAAGTCTGACATCTCTGTTCTAAAGGGGCGCCCTTCTATTCTGAAGCTGTGCTCTCTGGTCCGAGAGTCTCCGTGTCCGCTCTATCTAGTTCTTGTATTATTCAGTCAGTTTCAATGAGATCCCTCCCTCGTTATGAGACATAGAACACTACAGCACAGAAACAGGCCCTTCAGCCCATCTAGTCTATGCTGAACTATTATTATGCTGAGTCCAGTTGACCTGCACCCAGACCAATGCTCTCCCATTAATATTTCTGTAACATGTTAGGCTCAAATCTCCTCAAACTCCTAAAGAAATGTAGCCACTGGCATGCCTTCTGAGAACTTACATCAATATGTTGGCCCAGGACAGGTCTTCAGAGATGTTGATAACCTTTGAACTTGAACAAAGACACCCTTTTCCACTGCTGACCCCTCGATGAGGATGGGTGTGGGTTCCTTTGACTTCCCCTTCCTGAAGTCCACAATCAATTCCTTGGTCTTACTGATGTTGAGTGTGGCTCCGCTGCTCACTGAAAGTGGCGATCAAAGTAGATAGGGTGGTCAGGAAGGCGTACAACACCATTGGTTGGGCTTCCATAGGGTGGTCAGGAAGGCGTACAACACCATTGGTCAGGCTTTGAGTACGTCAGGAAGGAGTACAACACCATTGGTCAGGCTTTGATAGGGTGGTCAGGAAGGAGTACAACACCATTGGTCAGGCTTTGATAGGGTGGTCAGGAAGGCGTACAACACCACTGGTCGGGCATTGAGTACGTCAGGAAGGAGTACAACACCATTGGTCAGGCTTTGATAGGGTGGTCAGGAAGGCATACAACACCACTGGTCAGGCATTGATAGGGTGGTCAGGAAGGCATACAACACCATTGGTCAGGCTTTGATAGGGTGGTCAGGAAGGCGTACAACACCACTGGTCAGGCTTTGAATATGTCAGGAAGGAGTACAACACCATTGGTCAGGCTTTTATAGGGTGGTCAGGAAGGCGTACAACACCACTGGTCGGGCATTGAGTACGTCAGGAAGGAGTACAACACCATTGGTCAGGCTTTTATAGGGTGGTCAGGAAGGCGTACAACACCACTGGTCGGGCATTGAGTACGTCAGGAAGGAGTACAACACCATTGGTCAGGCTTTTATAGGGTGGTCAGGAAGGCGTACAACACCATTGGTCAGGCTTTGATAGGGTGGTCAGGAAGGCGTACAACACCACTGGTCAGGCTTTGATAGGGTGGTCAGGAAGGCATACAACACCATTGGTCAGGCTTTGATAGGGTGGTCAGGAAGGCGTACAACACCACTGGTCAGGCTTTGATAGGGTGGTCAGGAAGGCGTACAACACCACTGGTCGGGCATTGGGTGTGTCAGGAAGGTGTACAACACCACTGGTCAGGCTTTGGGTACGTCAGGAAGGCGTACAACACCACTGGTTGGGCATTGAGTGTGTCAGAAAGGAGTATAACACCATTGGTCAAGCATTGGGTGTGTCAGGAAGGCGTACAACACCATTGGTCAGGCTTTGATAGGGTGGTCAGGAAGGCGTACAACACCACTGGTCGGGCATTGAGTACGTCAGGAAGGAGTACAACACCATTGGTCAGGCTTTGGGTGTGTCAGGAAGGTGTACAACACCATTGGTCAGGCTTTGATAGGGTGGTCAGGAAGGCGTACAACACCACTGGTCGGGCATTGAGTACGTCAGGAAGGAGTACAACACCATTGGTCAGGCTTTGGGTGTGTCAGGAAGGTGTACAACACCACTGGTTGGGCATTGAGTGTGTCAGAAAGGAGTATAACACCATTGGTCAAGCATTGGGTGTGTCAGGAAGGCGTACAACACCATTGGTCGGGCTTTGATAGGGTGGTCAGGAAGGCATACAACACCATTGGTCGGGCTTTGATAGGGTGGTCAGGAAGGCGTACAACACCACTGGTCAGGCTTTGAATATGTCAGGAAGGAGTTTCCACACCATTGGTCAAGCATTGGGTGTGTCAGGAAGGCATACAACACCATTGGTCAGGCTTTGATAGGGTGGTCAGGAAGTCGTACAACACCACTGGTCAGGCTTTGGGTGTGTCATGAAGGCGTACAACACCATTGGTCAAGCATTGGGTGTGTCAGGAAGGCGTACGACACCATTGGTCGGGCTTTGATAGGGTGGTCAGGAAGGCGTACAACACCACTGGTCGGGCATTGAGTACGTCAGGAAGGAGTACAACACCATTGGTCAAGCATTGGGTGTGTCAGGAAGGCGTACAACACCATTGGTTGGGCATTGAGTATGTCAGGAAGGTGTACAACACCATTGGTTGGGCTTCGATAGGGTGGTCAAGAAGGCGTAAAACACCATTGGTCGGGCTTTGATAGGGTGGTCAGGAAGGCGTACAACTCTATTGGTCAGGCATTGAGTATGTCAGGAAGGAGTACAACACCATTGGTCAGGCACTGGGTGTATCAGGAAAGCGTACAACACCATTGGTCAGGCTTTTATAGGGTGGTCAGGAAGGTATACAACACCATTGGTCGGGCATTGAGTATGTCAGGAAGGCGTACAACACCATTGGTTGGGCTTCCATAGGGTGGTCAGGTAGGCATATAACACCATTGGTCAAGCTTTGAGTATGTCAGGAAGTCATATGGTAGGTCTATAACAATTTGGTTAGACCACAGGTGGAGTATTAGATACAATCCTGCTCGTCTGTAGAGGGAAGGACTTTTTAACCTAGTTCAAGATCAGTCTAACTCTTCCCTCCCACACAGAGACAGACAGAGCAGCACATCACAGGTCCTTCAACCCATCTAGTCTGTGCTAATCTATTAATCTACCGAGTCCCATCAATTTGCACTGGCACCATAGCCCTCCATAATCCTATAATCCAAGTACCTATCCAATTTTCTCTTTTTCACCTTTCACTGTTAACCCATGACCTCTGGTTGTAGTCCCACCCAACCTCATTGGAAAAAGCCTGCTTGCATTTACCCTATCTATACCCCTCATAATTTTGTACACCTTTAACAAACCTCCCCTCATTTTCCTATGCTCCCCAGGGAATAAAATCTTAACCCATTGAACCTTTCCCCATAACTCAAGTTCTCAAATCCTGACATCCTTGAAAATTTTACCTACACTCTTTCAATCTTATTGACATCGTTGCTGTAGGTACCACAAGACTCCAAATTAAGCCTCACCAACGTCTTCCACAATTTCGACGTAACATCCCAACTCTTGTACTCATATTTTGATTTATGAAGCCCAATGTGCCAAACACTTTCTTTATGATCCTATCTACCGGCAACACCACTTTCAAGGAATTACGGATCTGTATTCCCAGATCCCTCTGTTCTCAGTGTGTTATACCTGGTTTGTCCTCCCAAAATGCAACACCTCATACTTGTCTGTATTAAATTCCATCTGCCGTTTTTCAGCCCATGTTTCCAGCTGGTCCAGATCCTGCTTCAAGCCATGGTAGTTTTCCTCGCTGTCCACTACGCCCCCAATCTTGGTGATATCTGCAAATCTGCTGATCCAGTTTGTCGCATTTTCATCCAGATCGTTAGTGTTAGACAACAAGCACCGATCCCTGTGATCTCTCTGCAAGATGGCTCCTCTAAATCCCGCGGTCTGTTGCGTGGTCTATAATATAATCCTATTAATGTGATCATCCCTTTCTTGTTCCTCAGTTCCACTAATATAGCCTCTGCAGAGAAGCTGTCCTGTCTGAGCACTGACCAGTAATACCACCCCTTCCCCTCTAATCTCTCCGCTCTATTCACGCCGAAGATAATGGATCCCCGGCACGATGAGCTGCCAGTCCTGCCCCTCCTGCAACAAAGTCTTACAATGTCTATAATTCCTTGTACAGATCCATGACCTAAGCACATCCGCCTCTCCTACAATACCCCTTGCATTGACGTATATGCAGCTCAGAATATTACCTAGGCTTAACGACATTTTCCCCACTATCTGTTCTCGTGTTCTGGTTCCCATCCCTTGCATCTGTAGTTTAAAGCACCCACCCTCATTCCCTATACAGCATTAGCAGACCTTCCCACTGGGATATTAGTCCCCCTCCTGCTGCATGCTGTCCCTTCTGTACAGGTCCCACCTTCCCTGGAAGAGAGCCCAATGATCCAAAAAAAAAAAATCTGGAGCCCTCCCTCCTGCACCATCTCCTTAGCTACGTGTCTGGCCTCACAAGTATGTGGCATAGGAAGCAATTCTGAGATCAAGGCACTGAAAGTACTGTCACTGAACTCCCAGAAGTCACTTTGCAGGACCTCGTCACCCTCCCCACCCATGTCATCGGTACTGGCTGGCCCGCACCCTCTGGCTAGTTACCCCACCCCACTGTCATGGACTCGATCCAAGATGGCCCAGACCCTGGCACCCAGGAGGCAACATACCGTCTGGGAATCTCGTTCCACAGGACTTCTTCCTGTCTGTTCCTCTGACAAGTGGATCCCCTATCACTACATATGTGAGATACGTGGCTGGGGTGGGTGGGGCAGAAACCATAGTGGTGTTTAAGATTGTTTTTGACACATAAAGGCTTGCACACCTGCTCATTAATGCAAATATCTAATCAGCCAATCGTGAGGCAGCAACTCAATGCATCGAAGCATGCGGACATGGTCAAGAGGTTCAGCTGGGCATACTATGCTTAATTATTCCTTACATCTTGTTGGAAAACATCACTTTGGGGTATGTGGGCGTTGTCATCGTTGTGAAACAGTTAACATATTCTTATACAAGGTTGCAATAAAGCAAATGAAGGCTGCACTACCAGCTTTGGGCGTTGACAGTTTAAATTTAAAGACTTCTCTAAGTTATGGACAAACTTTAGAAAATCTGCAGACGCAGGGAGTCGAAGCCACACACACAAAATGGTGGAGGAACTCAGCATTTACGGAAGAGAGTAGAGTCGACGTTTCGGGCCAAAACCCTTCAGCAGGACTGGAGAAAAAAAAGCTGAGGAGTAGATTAATTCGGAGGAAGGTGGGAATTAAAATGGGAGAGGGGTGTGGAGGAAAATTAAGCTTGAAGATGAAGGGTTAACAAAATCACGAGGACAGCAGGGTGGGAAATGGGGTCTGTCTGTCTCCCCATACAAATGAGCAATAAGTCCTGTTCGAGATGACAGTTGTTAGTAACGAAGGATGAGCAGGACGTTGTGTGTAAGGGGGAGCCGTCAGCCCTCGAGGCTAAATGACCAGTAGCATGGTTTCTTATAATTACTGGGGAGGTTCCTTCTGCCTTCAAGGTTACATAACTAACGGCTGGGTTTCTCCTAATTAATGGGGAACTGGTTGCGTTTGTGGGGACCCGATGTCTAATCTTGTGTAACGTGTGGAAGCAGCTGAACTCGGTCGATAAAGTCTCAGCAGGAACTCATGTCCCGTGAAAATCGGTGAACTGCATGTATTTCTGTGTTACATTGACTGTTCTACTTATAATAACTTACTATCATTGCACGTAACGTAAAGATTTTTACCCCTCAACGTGAAGGATGTAAGAAATAAAGTCAATTCAATTTTAAGATATAAAAGACCATGCTTGTGCTCGCTTTAGCAAAGTCACTCAGTGGGCTCTCCGCTGTTACGTAATAAAGTAATTAAACCGAATACTGGGGTCTGTGTCTTTGTTTAGGTCTAATCGGTGATAGTAAATCTCCCCGATTTGGAGGGAAGAAGTTATTACTTAAACGTATCGGACACCCTAATTAATTCCTTGATCAGAGTCAATGTGCATGATCCGAACATTTGTAGGGAGAGCACTTGTTATGAAACGGTGCAGCATTTACAGTTTGAAGGCAGCAAAGGAAACATCTGATTACCAAGTTGAGGACACTTTGGAAAGTTTGTTAGGATATTTGGGGCAGGCACTTGGGAAAGTTTGTTAGGATATTTGGGACCGACATTTAGGAAAGTTTGTTAGGATATTTGGTACAGACACTCGGGAAAGTTTATTAGGATATTTGGGACCGACATTTAGGAAAGTTTGTTAGGATATTTGGGACCGACATTTAGGAAAGTTTGTTAGGATATTTGGGACCGACATTTAGGAAAGTTTGTTAGGATATTTGGTACAGACACTCGGGAAAGTTTATTAGGATATCACTTGCCATTGGACTTGACTTCTTGGTACTAATTTGCGGTTTTTGGGGGCGGAATTAGTGGATAGGCTTCATGTCGCCTTGCTCCACATTCTAACTCAGTAGGTGGCGGTAATGCACCTTGTGTTGGTCCTGCCGACCGCCTCTAAACTTCACGAGAAAACCAAACTTCAAAATCGGGGGAAGAAATGAGATCTAAGCGACTCTGACCGTGGAAATGATTGCTGGTGCCAGACGGGATGGTTTGAGCTTTCTCAGAACCTGCTTATCGCCTGGGATTTTCCGGCGCGAGGCTCGAGAGTTTACAGACCACGGTGCGAAAGACTCAAAACGCATCCAGCGAGCCGCGGTTCTAACATCTCGTTAACGAGGGAGAGGTCAGAGATTGGGCAGGCTAGTTCGAGTAACGCATTACAACAGCGCATCTCCGAACGCACGACGCACCGAACCCTGAACTGGATGGGCTACAGCAGCAGAAGATCAGGACCATGTGCCGACAGAAGTGACTGATCTAATCTGGGATCATAGGCGGCAGAGGGAGGCATGATAGACCCAAGCTCCCGTGCTCTACTGATTGAAAATACAGCCAGAAGCGGGGAAGGGAGAAGTGTCCCTGTCAACTGCGAGTGGTCCGACTCGTCACCGCTCCGCCCCGTGACTTCATTTCCTCCTCCTGCGGCAAATTCGCATATCTTCTGAGTGAAGCGCTTGTGACTTTCCTTCGAAGTTTATTCGATTTTTGTATTTCTTCGGAAGAAGCTTTTAAAGTGTTTTTTTTGGGGGGAAGTGGGGGTATTTAGCTTTCATTTCGCCCCATCGGATTCGTGTTTCCCGTCCTCGGCTTCTGCTCGCCTGGATTGTGGAAAGTGTGGAAAGTTTGGGAAGCGTGGTTGAGGATTTGTTTTTTGCCGGGAAACCATGCAGGGCACGGGACTCGCCTGCCTCCGCCGCCTCTTCCTCGTACTCGCGGTGAGTCCGGTCTGTGTGAGCGGGACCCCTGCCTCTCCCCGAACCCCTCAGTGGGACTCCGGTCCTCACCCTGCGCCGCCGAGACCCTCGCATCATTCCCGCTGCTTCCTCCTCAATCCTTCACTCCCCTCCCCCACTCCTCCCAGACCTTCCCCCTGTCCAGATTATCTACCCCACCCCACTTTTTAATTTTACTCCTTGACCTTGCGCGGAGATTTGTATTCCTCATCTTAAAAGGAAGATTGTACCTTGCTTCAGTCAGTGCAGCAAAGATTTCATCAGACTCGTGCCTGGGTAGGTTGGGAAAACTAGGAAGGACGTGAGATTCCATGGGAATTTCGGGACATTTTCCCTGTCACAGGGAGGCCGGGATCACGGCTCGCCGTGTCAGTGTTAGGGTTGGGGCAAAACCAAGTTCGGGATATTTCTGGCCGTAAATAGAACGGAGGGAGAGGGGATGGTGTAGGAAAATGGCGCCCAGACCTCCCCTTATGCCGTAGATGAATGGGCAAGCAGGAGAAAGGGGCCGAATGGCTTCCCCACACCGTTTCAATGTTTTGTGTAATAGTTACATAATGTCATATGCAGGTGGAAGGAAGATTTTCGACTCCGAACCACAGAATCGGAATCAAGTAGTGAAATGCGGTAGCACCGCAGTGCAATACATAGACTAACATTACAGTGAGAATTGGACAGGAGTTTGTTCGGCGGTTTACAGCTGAATGGCAAGAACGCTGAACTTGATCTGAGCGAGAGAGTGCTCAAAAAGAAAGTAGAAAAAGTAAAGAGCTTTGTAGGAAAAGTGATTTTTGAATAGCAGCTACTGTTCAGTAAATTTAACATTATTATTTAATCATACACATTTGTTAATTTAATAACGTAAATGAATAGTGTTTTGTTTGAACAATTTATTTATTAAATTAGTAGTTGTTGATCCAAAGCAGAAATGCAACAAGGAGCTGAGATATTACTGTTCCCACCACTGAGCCGCGAAGGAGCGGCGTGACAGTCAGTCCCTCAGACCAGTGCCTGCTCACCTGACTTTGAACTGTGGCTCATTGTTTCCCATTTACTGTGGGGTGGAGCTGGCGGAGGGAGGCGACCAGACTCCGTAACAGGGAGTGGGGTGAGGAAGACCATGCCAGCGGCTGAGCAGTAAAACGTCAGGAGCTGCTTGCTTGTTTTTAAACTTCTGAAAGTTGAAAATCTTACTCGGTTGACTCAATTGTGTACGACAGCGACCACATGCAAATTCAGATCACACATTGGTATGAAATTGATTTCTGTAATATAGATTGCTGTCATGTGACCTCAGCTGATGTTACTGTATTGGTTTATAAAATGTGAAATTAAAGGCATCCGTTAGTCTTGCGAGACCGTGGATCTGCGCCTGGAAAGTCTTCACTCTCCAGGGCGCAGGCCTGGGCAAGGTTATATGGAAGACCGGCAGTTGATGTTACTGTATCGGTTTATAAAATGTTAAACGTGTCCTAAATATGTTTTTATTGCGGGAGTTCAGTGAGGCAGCCTTACTGCTCCCCCTGTGTGATCTCCAAGTCTTTGACCCTGTGCTCACCCATCACCTCCCAGCTGGTACTCATTCCCCTCCCTGACTTCTGCCCGCTTTCTTTTGGTTTGGAAACATTGACTGTTCCTTCCCCATAGATGCCTGACCTGCTGAATTCAGAATCAAGCAACATAAATACTATCAATTACAATAAGTAATGCCAGCAGGGCACATAAATAGCGTGGGTCTATTCATGGACCGTTCAGAGAGTCGATGGTGGGAGTAGAGGGCATGCCCTTTGGTGGTTGGGGTCCTTAATGAAGGATGCCTCCTTTTGAAGATGTCCTGATGGTGGAAGGCGATTTCCCCCCATGATGGAGTTGACTGCAGCTTATTTTGTTCCTTCCGTACCAGACGGAGATGCAGCCAGTTGGAATGCTCTCCACGGCGCATCCGTAGAGATTTGCTGGTCCTGGGTGACAAACCAGATCTCCTCGAGCTCCTGACGCGTTGGACCTTGAGGTGGACGGGCTGCAGCAGCGGAAGACCGTGAACACAGGCCGAGTGGTCACCTTGTCAGGTGTTGCTGTTTCCTTTGCCGAATCAACGTCCTGGAAAACTCCAACAGCTTTGCTTTTTCTGAAATTAAAGAACAATAGAAAGCATTTTCTCTGGATGCCATGTGGCTTGTTACGCCGCCCTGTGTAACCGCTCTGCCTGTGAACAGGAAATTGCAGCGCTGTGGGCACGTAACCAACTTCCCCTTGGAGAGGAGCATCTACTCTTCTCGCTACCTCAGCAAAGCAGCCAGCGTAATCAACCCCCACCCCGGGCATTCTCTTCTCCCCTCTCCCAGAGTCACGCTCAGGCCATTCAGCTCCCCCATTCCATCGTGGCTGGTTTATTATTCCTCTTGACCCCATTCTCCTGCCTTCTCCCCATGAGGCAGAAGGTGTAAAAGCCCAAGAGCACACTCCGCCAGGCTCAAGTGATCCTTATACAGCGCTGTTATTAGACTTCTGGCTCCAGTAAAATCCCACCCACCTACCTTCCCCCTTGTCTGGCTTCACAGATCTCCTTCCAGCTTGTACCCATTCCCTTCTCCCCAACCTTCTTATTCTGGCTTCTTCCCCCTTCCTTTCCAGTCTTCAACGAGAGTCCTGGCCTGAAATGTCGACTCTTTATTCCCCTCCACAGATGCTGCCTGACCTGCTGAGATCCTCCAGCATTTTGTTTGTCTAAAAAAAAAAATCCCCCTTGTGGGCTTTGGCCACTGGTGAGAGAATACTGTTGAATTTTACTGCTGTTAACCTGTGGACCATTCAAGTGTAAGGAAGGGAGATTGGTCCCAGTTTGTTGTGTAAGACCATAGATGTGGGAGCAGAATTAACCCATTCAGTCCATCAAATCTCATTCCATCATTATCCTCTCAACCCCAATCTCCTGCTTTCTCCCTCTAACCTTTCATGCCCTGTCTAATCAAGAACCTTTCAACCTCTGCCTTAAATGCACCCAGTGACTTGGCCTCCTCAGCCACCTGTGGCAGTAAATTCCACAGATTCTGGCTAAGGGAATTCTTCCTCATCTCCATTCCATATGGACGTCCTTCTATTCTGAAGCTGTGCCCTCTGGTCCTAGACTCCCCCACACAGGAAACATCCACTCTATCTAGGCCAGGGATTCCTGAACTCTTTTTTTTGTGCCATAGATTTCTACCACCAACTGAGGGCCCAAAACTGCTCACAATGCTCCCAGTGAGGCCTCACCAGTCCCTTAAAAAGCCTCAATATTACATCCTTGCTCTAATATTCTAGTTCCACCCCTCTCCCCCCCCCCACAAAATGAATGCTAACATTGCATTTGCCTTCCTCACCACTGACTCAACTGCAAATTAACCTTTAGCGACTGCTTGGATTTTTGATTTTTCTCGCTGCCTCCTCTGTACAAAGAAGACTATACTGATGCAGTGTGCTATGTACAGACGCCTGTAACTAGTTCTGGGATGGCACGATAACGTACCAGGTAGCGTAAACGCTTTACAGCACTGGCAAGCCAGGTTCAATTCTTGCCGCTGTTTGTAAGGAGTTTGCACGTTCTCCCCATAACCGCGTGGGTTTCCTCCGGGTGCTCTGGTTTCCTCCTGCGTTCCAAAGATGTGCGGGATAGCAGGTTAATTGGCCAAATGGGCAGAATGGGCTCGTGAGGCCGTGCTGTATCTTTAAACAAAATCTCGCATTCTGGATATATCTCCGGACGTTTGGAGGGTGCCCTGATCAAGATGAGAAAACGAGCGAATGCCGTTTGGAATGAAACCCTGCCTGTCGGGGAAAAGAATGGAGCCGCACAGAAACTGAATTTTCTTCCGATCAAAGGAGCCCATTGATTTCCTTGGATGTGGCTTCCTTCCAGCATCCCCCTCCCACGCCCCTCCACCCACCCTCGCTCCTCTCTGGACCTGGGCTCATGCTATGATACTGGTTTATTATGGACGCGTACTGAGACACTGTGAAAAGCCTTTGTTTTGCATGCCATCCATACAGACTGTGCTATGCACAGTCACTTTGCCGTCAAGTTACAGAAATGTATTATCAAAGTATATACATGTCACCATGTACTCCCCCTGAGATTCATTTGCAGGCATTTGCAGGAAAATGAAGAACTACAATAGAAACTATGAAAAACTATACATAAAGACTAACAAACAACTAATATGCAGAAGAAGACATTGTGCAAGTATTAATATAAAAAGGTGTAAAAAGAAAACTTGAATGCAGAATAGAGTGTGACAGTTACAGAGAAAGTGTAATGATGAGGTACATTGGAAGGGGAGTTCATTATTTTAGTGTACGAGAGGTTCATTCAGGAGCCTGGGAATGGTGGGTGTTTAGCTGACCTTGAGCCTTCTTTTAAAGATGAACTTCACTTCTTGCGTGTCCATCAAAACTTGGTGAAACGTGTTGTTTGTGTCAGCAGCCATCGCGGTCCGAAGATGTGCGGGGTGGGGTAACGTAGCACGCTTACTAACCCTGACCTGCGCACCTTTGGAAGGTGGGAGGAGACGGGATGAGGGAGCTCCCGCAGGAAGCCCTCGCAGTCACCGGGAGGGAAGTACAAGCTGCCCGCGGACTGCGCCGGGAGTTGAATCCTAATTGCTAGTGCTCGAAAGCGGTGCGTTAACCGTGCCACCCCTACGCGGAGAGGGGAGACGTGAGGGTGACCGGGGCGGGGGAGGTCTTTGTGGGCTCCTTTCCTGAGGCAGTGGGAAGTGTAGATAGAATCGGCTGGTTTGTGTGATGGACTAGCTGTATCTATCACTCTCTGCTTGCTCCCCCCATTCTGATACACAAGCGCTGTGTCTCAATTCTTTAAGGTGGCCAAATGGGATACTCAGTGTAAACATTCTCAGTGGCCGGACGGTGCAGAGGGGATCTTTCTTCTGGCTGGGGGTCTAAACCAGGGGTCATCTCAAAATCTTGACCAGAGGACCGGAAATTAATACATATTACCTAATAATTTTATAATAAGAGCTTTTATTAATACATAGACAGATGGATACTTTAGTGATCCCAAAGGAAATTACAGTGTCACAGTAGCATTACAAGTGCACAGATATTCGAATATGCCCACGTGGTGGAGAATTACAAAGGTTTACCACCCTCGGGTTGAAGACCTTTCTGTACATCTCTACCCTGAAGGGACACTATCTTATTTTGTGGGAGGAGAAGGGATTTGGGGGTTGATGTACCTGTTCCATTTTGTTTGTTTTTTTTTGTGGGAGGAGGGATTTGGTGGTCGATGTACCTGTTCCATTTTGTTAATTTTTTTGTGTGGGGAGGGGGGATTTTGGGGGCTGACAGTCTTTCTTTTCTTCCCTGGTTTCATGGCTACCTAGAGAAGAAGAATTTCAGAGTTGTATACTTTGATAATAAATGAACTTTTACTACCATTAGGCATAGGAGCAGAATTAGGCCATTCAGCCCATCTAGTCTGCTCCGCCGTTCGATCATGGCTGATTCATTTTGCCTCTGAACCCCAGTCCCCTGCCTCCTCCTCGTGACCTTTGACACCTTGCTCATCAAAAGCCCATCCACCCCCGCTTTAAGTATATCCGGTCTCCGCAGGGGCCGGGGCGATGAATTCCACTGACTGAGTGTGCTGTAATGGTGTCCAGAGGTGAGCGACTTTCGGGAAGCAGTCCCTTTTACTTTTTTTTAAACGCACATTTTATTCCTTATCCACACTTTAACCTCTAACTTGTTTTTTTAAAAAATATAATTCCCTATTCTTTATAATCGTTGAACTTTGTTTGTTGCGTGCTGCAACCTGACCAATGCACCACAGCAAATTCCTAATACGTGTAAATGTATCTGGTGAATAAAGCTGATCCTTCACCCAACTGGGAGACAGCAATGGGGGAACAGAGTACAGGAACAGGCCCCCCCCCCGGCTTACTGACTCTGTGCCAGTCATCAATTACCAATTCACAATAATCCTACGGTACTCTTTTAAAAAAAAATTTACTCTTATTATTTACTCCCCAGATTCCAGCCCTCACTTGTACACTAAGGGCACCTTACTGGGTTAATTTACTAACCTGTATATCTTTGGGAGGTGGGAGGAAACGGGAGCAACTAGGGGAAAATCCACACAGACACAGGGAGAACGTGCAAACTCCACACAGACAGTGCCGGAGGTTGGGATCGCTGGCACAGTGACCGGCTGCCCCACTCCCAGCGGCTGGGAAGGGTCAGTACATTCAGTGAGGGAGGCTGATAGATCGTGGCCGAGTGGTCAGCAGAATTATTTACAGCGCTGGCTGTCACTGATCGGGGTGCAATTCCTGCTGGTCTCCGTAAGGAGAGGGTGTACTCTCCCTGTGACTGCATGGACTTCCTCCAGGTCTTCTGGTTTGCTCGTGTATTTCAAAGATGAGCAGGGTAGCAAATTGTGGGCACACTATGAGGGTTGTGTAGGCGTGTGGCCAAGTGGTTAAGGCGTCGGTCTAGTGATCTGAAGGTCGCTAGTTCGAGCCTCAGCTGAGGCAGCGTGTTGTGTCCTTGAACAAGGCACTTAACCACACATTGCTCTGCGACAACACCGGTGCCAAGCTGTATGGGTCCTAATGCCCTTCCCTTGGACAACATTGGTAGCAACGAGAGGGGAGACTTGCAGCATAGGTAACTGCCAGTCTTCCATATAACCTTGCCCAGGCCTGCACCCTGGAAACCTTCCAAGGCGCAAAGGAAACCTTCCAAGGCGCAAATCCATAGTCTCACGAGACTAACGGATGCCTATATATACTATATATGAAGGTTGCAACACTCAGACTGTGTTGGTTGCTGATGCAAAATAACGCATTTCACTGCGTGTTTCCATGTACATATGATAAATAACGCTGATCTTATTTATGAAGGGAAAGTCATTGGGTATATGTAAATTGGAGGTCCTTGATTATTAAGGGCATCAAAGGTTACGGGGAGAAGGCAGGAGAATGGGGTTGAGAGGGATAATAAATCAGCCATGATGGAATGGCGGAGCAGACTTGAAATGGCCGCCTTCTGCTCCGGTGTCGTATAGTCCAGAGGAGGTTCATGAGAATCATCCCAGGAATGAAAGGGTTAATGTGTGAAGAGCGTTTCAGGGCCCTTGGCCTGTGCTCACTGCAGTTTTGAAGAACGAGAGCAGATTTAATGGGGCAAATGTCCTAATTCTGCTCCAGTGTCTTGTGGTCTACAATCTTTGTGGGAAACAGATAACCTGTGTAATAAAGAGAGAAACAGTCTAAATAGCCTAATGCCTGGTTTCCAACACACTGGCTGTCCACACGATCTTTGCCCATATATTCTTGGACCCCCTCCTTCAAGTCACATCTCGTCTTCCTTCCCTCCGAAGAGAAAAGTCCCAGTCTATTAAAGTTTAACGATTTTTATAGCAGCATCTCGGTTGGGACTTGGAGTTTGAATTGAGTGCATCATTACAAAGGAATGTGAGCGATTATTTTCACCTGTATTCAGGAATGCCGGCCCCTCCCTGACTGACGGGTTTCCTGTCTCTTTTATTTCTAGATGTGGCAACATCATTCATAATCTCCGACTCACGCTTGATCAAACACTTTGTGCAAATGCAATCAAAAACACCAATCAGAATCAGGTTTATTATCACTGCATGTAACAAAAGTTAATTTGTTAACTTAGCAGCAGCAGTTCAATGCAATGCATAATTATAGAAGAGGAAAACAATAATAAGTAAATCAATTGCAGTATATGTATATTGAATAGATTAAAAATCATGCGAAAATCAGAAATAATACATATTAAAAAAGTGAGGTAGTGTTCAAAGGGTTCAAAGTCCATTTAGGAATCGGATGGCAGAGGGGAAGAAACTGTTCCTGAATCACTGAGTGTGTGCCTTCAGGCTTCTGTATCTCCTACCTGATGGTAACAGTGAGAAAAGGGCATGTCTTGGGTGCTGGAGGTCCTTAGTAATGGATGCTGTCTTTCTGAGACACCGCTCCCTGAAGATGTCCTGGGAACTTTGTGGGCTAGTACCCAAGATGGAGCCGACTAAATTTACAGCCCTTTGCAGTTTCTTTCGGTCCTGTGCAGTAACCCCTCCATTCCAGACAGTGATGCAGCCTGTCAGAATGCTCTCCACAGTACATCTATAGAAGTTTTTGAGTGTATTTGTTGACATGCCAAATCTCTTCAAACTCCTAATGAAGTATAGCCGCTGTCTTGCCTTCTTTATAACTGCATCAATATGTTGGGACCAGGTCAGATCCTCAGAGATCTTGACACCCAGAGACTTGAAACTGCTCACTCTCTCCACTTCTGATCCCTTTATGAGGATTGTTACGTGTTCCTTCATCTTGCCCTTCCTAAAGTCAACAATCAGCTCTTTCATCTTACTAACGTTGAGTGCCAGGTTGTTGCTGTGACACCACTCTACTAGTTGGCATATCTCACTCCTGTACCCCCCCTCGTCACCATCTGAGATTCTACCAACAATGGTTGTATCATCAGCAAGTTTATAGATGGTATTTGTGCTATGCCTAGCCACACAGTCATGGGTATAGAGAGAGTAGAACAGCGGACTAAGCACACACCCCTGAGGTGCACCAGTGTTGATCGTCAACGAGGAGGAGATGTTGTCAACAATCCGCATAGATTGTAGTCTCTGGTTAGGAAGTCGAGGATGCAAAACTGGAAATCTGAATTTCCTCCCTCACTCAGGCAGTGGTTAAATGCGTTAACATCCTGTAGTAAACTTGAAAAGATCTTGCACAGTCTGAGGAGGAAACCAGCAACGTATGAAATAATATGGGGCTCCTTTTTGGCCTTATTACCATCATTACACCGCCTTGGTGACTGAATTGGTATGGATACCTGCCTTCCCGTGCTTCTATCTGCTTACTCTAGTAATATATACTTCATTAATACACATTAGGACCTCATACCTTACTTGATCGAATTTTTGTTTTTGCTATTTTTCAATTGTGAACGGGGAAGAAATTTTTACCATACCAGGGTTGTGTGGGGGGGGGGGAGGTGGGAGGGAGTATTTTGTCTGTTTTTTGTTTGTTTTTTTTCTTATGTGTATCTGTTTATAAAATACGATTTTTTTTAATATATGTTAAAAAAAGGAAGTCGAGGATGCAATTGCAGAGGGAGGTACAGAGGCCCAGGTTATGCAACTTTTCAATCAGGATTGTGGGAATGATGGTATTAAATGCTGAGCTATAGTCAATGAACAGCATCCTGACATAGGCCACACACAAAATGCCGGAGGAACTCAGCAGGTCATGCTGCATCTGTGGAGATGCTTTGGGCCAAGACCCTTCACTGGGAATGGAAAGGAAGGGGCTAGAAGCCAGAATAAGAAGGTAAGGGGGAAGGTTACAAGCTGGCAGGTAATAGTTGAGACCAGGTGAGGGGGAAGGGAGAAGTTGGGAGGTGAGAGGTGGAAGAGGTAATGGGATGAAGAAGGAAGAATCTGATAGGAGAGGATGGGGGAAAGGGAAAGGGGAGAGGCACCAGAGAGGTGATTGGCAGGTGAGGTAAGGGGTAAAAAGAAACAGAACGTGATCTCATTTTGATAAATAGAAATTATGTTTCCAATGTTGGGCGTAGGAAAACAGGCCCTTCAGCGCAACCCGTCCTGGTGCTCACCGGGCAAATCCCATTTGCCTTTGCTGGGCACGTATCCCTCTAAACTCCTCCTATCCATGTAGTCCTATATCTGGTAGTGCCGTGGTCAGCACGACGCTTTACAATGCCGCTGATCACCGATTGGGGGTGGGGGTGGCGGGGTGTGAATTCCTCTTGCTACCTGTAAGGATTTGGCTTGTTCTCCCTGTGATTGTGTGCATTTCCTCGTGGTCCTCTGCATTCCTCCTACATTGTAAAGGTCTACGGTTAGGATTAGTGAGCCGTGGGCCCTAATTGTGAGGTAAGGGGTGTGTGTGTGTGTGTGTGTGTGTGTGATCACGAGACATCACTTTCTGAAGATATTCTCGATCTGAGGAGACTACATGTCTGCAAAGCTCTGCAGCCTGTTTGCGATCCTGTGCAGCGGCCCCTCCGTACCAGTCTGTGAGGCGACCAGTTAGAAAGCTCTCTAGAAATTTGCTGGAGTCGTTGGTGACGTACGACATCCTCTGAAACTCCTGAAAGCGGGTGTAGCCACTGACATGGCTTCTTCCTGATTGCATCAGCTTTAAAGATGTTGACGTTCTGGAGCTCGAAGCCACCCACCCTTTTCCTCAATGAGGACGGTTGTGTGTTCCCCGAACTTCCCCTGCCTGAACATAATGTTGATCAGGCTCCTGTTGTTTGACTCCACATAACCAGCCTGCCACTGTCAAACCCATTGTCACATCTCAGGTTGTTCTGGCTACCATCCTGTGACAGCAAAGTGTTTCTCATCACAAGACAGCCTGTCCAACGGTGGCTTATACAGTTCTCAGGAAATGAGTGTCTTTTTTACTGAATGCCTGAATGGCTTGCGCCATTTCCAATTCATGACTAATCTGACAGAATAGGCTGCTATTTTTGTATCTGATCTACAAACGAGTTGTTTGTACTTTGATTGTTTATGCTTTGATCTTTGGCCTGTACTGTATTGTATCTCAGTAAATTCGTGTGTGGTCCAAATATAGCCATGTCATCGCGGAAGCAAACTGGATTAACAAGTGTGATGAGAATACACATAAAATTAAGATGTTTGCTGGCCTAGGTCAGCATCAGTGGCATCAGCAAGTGGTCTGCCACCTGGCCTCAGGGGAAGGAGAGATAAGGAACAATGGAGCAGCATCTGGAGATGTGTAATGAAGGGACGGGGGAGAGAGAGAGCTGTCTGGAGCGGCTCCCCCTTTGAACCCTGAACTGTTTGAAGTGGTGGACAGGCGATGCCCCAGCAGGGGGATAAAAAGGGACAGGTTCGCTAAGACAGACACACGCCACCCGAGGTAACGAGACCCTGGAAACGGTACGCTTCTCACGAGTCGGTGAGAAGTACCAGACAACGGCCAGGGTGGAAAGGTACGATCAGCGGGAACCCGGTGTGTGTCCGCCCTTGCCTGGGTGCCGGGTTCACTGCAGAAGATCGACCGCATCTGGAGGAGGGGTCACAGTCGGTGATCTCAGGTGACATCACCAAGGACCCGCCCAAAAGTTGCTTGTGAGCCATATCGCCGGTCTGTGAGTGAAGCCGTGTCTGAATGATCAGTTGTTCCTGTTCTCTCTCTCTCTTCCCCCACGTTGTCCATCGCCATGGCAACGATTACTGCGAACTGAACTAAACTGGACTGAACTTTGAGTCACTTTGAAATTTGGTCATTTACCCCTAGACAACGATAGAGCTTGATTGATGCTGTTATCTTAATTCTGTGCACATGTGTGTTTATCATCGCTGAACTGTTGCATTTATTATCCTTTCGATTACTGTGTTGCTTGTTTCTTTAATAAAACTTTCTTAGTTCTAGTACTCCAGACTCCAACTGAGTGATCCATTTCTGCTGGTTTGGCAACCCAGTTACGGGGTACGTAACACAGGGATCGTGCTCGCAGGTGCCGCCTCACTTCCCAGCATGCCCACAGTTTACTAACCCCGACCTGCTCGGCTTTGGACTGTGGGAGGAAACCGGAGCACCCGGAGGAAACCCACGCGGTCGCGGGGAGAACGTACAAACTCCTCGCAGACAGCGCTGAGCATTGAACCCGGGTCGTTGGCGCTGTAACAAAGTTACGCTGACTGCAATGCCACCTCGCCGTGTCTGTTCCTCCCCAGGGCCCGACTTCACCATTTATTGATTATTTATTCCACATGGAAGTGAGCGTTGCCAAAGGTCAGTTTATTGGCAGCTGGTCTTTGGGACGGGGGGGGGGGTGCTCAAAGCACCTGGCGGGAGGAACAGGGAGAATGTGTAAACTCCATGCAGACGGCGCCTGAGGTGGGGATCGAACCTGGGTCCACCATCGTGCCCAATTTGTTCTTTGTTGGTAGATTGGGGGACCACTTTATTCGGCACCTTCCCTCCATCCACCACCAAAGGTGGTATTTCCTGGGGGCTATCCATTTTAATTCTGCTTCCCATCCCCTGTCCCACATGCCATTCCATGGTCACGAGGAGGCCAAATTCAGGTTGGGGGCAACAGCACCTCAAAATTGCATCTGGTTAGCCTCTAAGCTGATGGTGTGACCATTACTTTGGACAATCAGACCATAGGACAGAGAAGCAGAATTGGGCCATTTGGCCCATTTGGTCTGCTCCACCATTTCATCATGGCTGATCCATTTTCCCTCTCAGCCCCAATCTCCTACCTTCGCCCCGTATCCCTTCACGCCATGACTGATCAAGAATCGATCGACCTCTGCCTTAAATATACCCAATGACTTGGCCTCCACAGATTCATCACTCTCTGGCTAAAGAAATTTCTCCTCACCTCCGTTCTAAAAGGATGCCCCTCTACAGTGAGGATATGTCCTCTGATCTTAGCCTCCCCCATCACAGGAAACGTCCACTGCACGTCCACTCTTTTGAGGCCTTTCATCTTGATAGGTTTCAATTAGATTCCACCCCCACCCCCCCCATTCTTCTGAACTCCAGTGAGGAGAGGCCCAGGCCCATCAAATACTTCTCATATGACAAGCCTTTTGGTCTGGGAGTAATTTTTGTGAACCTCCTTTGAACCCTCTCCAATGTCAGCACATCCTTTGTTAGACAAGCAGCCCAAAGCTGCTCACAATACTCCAAGTGAGGCCTCACCAGTGCTTTGTAAAGCCTCAACATTACATCCTTGCTTGTATATTCTAGTCCTCTTGAAATGAATGCTAAGATCACATTTGCCTTCCTCACCATAGACTCAACCTGAAAATTAACCATGAGGGAATCCTGCATGAGGATTGCCAAGTCCCTTTGTACTTCAGATTTTTGAATTTTCACTCAATTTATAAAATAGTCTATACTTTTCTTTCTTTTACCAAAGTCCATGCCCATACACTTCCCGACACTGTATTTCATCTGACACTTTTTTGCAAATCCTCCTAATCTAAAGCCTTCTGTAAACACTCTACTTCCTCAGCACTTCCTGCCCCTCCCCCACATATGAGTCATCAGAGAATTTCTGCGGTGAATCAGTGTTGTACCTAAAGTCCGAGGTATACAGGGTAAACAGGAAGGAAGCCTCTACAGAACCCAGTTCTGCTTCTAGCCATGTCTGATACACAGGCTGTGAAGCCATACTAACTGTGCTTTGCCAGTCAGGAAGTCCATTACCCAGGATACAATGGAAGTGCCAACCTGCATTGAACAGAGCTTTTCCCCCTAGCAATGAGGGCTTTTATGTTGGCATTGAATTCTCTTGTTAGCCACGGTTGTGTCTTCCTGCCTTTAGAATACTTTATTCATCTTTGGGATGTATATATCCTGTGCCTTCCAAGTCGCTTCCAGAAATTCCAGCCATTGCTGCTCCGCTGTCATCTCTGCCAGTGTTCCCTTCCAATCAATGTTGGCCAGTTCCTCTCTCATGCCTCTGTAATTCCCTTTACTCCAGTGTAACACTGATTCATCTAACTTTTAGCTTCTCCTTCTCAAACTGCAGAGTGAATTCCATCATATTATGCTCACTGCCTCCTAATGGTTCTTTCCCTTAAGCTCCCTATTAACCAAGTAAGATGTCATTTCCAGGACACAAGTTGTAGGAGAATGAAATAATTGTTTTCCAGATCCAATGCAGAACAAAAAGAACACAATATTAATAAGAACCCAGTAAATATAAATACATAATGAAGTTTACATATATGGATTGATTGTATGTACATGTGACAAAGGGCAGTGGTCCCCAACCTCCGGGTCGCAAATCATACAGGGGCGCAGCGGTAGCTGGAGCGCACCCAGCACAGAAAAATGTCAAAATAAATAAGCTAATTAATTACGTGCCGGGCGGCACCTAATTAATTAGCTTGTTTATTTTGGCTTTTTTCTTAAAGATGTGCTGGGCGCGCTCCAGCTACCGCTGCACCCCTGCATGATTCGCAACCCGAAGGTTGGGGACTACTGACATAGGGCACAGGGGTGTCTGTACATAAAGTGACTGACAGGAATTGATAAGGTACTGGTGGAGGTGTTGATCAGCTTTGGTGATCCTCTGTACAATTATCTCTCGGTCCACTCCTGTCCCCTCTCTGTTTGGGAGGTGCTTGGAAGAGATGAGGTTCACTCTGGGATGACATGAGGTGTGGTCTGAGCTATGCACTTGCTCACCATAATGGAAGAAAAGAGTAGAACACACACAAAACCCAGAGGAGTAGAAGCTGTCAGTTTACCTGCATGCCCTGGGCTCTGACCAAAAGTTTCCATTAGTAATTTTGACGGTGGGAGGGTGCACCCTCGAACTCACTGCACACAAACACACACACACACACACACATTTACATCTCCTTCAGCGCATTTCCTGCACGAGAGTTCAGTGCTCCTGAGATGGCCGAGGTGAATTAAAGTAATGTCTTCATGCATGGCATTGAGGGAGGGGCTTTACTGCAGGGGGTCACACTGTGGGAGGGGGCTTTACTGAGGGAGGGTTGGTGTGGGGGGGCAGTTCTGAGGGACGCACATTGGGTGAAGTTAAACTTGAAGCTGCCCCCTCCCCTCAACCCCCATCCCTCCCCAGCATCTATAATGGGCACCTTCCCATGTACTGTAAAATGTGCCATGAATTTCTTCTTAAGTTTCCACTGAATATTTAATCCTCAACTAATCATAGCAGACAAATGCCAACCTTCATCAAAGGTAATTTTGTGTGATCTTTCTGAAGTATTTTGCGAATTGTTTGATAAGAATGCTGTTTTTCACATTTCAATGGTTGTGCTGAAGTCCTTTTTATGCCGTGAACAGGGGAAGCCTTCTCTATCGGCTTTGAATTACTGCAGGGAATTTCCGCTCTCCTCGTGACTTTTTAAAAAAGTTTATTAAAAAGGAAAATGGGATAATTCTTGGCATCATTCCTTTTGGAATTCTGGGAAGCCATGCGATCACATTAACACAAGTCAAACTCTCTCTCGTATCTGCAATAAATTCCAGTAGTTAATTCCAATTTGAGATCATTTCTGCAAACTTCCTCTGGACCCACTCCAATACCGGCACACCATTCAATCTTCTATGTGATAACAAGTAATCTGAAATTACTTTTGTGTTCAGCTAAAAACAGTCCATCATAACTAAAAAAAACAATTCTGAGGAAGCAACACTTTTGAAAAAAATTGCTGTGCAGTGATATTGAAAAGGTGAACGTGGAGAGGATAGAAGGGGGAGAGTCTAGGGCCAGAGGGCACAGCCTCAGAACAGAAGGACATCTCAGTAGATCAGAAATGAGAAGTTTCTTTAGCCAGAGGTTGGTGAATCTGTGGAATTCATTGTCATAGACCAAGTCATTGGATATATTTAAAGTGGAGGTTGATAGCTTCTTGATTAGTAAAAGCATCAAAGGTTATGGGGAGAAGGCAGGAGAATGGGGTTGAGAGAATAATAAATCACCCATGGTGATTATTTTTATATCGTAATCCTCTCAAAATGAACTTCGCCTTTGCCTTCCTTACCACCAGCTCAGCCTACAAGTTAACCTTCAGGGAATCCTGCGCAAGGACTCCAAAGTAACTTTGCACCTCAGATTTCTGAATTTTACTCCCCATTTAGAAAATATTCTATGCCTTTAATTGTTCTACCAAAGTTCATGACCATACACTTTCCTACACTATATTCCATCTGCCACTTCTTTGATCATTCTCCTAATCTGTCTATTTCCTTCTGCAGACTCCCTGCCTCCTTAACATTACCTGCCCCTCCACATAGCTTCATATTGTCTGCAAACTTGGCTTTTTGTTTACATCATCCACAAACTTCACTGAGATATTTGTTATAATATGCAAAACAATGTGAATAGAACATTATGGTACTATTATGAATAACAGGCAAAAGGATTCAAGGCAGCAAGGTTGGAATTGATTGCAAGGCTCAGAGCCCGAGTGAGTTAGAAAGGATTGAGGTAAATATCATCTACTGAGTCATGTATAGCAGTTTTGGGATTTCTGAAATGTTGGAGATTTACTGCGTTCTTCCCTGTTCCCCTTGGCGTCTGACTGCGCTAGTCCAACAACTGTTCAAACTTCTCTTGTCCCCTGTTTCGGGGCAACGGTAATGTCGGTGACTGAGCGGTCCGGGGGTCCCTGGGTGTCCTGCAGCTCGGTCTGAGTCTCAGTTCCAAGGAGCACTTCAACCTTCCTGTTGCCTGGCAGAGGAAAGGGTCGTGTCCTCGGGGAAAGAACGTGGTGAACTTTGGAACTCTGTACCCAAGAGGTTCAGTCACTGAGGATATTTAAAACAGAACTTGGTTTTAAGGGATTTGAGGGATAGCAGTTATTGCAGGGAGGTGTGACTTAAGCTGAGGGTTAGCTACGAACATCAGAATCAGGGTTATTTTCACTGATGTATGGTATACTGTGAAATTTGACGTTTAGTGACAGCAGCTATGCGCAATACATAAAGATTACTGTATGTTACAATAAGAATATCTTGTATGCAACAGATCATAAATCAGCGAGCTGGTTTGTTATGTCTCCCCTCTCGCTGTGAAATGGAGACACCTCTTTTTCCCGTATTAGGGGAGAGAGAGAGAGCCTGTGGTATGTCGAATACTGGGTGAACGAGTAGTCTTTGGGATACTGCAAATCTGTGTCTTTATTGATGCTTTGCTGCACGCTTGAGTGCTCGGTGGGGGGGGGCAATGCTTTTTGCTGGTGGGGGGTGAAATCGTTGCTTTGCTGCTGCTTATGCGAGGGGGAGAGCTGGGGGGAGCTTTGGGGGTTCTAACATTTAACCGTCATTCATTCTTTGGGGCACTGCTCTGTTTTTGTGGATGTTTGCGAAGAAAAGGAGTTTCAGGATGCATATTGTATACATTACCCTGACATTAAATGTACCCATTGAAACAAACAATGCTAAGCAGGACGAGCAAGGTGAAGATGTTGGCTGCTCGTGACTCGTTCATGTGTCCATGGATCATTCAGAAATCTGATGGCAGAGGGGAAGAAGCATTGAATGTGGGTCTTTGGGCTCCTGTCCCTCGTCCCTGGTGACGTGCCCTGGATAGTGAAGGTCCTTTCTGACGGACGCTGCCTTCTCGAGGCATTGGAGCAGGCATGAAGGGCAGAGTGGCCCTGTTGCTTATTATGTTCTTGCAGGGGAGCTTTCAGCAGTTGGCCGCAAATCTGAAATTCCGCTTGGGACCAATTTCCTCCTCCTGACCGAGGAACAGGAACAGTACTTGGACACACAGTCCACACACTTGTGTCTCGAGTAGTGGAACTCCCTGCAGACTAAAACAGTGCTACTCCTGGTGAAGGAACATGCCATACCTTGAGGGAACGCTCACTGTCACCCTGTCGGACTGGAATTTCAATGGTGTCGAGCACCAGTGTCATATGAGAGGGTCGTGATTGGCCGACACTTTCACCTTGCACTAATCGTGCTGCACACCGGTTGTGGAATCATGTTCAAGTCTTTGTGGGGGGGGGGGTTCCTTGCCCAGGATTGGAGGAATGCTGAAGAGCGGGTGGGCGTCAGGAATGCGAGGAAGGGTGTGTCAACAGAAGATTGGAGCAAATAAATCATTTTTTTTTAACCAGAATGAATTAAATAAGAAACAGCCCGGGATGTTCAGAAGAAATCTGACTGCCTTGTTAGACCAGTTGTAGAAAGCAAACGTGCAGGAAGAGCAGGTGCTTCCTGGAATGGAACGCTGGCCTTCGTTGGCAGAGCTTTGAAGTACAAAAAAAACAAAAGCTGTCCGCCCACTACAAGAAATATTGTGCTCAGTTTTGGACTTCTCATCTAGGAAAGGGTATGAATATGGTGAGGGTTCACCAGAGGGGCTCCTAGTCGGACAGAGGGGTTGAGTGAGGACAGAAGGGGTCAAGTACTCCCTTTTTCAGTGGGGTTTAGAAGAATTGAAGTTGAGTTTATTGTCATTTGAACAAGTACGTGTCTGCAATTTCCAAAAATGTATGGGTTAGGGTTAGTAAGTGCGGGCATGTTATGTTGGCGATACTTGTGGGCTGCCCAGCACCTTCCCGAATGGGGTTGGTCGCTGAAGCAACTGACGCATTACAACTACACATGACAAATAAAACTAATCTTTAACTCTACTGTGCAGTGAAAAGCATAGCGGACATACAGTGTCACAGAAGCAGCGTTCACAAGAGAAGCACTTCAGGATTCTGTACCGCCTGCCCGATGGTAGCTGCAAGAAGACGGGATGTTTTGCTCGACGTTGCCTTCTTGAGGCAGCGCCTGAGGTAGATACGTCCGAGGGTAGGGAAGGATAGGCCCGCGATGTGCTGGGCAGCCTTCACTGCGCTCTGCAGAATGCCAAGCGTTATGGGAAGGCAGCGTTGGTGCTGAAATGTGCAGGAGGTGCACGTGCAAGCTCGATCTCGACGATTAAGAGCAGTTTGGGTAGGTACGCGGATGGTGGGGTTACGGAGGGCTGTGGTCCCAATGTGGGTGGCAGTTTAGATGGTTCAGCGAGGATTTGATGGGCTGAACGGCCTGTTTCTGTGCTGTACTTCTCGGTGACCCTGAAGCCCAGGGACAAACTTTACGGGGCTATTTGGCGTAGAGGGGGAGAGGGTAGTGATCTAAAGATGAAAAGTGTGCTCTGCCTGTCGCAGTTACATCCAAACGTGCAGTGAACTGCCTCATTTGCACCAACAACACGTCTCCGACTTACTAGCCCACATGTCTCTGGACTGTGGGAGGAAACCGGGGCACCCGGAGGAAACCCACGCGTCCACGGGAAGAACATGCAAACTCCTTACAGACAGCAGCGGGAATTGAACCTGGGTCGCGGGTCGCGGGCACTGTAAAGCTCTGTGCCAACCACAACCCGACTGTGCTACCTGGTCAAGGTCAAAGTCAAATTTATTGTCAGACTACATACACATCACCACCTACGACCCTGAGATTCTTTTTCTGTGGCCATACTTAGTAAATCTATAGAATAGTAACTGTAAACAGGATCAATGGACAGCAAACTATGCAAATACAAATATCAATAAATAGCAATAAATAATGAGCGTGAAATAACTCAAGGTCAGGGGTCAGAGTTTCAGGATATTGAGGAAGACGTTGGAAGGATGGTGTAACCCTTTTACACAAGATGGTGATGACCATAACCCTGAATATATTTTAGATGGTGGATGGATATCTGCACACGAGAAACATCAAGGGGTGTGGGGGGTGAGCAGGAATATAGTTCAAGTTCAAGTTTAATTGTCATTCAACCATACTCATGTACACAGCTAAATGAAGCATTGTTCCTGCAGGACCCCAGGTGCAAAACACAGTACCAACGGTCACACAGACCACACAGCACACACAGTCACAAAAAACAATAATAGCGCAAGTCCCTGAGTGGCATGGCCTGAAAATTAATGGTGCTTGGATGTTGTGAGCCATGTTTCTGCAAGAGCAAGCACGCAGCAGTTCCTCATCTCTCCCTGGGTCAGCCGCAGACGAAGGCGATCCAGTTTATCTTCTTGGGAGCAGTATCGACGTGAGAGCTAGATGGAACATTCACGATTGCTTTGAATGACGGCCCACTGGCCTACAGCTGCTATGCCTGTATCCCAAGCTCCTCCCAGAGGAGGGAGAGGCTGGGGTTTGAGCAGGGTTAGGAGAGACATTTGCTTTGTTACTGCAGGTCAGGTGGCCTCAGGTTCTGGTGTTAGAGTGTCAGTTGCGGAAGGCGTGCACTTGACAAGGCTGTGGCAAGGAATGGTTTCCCTCCCCTAGGTGTCAGCTGATGCATCTAGAGTTCTTGTGGCTCCACGAAGAAAGGGAAAGTATAAATGAAAGGTATTCCCAGCAGCTGAGAATTGCTAGTAATTGGTGCAGTTCATCTAGGACTTTTGTTAAAATTCAATGTTTTTTCCTTCCTTTTCATGAACTGATAAGAGGAGAATCACTGGTTTCTTTTTATTATATATTTTACGCTAGTTTAACAATATGTATGATTTTGATCATATCTATCTTAATCTCGGTTTGTATTGTTATTGATATTGTTATTGTTCGAACCCAGCCAGCTCCCCAGGCACGCTTTCCATCCGTGCTGGATTGAGCGTCGAGCTAGCAACTCGACCTTGTGAAAAAGAAATTGCCTGCTACAGAAACATCAATAGCAAAAAGTTGATGGCCTCTGCTCCCTGTGAGTTCAAAGGCAATTTCTCTTCTTCTTCAGCAATAAGTATCCTGCTTTGGATACTGCTGGGGGTGTGTGGGGGGGCATAACCCATCAGGGAGCCAGCAGCCAGGCTAATGGCACTGAGGCTGATCAGGGAAGGGTAAAGACAGGCAGAGCGTTAGTGATAGGAAATTGATAGAGAGGCGGACGGGATATTCTGTGGCTGCGAAAGAAACACCAGGATGATCTGTTGCCTCCCGGGTGCTGGGTCCAGGATGCCTCGGAGTGGCTCCAGTACATTCTCATGGAGGAAGGTGAACAGCCAGAGGTCATTGTACATATCACCACCAACGACGTAGGCAGGAAAGAGGAAGCGGTCCCACGCAGTGAGTTTATAGAGTTCGGAAAGAGGCTCAAAAGAAGGAGCTCCAAGGTAGTAATCTCCGGATTACTCCCGGTGCCCCAGGCTAGTGTAGGTAGGAATGGGATGATAGCACAGATTAATGAGTGACTTAGGAGATGGTGCAGGGGGCAGGGTTTCAAGTTCTTGGATCATTGAAACCTTTTCTGGGGAAGGGGGTGACCTGTACAAGAGGGATGGATTGCACCTGAACTGGAGGGGAACCAATATCCTGGCCGAGAAGTTTGCTAATGCTATGCAGGAGGGTTTAAACTGGTTTTGCAGGGGGCTGGGAATGGGAGCAACAGGTCAGTAAGTGAAGGATTGGACTTGGAAGGTAGAGTCGGGGTGAGTACTGAAAGGCAAAATCAGAACAACCGGTATGATGGGTCAGATAGTCTGAAGTGTGTGTATTTTAATGTTAGTATTATGGGTAAAGGTGATGAATTGGATCAGTACATGGAACTGTGATGTTGTGGCCATTACATTATTGCAGACATCTCACCCTGCAAAAACTCATTTCAGGGAGGTAGCACCATCAATTTGCGGGAGACTCCTGGAACTTCTGGGAGAGGTGGGATGTTTGCAATAGAGTAGCTCCTTCGCAGCTGGCCAACTAGTTTAAATAACGTTAGCTATGCTAATGAACGAATGACACCCGTTAAACTCACCTCAACATGTCTTTTACAGTCTTAACCCACCATGGGCAATAGAAAAGTCACTGTTGCAAACAGTGCAGTGAGCAACACTGTCATTATTTTTGACCCCTATTAGGCAGGGGTACACTTTAGTGTAGTCTGGGGTGACGTACGTTTTATATTTTCTGTTTTTGGAACACTGTCCCATGGCGCGCTCGCGCTCTCTCATGGATGCTCTCTCGCTCGTTCTTGTGCATGCTCTCTATCACTCTCACTCTCTCACGCTCTTTCTCTCTCACGCTCTCGTGCTCGCTCTCTCTCTCGCTCTCAAAAAAAATTGGTTTCCAGGACATTGTATCTAATTTGTGGGCATCAGGGAGTCACTAGTAATATGTGGGAGACCCCCGGAACTTCCGGGAGAGGTGGGATGTCTGATTATGTCACACCCTGGCCAACGCACCACAGCAAATTCCTAACACGTGTAAATATGCACTCAGTGGCTATGTTATTCGCTACACCTGCTTGCTAATGCCAACATCTAATCAGCCAGTTGTCAGACAACTCTGCATAAAAGCATGCAGCCATGGTCAGGAGGTTCAGTCGTTGCTTAGACTGAACATCAGGATAGGGAAGAAATGTGTGATCCAAATGGCTTTGACAGTGGAATGATCGTTGGTGCCAGATGGGGTGGTTTGAGTATCTCTGAAACTGCTGACCTCCTGGGATTTTCATGTGCCAGCAGTCTGTAGAGTTTACTGAGAATGGTGCGAGAGACCAAAAAAAACATCTAGTGGGTGGCAGATCTGTGGACAAAAACACTGATAATGAGAGAGGTCAGAGGAGAATAGCCAGAGGGTGCTCAGGCTGACAGGAAGGCGACAGTAACTCAAATAACCACACGTCGTAACTGTGGTGTGTGGAAGATGTCTGTTCACACATGTTGAACCTTGAAGTGGATGGGCTACGACAGCGCTGTGTTTTAAGGAGTAGGTGATAAAGTGGCCATGGGTGCATATGATGATCCAAGTTGATCCCTGGAAAGGTTAAAGGAGGGAAGAAGTTCCTCTGCATCTTCCTTCAGCTCTCCATCATGCATCACAAGGCTTAACTTTGGATTAATACCACCCTTGTGAAGCAGCGATGGCACCTGTTGCAACGTTTTCCACTCCGTCAATTTGTGTGTGTGTGTTTGCTCTGGATTTCCAGTGTCTGCAGAATCTCTTGTGTTAATCATCGTTCTTCTGTTCAGTGTCTTGCTGTAGGGCTGTCTGTGGGTCTCGCTGCACACGGGGACCCTGTGAAGGGAGAAGTGATTCAGGGAAGTTATCGCAACCGGATTGTCCGACATCCTGATTGCGTCACGGAGGAATATTACGCTGTGAGGAGTCACCTGTGCTGTAAAAAATGCCCGGCAGGTAGGTTGTTGAATGGACCATTCTGCTCTTGTACGGACAGGTTGAACTGCTGGTTCAAGAGCAGAGGCAAGGCCTGGACTGGTCCTGGCCCGGTGGCCTGATCCGTACATTGCCAATTTTGACCCCTTGTGAGCCTAACATCGGTCCCACCATCTCCCCACAGCAACGTCTTAACGTCATCTTCAGGACAGCAGCTGCTATTGCTTGGCTGATCTGAACACCTGAAATTTGTGACTAGATTCTTTACTGCTTTTGAGTTTCAGAGCATGACAAACAGGCCCTTCAGCCCATCTAGTCCATGCCAAACCATTATTCTGCCTAGTCCCATCCACCTGAATCCTGACCATGGCCCTCCGTACTCCTACATGTACCTGTCCAAATTTCTCTTGCCTGTTAAAATCGAGCCGCTGCCCACCACTTCCTGCTGGCGGCTTGTTCCACATCTGCACCACCCTGAGTGAAGAAGCTGCCCCTCATGCCCCATTAAACATTTCACCTTTCACCCTTGACCCATGGCAACGCAGTGGGGAAAATGCCTGCTTGCATTTGCCCGATCCGTAGATGAAACAGGTTCCGCCCAGATTTCAGAGACGTATGGGTTCGGAAGTTAGGGGTAATGCTATGTTGGAATGCTATGCCAGAAACTGGGCTGCCCGGGAGGCTGTGAATGCAAGCAACATGTTTCGATAAATAAACTTGAACTCTGAACCCTGTGGCTCAGAAAGAGCCTAGTGATAGGAGGGATAGGAGACCCAGAACCATTCAGGACTGGATTCCGTACTATTGGGCCCTTTCTGCCCAGTGGCCCTGTTTGTAATAAGTAACTAGGTTTGATTAGCTTTGTGTCAAATGTACATCGAAACGGTGCTTCGCATCAATCACGATCGGGGGGCAGCCCAGTTTCTAACTTCCGAACACATATGTCTCTGAAATCTGGGCAGAAACTGTTTCATCGAGAGGAAACCCAGAGTCACAAGTCAAAGTCTGTCCCAGCCTTGTGGCCCATCAGGCCGGTGCTAATGCTGGTTTCTGTGAAGCAACTAAGAGTACAAGACACCCCCAGATAGGACGCCAGTCTATCGTGAGGTTAACCCCCAGCATTTGCCGGTACCCATTTTCAGCTGGGTGGACTGGAGCAGTGTGTGGTTAAGTGCCTTTCTCAAGGACACACACATTGCCTTGGCCGAGACGCGAACCAACGACCTTCAGATTGTGAGCCCAACACCTTAACCACTTGGCCACGTGCCACACACATGTGGTCACAAGGAAAAGGTACAAAATTACTACAGGCAGCAGCAGGGATTAAACCCGAACGCTGGCACTGTGAAGCGTTACAGTGACCCCCTACGCTACTGTGACACCCTTGCTCCTGACTTGGGCCCCATAGACTTGCCGAGTTCAGTGGTCGGGCGCAGACGCCCGCTTACGGCCACAGCAGGGCAGGCCGTCCACTGGCGTCTGGCACCTCCCACGTCCCCCGCGGCCAAACACCCCCACCTGCCTCGGTGTGTCGACTGACTGCCCGCCCTGTGTTTGCAGGAACTCGCGTGGCCGCGCATTGTCAGAAGGACCTGGACAGTGCAAAATGCCAGCCCTGCGCGGCAGGGGAGGAGTACACGGAGTGGGAGAACGGGCTGGAGAAGTGCCTGCCTTGCCAAACCTGTCGGGAAGGTAGGCAACGTGGCTGATTGTTCCCCTGGCATCTGGGTGCTGGTCGGAGGCTGGTCATTAGTTGCTGTGAAAACTTCACATCACTTCCCCGCCCCCCCACGCCATCTCTGTACGGCCACATGTTAACACTGGGTTCTTGAGTTGCCCCTGACTCGAGGACAGGGCAGCGTTTGAAAAATGGGTTCATAGTGCACTGTGGGGGGAGGGGTGCTGAGGGTGCATCCCTGTGTGACAGAGGCAGCACCGAGGGAGGGTCACACTGTGGGAGGGGTAATACCGAGGGAGGGTTGCCCTGTGGGAGGGGTGGTACTGAGGGAGGATCACACTGTAGGAGGGGTGATACCGAGAGAGAGTCACACCATGGGAAGGGTGGTACTGGGGGGGGGGTGGTACTGAGGGAGGGTTGCACTGTGGGAGGGGTGGTGCTGAGGGAGGGTCACACTGTAGGAGGGGTGGTACTGAGGGAGGGTCGCACTGTGGGAGGGGTGGTACTGAGGGAGGATCACACCATGGGAGGGGTGGTACCGAGGGAGGGTCACACTGTGGGACGGGTGGCACCGAGGGAGAGTCACACTGTGGGAGAGGTGGCACCGAGGGAGGGTCACACTGTGGGACGGGTGGCACTGAGGGAGAGTCACACTGTGGGAGAGGAGGCACCGAGGGAGGGGTAGTACCGAGGGAGGGTCACACTGTGGGAGGGGTGGTACCGAGGGAGGGTCGCACTGTGGGAGGGGTGGTACCGAGGGAGGGTCACACTGTGGGAGGGGTGGCCGAGGGAGGGTCGCACTGTGGGAGGGGTGGTACCGAGGGAGGGTCACACTGTGGGAGAGGTGGCACTGTGCCAGCTCTCTGGACAGAGCTGATTTCTCTTTTCGGATACAAATCCTGAAGATCAGTGACGAGGATGGAGGGAGGTGCCAGAGTTTCATCTTTGATGGTAGCTTCTTCTGTTTTGCCATATTTGTGGAGTCTGTTGTCTTGCGACAGTGGCGAGGCGGGGTGGGTTGAGGTAAAAGGGCAGGAGGCTAAGAGGAGGGAGAAACAGCTCTAGGCCTCTCCCCTGCAGGAGAAAGAGACACTGGTTTCCCGTTGACCTACCCTGGATGGCAGGATATCTCGATGGCTCAGCGAGGGCTTGAAGGAGCCGTGGGAGGATCTGGTGATGAGGAATATTAACTCTTCTGAGATTGAGGTCACGAGAACTACCCATATCAGCAAAAAAAAAAGGCCAGTCCTCCGAATCTGAAGGTCAGGAACTGACTAAGGGGGCACACCTCCCCAGAATGCTCAGGGGGCTGTCAGAGGAAATGTCTCCCTCGTGTTTCGTGAGCACATGCCCTCTAGGTTGACGGGTACCCCTCCCATATGGGGGCAATCTAAGGGGACGGACTTGCCCCTCTGTTGGGGTGGTGCGCTCGTAAGCAGATATCCGCTGGGGAAAGGGTTGACCCTGCTGAATGGGGGTTTACTTGCAGAAGGGGGTTTGCCAGTAGGGGCGGTCGCTGCAGAATCCAAGTGGCCTGCTGGAGGCCGTCGGGTCCCGAGGAGATCTGGAGTACTCCTGGCCACTGGCCTTCCCAGAGGGGCAGAGTGCCGGAGGCCTGTCGAATATTTAAAGGCTTACATAGAGTGGATGTGGAGAGGATATTCCCTGTAGTCGGGGAGACTAGTACCAGAGGGCACAGTCTTAGAATAGAGATGAGGAAAAAATTCTTTAGCCAGAGGGAAGTGATTCTGTGGAATTTATTGCCCCAGACGGCTGTGCAGACCAAGTCATTGGGTGTACTGAAGTCCCTCTTTGTACGGCGGTTGAGAGGTTGCAGCCCCTGTTTTGGCTTCACTTCAGCCCCGCACTCCTGATCCATGGGCGGGGGGGGGAATGCTCAGGGATTTCCCGCTCGGCCTGCTCCTGGGCCTTGGGTCCGGGTGGCGGGCCTGCCCAGACTGGCTGCCTGTCACTCACTCTCGGGGTTTACAACCGTGCCCAGGTATCCCTGGGGAGTGGGAGCATATGGGAGTCATCCTACAATGGGAGGGGTGCCCCCCTCCCCAGGAATTGATTGTACAATTGTAGTTTAATTTAGAAGCACAGCACATTACAGGCCCTTCGGCCCACAATGTTGTGCTGACCATGTAATCTACTCTAGAAACTGCCTAGAATTTCCCTACTGCATAGCCCTCTGTTTTTCTAAGCTCCACGTACCTATCTAAGAGGGTCTTAAAAGACCCTATTGTATCTGCCCCTACCACCGTTGCCGGCAGTGCACTCCACCACTCTCTGTGTGAAAAACTTACCTCTGATATCCCCCTTGTACTTGAGAGTAAATAACTCATAAACTTGATTTATAAGATGTTTTGTGTTGTTTTCAAATAAACTTTTCTAGAGGGCGGGGCCTCTGGTCAACTCCCTCTTCGTGGTGAGGCGGCCCTAAGCAAACTCACTCGCTCCCCCTGCCCGCAGGACCTGTGAGATTCCAGCCAGCCTCCATCCTCACCCGTAGGTCCCCCACCCCCTCCCCTGGACAGACGTGTGGATCAGTAATTTCCCATTGTGTGGGTGTGTCTCTCCCTCTCTCTCCACAGATCAGCGGCAGGTGTCCCCTTGCACCCCGCAGAAGAACACGGTGTGTGAGTGTCGAGCTGGGACCTTCTGCGCCCCCGATCAGGCCTGTGAAGTGTGCCAGAAATGTAAAGCCCAGTAAGTAACGTCCACCTCCAATATGAATGGACAGCGTGGATTTCCATTGTTCAGTACAAATAATCTTTACAGTGTGACACCCTTGTGACCCTGCCCTTGGGCCTAGGCCTAGGCCTGTGGGCTGCAGACACTCCCACCACAACCTGACTTATAACACTTAGACTCTGCTCACTGGTGCCAACTGTACCATCGGGCAGAAGACACAAAAGCCTGAAAGCACATACCACCGGGCTCAAGGACAGCTTCTTCCCCTGCGTTTTAAGACCATAAACATCTCCCCAGTGTGACAGGATGGGCTGTTGATCTGAATCTACCTCATTGTTACCTCGCGCCTTATTGACTATCCGCACTGCACTTTCTCAGTAACTGTAGCACTTTAGTCTGCGTATAAAGTCCTCACCTACCTAGCCTCACCCTATAACTTGGGTCCTCAGGTCCTGGCAACATCCTTGTAAACTTTTCTCTGCACTCTCTCAATCTTTTATTGATATCTTTCCCGTATGTAGATGACCAGAACTGCACATAATGCTCCAAATTAGGCCTCACCAACATCTTATATAACTTCAGCGTTACATCCCATTTCCTGTACTCAGTACATTGATTTATGAAGGCCAACATGCCAAAAGCTCTCTTTATGAGCCCATTTACCTGCAGTGCCACTTTCAAGAAATTATGGCTCTGTGTTCCCAGATCCCTTTGTTCCACCATACTCCGCAGTGGCCTGCTGGTCACATTGTAGATCCTACCCTGGTTTGTCCTCCCAAAGTGCAACACCCCACACTTGCCTGCGTTAAATTCCATCTGCCATTTTCAGACCATCTTCCCATCTGGTCCAGATCCTGCTGCAAGCTTTGGTGATCTTCCTTCCTGTCCATTAAGCCCCCAAACTTGGCTGATTCAATTTATTACATTATCATCCAAATTATTGATATAGGTGACAAACAACAGCGAACCCTGCACTGACCCCTGGGGCATTCCATTAGTCACAGGCCTCCAGACAGAGAGGCAACCATCTACTACCACTCTCTGACTTCTCCCACCAAGGCAATGGTGAATCCAGTTTACTACCTCACCCTGAATGCCAAGCGACTGAACCTCCTGGGTGATCAGTCCTCCATGCTGGACTTTGTCAAATGTCTTGCTAAAGTCCACGTAGACATCATCCGCTGCCTTTCCTTCATTAACTCTCCTGGTAATTTCCTCAAAAAACTCCACAAGATTGGTTAGACTCAAATAAACCAGCTTGCGTGATCCCCAAGCACATGTTGGCTGGGACCAATTCCGTACCTCCCACCATGCATATGTAGGCCAAAACCAGCATGGGTCGGTATTGATGAAATCCTTTAAGGTGTTAAACCGCAACCATAATGATCAGGTAGGCACGGAGAGAATCTGTATTTACTGGCAGTACTTGTACTGGCTCAGCTAGCAAACACAAATTTACAAAACTCAGTCCCTCACACCCCAAACAGTGAAAGAATAGTAAAGGTAATATCTGGGAAAACAAGTCTATGCCAGCCAGGCATTCTTCTTGATCCCAATGTAATCTCCATCCACTTCTGGTTGGTTGCTCCCTGTACTCCCAGATTTCTCCATTCTCGCTCTTCTTGTCAGATCAAACTCTGTTTTAGTTTCATTGGCTCAAGCTCACCTGACTGACCCCTGTATCAGCTTCTGATTGGATGGGACCCAAGCTCACCTGACTGGCCCCTGTATAGGCCTCTCATTGGATGGGACCCAAGCTCATCTGACAGACCTCTCTATCAGCTTCTCATTGGATCTGACCTAAGCTCTGACTGGCCTGTATCAGCTTCTCATTGGTTGGGACCCAAGGTTACAAGCAGTATTGCTTTATGACTCTTGCACCCAGACTTGCCCTCTAGATAGTTTCCAACTCAGACTGGTTCAAACCTGTCCAAGCAAGTAAGCCAGACCACCAGACCCACAGGCCGCTCCTCTTGCAAGCCCGTGATTTTACATAATCAGCAGCTTCTTGTCCAAAAGCGGTCTCGGGTTCAGTAGATCATCAGCAGAAATCTCATTGTGCCCACGTTCAGTTAATCATGCTCTGCTTAAGGTATCCCTCAGCGAGAACCAGTTCAGAAAATGCTCACCCCCATTCCTGTAACCACACGGCAAGAGAAAAGACCTTTTGCTTTGCCCGTTTCCACTGCCCTTGCCTCATTCCTCTTTGCTGAATTGTTCTTACTGGCCAACACCTTGCACCCGATGAACGATTGTGTGATTCCGTCTGATCTTCCAGCTGCCCAGGGGGTGAGATCACGAAGAACTGCACACCGACTTCGGACACTGAGTGCAGAAAGGCCAAACCTGAAGCTGACTCCACAGCAACAGGAGGTGGGTGCCTTCTCCTCGTCTTTAACAACTCCACTATTGTTACAATGGCGTTGGCATCAGTAACCGGAATCTCCTTCCCTTTTCAGGCAGTTATGTGGCAATCGTGATTACCCTTGTTGTCATCTTGGTTCTCAGTTTTGCCATTTCAGCCATGTGTTACAAGAGGGAACTATGTGGTAAGTCTCAATGTACCCTGCCTGCTCACTCTTGCACCATCCCCTCTGAGCTTGTAATGTTTTATTCTGTTGACCCTGACCCTGATCTTGTGACTGAACCATTGACAAGGTTGGTGTTTTTGTTGAGGATGGCAGACACTGGCTTCCCCCCCCCCCCCACACACACACTTCCCTCTGGCTCCTTTCTCACTATTACCATCGGGAAGGAGATACGAGGAGCCTTGTGTCCCACTAGGTTCAGGAACAGTTGTTACCCTACAGCCATCCTGAACCGGCTTAGGGTAACCTCACTCGCCTCAACGCTGAACGGATTTCACAACCTGTAGGGTCTCGGCCCGAAATGTCAGCTGTTTATTCCTCTCCGTAGATTCCTGGCCTGCTGAGTTCCTCCAGCGTTTTGTACGCGCCACAATTTACAGGCTCATTTCCAAAGACTCCAACTCATGTTCTCGATTTTTTAAAAAATATATTGCACTGTTTGTCTTCTCTGCACATTTTTGTCAGTCTTTGTATAATTTTTCATTATTGTATTTATATTCCCGTAAACATTGACAATAAATTGAATCTCTAGGTAGTATATGGTGACATGTACATAGTTTTATGATAAATTTACTTTGGCCCTGACTCCACTCAACATCAAATCACTGTTTCTAGACAGTCCCTGACTTCTGACAATCCCCCTTGCCAGCCCTGCCTCTGGCCTTAACCTCACGTTCCTTCAAGAGTACCAGGTCCATAAGTCCTTCCAACTTAACCCTGACCCATGGGAGCTAATCCTCCTTGTATTGGGACAGGCTGAACTTGAATCCGAGGGGGACCGATATCCTTGCAGGGAGCTGTTAGGAGTGGTTTAAATTAATATGGCAGGGGGATGGGAACCAGTAGGATAGAGCTGCGGATGAGTCAGCAGGTTTACGAGTAATGATGTAATATGTAATTTAAATGTAAGGAAGGACAAGCCGACGATTGGGTACAACTGCAGACAGAGGTAAAGTTCAGGAGGGTGAAGAATGCAGGACTGAAGGTGCTGTATTTAAATGCGCGTAGCATTCAGAATAAGGTGGATGAACTCGTGGCGCAGTTATAGATTGTATGTCTTTGTGGGCAACGCTGAGTCGTGGCTGAAAGAAGGCCGTACTTGGGAGCTTAACATCAAAGGATGTACTTGGTATCGAAAGGACAGGCAGGAAGGTATAGGTGGTGGTGTAGCTCTGTTATTAAGAGATGGAATTACATCTTTAGCAAGAGGTGGCACAGGGTCACAGAATGTTGTATCTTTGAGGGTGGAGTTAATTGAAACTGCAAGGGTGAAAAAACCATTATGGGAATCATGTATAGGTCTCTAAACAGTAGCCAAGATGTGGGGTTGAGATTGCAAAGGGAGCTGGAAAGGGCATGAAATAAGGGTAATGACACAATTGTGATGGGGGACTGCAATATGCAAGGGGATTAGGGAAAATCAGGTTGGTATTGGATCGCAAGGGGGGAATTTATTTGATGCCTACGAGATGACTCTTTAGAGCAGCTCGTGCTCAAGCTGACTAGTGGAAAGGTTATCTTAGATTGGGTGTTGTGTAATAACCTAGATTTTATTAGTCAGCCAAACATAAACCAACCCTTAGGAGGCCGTCTTTAAAATGCAATCTGAGACAGAGAAGCTGAAGTCACATGTATCAGTATCGCAATGGAATAAAGGGAATTACAGAGGCACGAGAAAGGAGCTTGCCCAGGTGGATTGGAGGGAGATAATGGCAGGAATGACAGAGATGGCTGGAGTTTCAGGGAATAGTTCACAAGGCGTAGGATAGATATGTCCCACAGAAGAAGTTGTTCTCAAATGGCAGGGTTAGGCAACTGTGGCTGACAACGGAAATTAAGGACTGCATAAAAGCCAAGGAAAGACCATATAAGGTAGCAAAGGTGAGTGGGAAGTTGGATGACTGGGAAGCTTTAAAAATCCAACAAAAAGCAGCTAAAAAAGTTAAAAGAAGGGAAAAGATGAAATATGAAGGTAAATGAGCTGATAATATAAAGCAGGATACTAGGAGTTTTTAAGGGAGGTGAGAGTTGATATTGGACCACTGAAAAATGCTGCTGGTGAGGTAGTAATGGGGGACAAAGAAATGGCAGATAAGTACTTTGCTTTATTCTTCACTTTGGAAGACACTAGCAGTATGCCAGAGGTCAGTGAGTGTCAGGGAACAGGAGTGAGGAAAAAGTGCCAGCAGACTGAAAGGTCTTAAGGTGGCTAAGTCATCCTGGACCAGATGGACTACATCCCAGGGTCCTGAGAGAGGTTGCTGAAGGGATCACTTGATTCTGGCATGGTCCTGGAGGATTGGAAAATTGCAAATGTCATTCCACCCTTTAAGAAGGGAGGAAGACGAAAGAGAGGAAATTATCGGTCAGTTAGCCTAAACTCAGTGGTTGGGAAAGAGTTGGTGGAAATTTTAAGGAGAGGTTTCGAGGTACTTGGAGACTAATAATTCAAAGTCAGCGTGATTTCTGTAAAGGGAAATCTTGCCTGATGAATCTGTTTGAATTCTTCAAAGAAGTAACAAGCAGGCTGGACAAAGGAGAGGCAGTGGATGTCATTTACTATAGGAAGGTTATACTGTATCAACCTGTACTTCAAAGGCAGTTTTAGAATCAGTACTATAGTACAGAAACAAACCATTCAGCCCATTTAGTCCATGGGAAATTATTATTCTGCCTAGTGCTGTCATCTTACAGCTGGACCATGTTCCTCCGATCAATGTGCAAACTTATCCAAACTTCTCTGTAATGTTGAAATCAAACCCACATCCACTGGCAGCTTATTCCACACTCCGAGTGAAGAAGATTTCACCCCCCCCCCGCCACTCATCTTCGCATGTTTACTTCCCTATCTGGTTTCTACAGGGAAGTCTAGTTGCCAATACCCACTGTTTGAGTGGAGGGTCCCCCTCTCGCTAGCAAGGAGGCGATACTCCCAGCTAAAAAAGTAGTTTAAACAGTTTTTTTAATGATACATTGAAATTTTAGCCAAATAATTCTTGACACGTACTTGAAATTTAGGAGTTCTAACTTACGCAGCATGTCCGGATTAAAAAAGGTTTACAGATGACAAAGGATTGTCAAACACAGGTCCAATTCTCACAAACCAGAAGGACTTTCCATTGAGTTGTGGACAAACAAGCCATCCATCAAGGCTGAGGAATGAATTCCGCTGCGTCATGTTTGTGCCCTTTTCCTTGTCATTTCCAGCAATTCCTGTAAAGTTCAGTGGCGGTGGTGGACCAGCATGAGGTGCATTACCGCCACCTACTGAGTTGGAGTGTGAAGCAAAGAGACAGGAAGTCTAGCCACTAAATTCCACCCCCTCCCCCCCAAAAAAACACATAATATTAAAAAGTTTAAAGCTTTTCAGAAAGTCAAATACACTACAATGTCAGTGCTCTCCTAACAAACTTAAACTTAAATCTCCTTAAACTGTCCATGTCTGTCCTAAGATCTTAATTCGGCAATTAGATGTTTCCTTTGCACCTTATAGGAACTGCATTCCAACAATAAATGCTGCACCGTTTCTTGACAAGTGCTCTCCCTACAAATCCTGGGATTATGCGTATTGATTCTGAACAAGGAATTATTCAACCTAGGATGTCCAATACTTGCATCTCGTACTTTGATAACCTTGTCTTGATAGTCACCTGAAACAAACAGAAACACTTGAACGACCTGCCATTTGATCTTTTGAACTATCTCTTCCTTGCACATATTGCTAAACTTCCTGTGCAATTACTCCTGATTGTGATCTTTTCCTGAGGGCCCGGATCAGCCGCAGGCAAAGGGAAAATCCATGGAGGAGTGACGGAAAGGGGCGGTCTAGGACTATATTCCACATCAAACAACCCAAGATTTTGTGTTCATTCATTTCCCGTCCACCTAAAGCCAAGATCCTTATGAATGCAGTGCTCCCAACACTCAATGTTGCTAATATTGGATGATCAACTTCATGTCCTCCTGCGTTAACCGAATAACCATTGCGAACAGTAACTGTGTAATTGGAAAGGTGCTTCACCCATTTCTACCAGTCTTGCTGAATTTGGAGATGATTTAATAGCATCACAACATAATCTCAATGCTTGAGCTTCAACTTTATCTGGGGGCTTTAAGACCGCTGGCGAGGCTGACCCATACGTAACACATTCATCATCAAAAACAGATCGGATTAAAGCAATATACATGTGTTAAAGTGACCTCCTACTCCCACCTCAATCACACCCAACCAAGCACCTCAGCACATTTAAGGGTTTTTACACGTCTCTAGAATTTTATTCACACACACCTTCCATGTTTTGTGTCTATCTATGTATCTAGAAGCTTCACCACTGAGGTGACACTTGGTTGAGAGAATTATCGCATAACTTGAGATGTAACGTGGATGTAAATATTCCTTTTAGGAAAAAAAACAAGAGCTTGAGTCTTTGCAATAGAAAATTTAAACCCCCCACCAGCATCCCCATTGCTCTGCTTCAGGGGTTTTTAATGCAATGAACCCCTACCATTAACGGAGGGGTCTGTGACCCCAGACTGGGAACCCCTGTGTCTACTTCATTAACAGCTGTGTGCATGGTCCGAACTATATAACTTGTATCCCTGCCTCTCCTCCACTCTGCGCCATCATCAGCAGATAATGTTTCAAATCGTAAACACGAGGAATTCTGCAGGTGCTGGAATTTCAAGCAACACACATCAAAGTTGCTGCGTTCACCTGCGACTAATGTTTCAAACGTTTTTATTGTGAAGCAACATCAGCTTAACCACAACCGACAATGTCCTAAAGTACAATGCTCCTTTTTTCTTTTCTTTCTTATAACAACATAATGAAAATCAAATGAATGTACGTGTAGGGTCACATACCCCGTGACAGGTTAAAGAACCAGCAGAAATGGAAAAACACCTTGGAGTCTGGTATTGCTGTTAACTAATACTATTTATTAGTAACTATGCAATGCAGTAATATAAATTCAGATATATCAACCAGGTTAGCAATGATTATATATATATATGTGAGGAAATATAAAAACCAAGCTTCTACAAGCCTAGGGGGTAAATGGATACAGTCTTACAATGATGGGTAAAGGGAATCAGTTCAGTTCGTGGTATTGAGTTGAGTAGTGATGGAGAGAGAGAGGTGTCTAGTTCTTCAGGTGAGCTGATGCCGTTGATCTTCCCATTGTCCTCCGAAACTTCCAAGTTAGCCAAACTTGACCAATTTAAGAGCACCGTCTTCAAGTGATAATCTACCAACCCAGGCAAAGGTTAGACACACTGACAGACTCCACAGGGTCGCTCTTTCACGCACTAATAATCACAGATCGATCCCTCAGAGTTGATCCTCAGTCCTACACTCGTGGGCACCTGAACAGGATAGTGGTAACTTCACCACACCTTAGTGCGTCTGCGTGTCCTGTGAAACAAGCAATTACACTGGTTTAAATACTGTTGTGCTGAACCCCAGCTGTCCATCAAGTAGCTCCTCCCTTCTCTCTCTGTAGCAACTCAGAAGCTGCAAGTGTCCTTGCAGAAATGTCTCTCTCTCTCTTTCTCCCTCTCTCTCTTTCTCTTTCTCTCACTCTCTCTTTCTCTCTCTCTCTCTCTTGCTCTCTCTCTCTCTCTCTCTTTCTCTCTCTCTTTCTCTCTCTCTCTCTTTCTTTCTCTCTCTTTCTTTCTCACTCTCTCTTTCTCTTTCTCTCACTCTCTCTCTCACAGCTCTCAGCAGTGCCTCCACCAGCTGCAAGCTCTCTCTCTCTTTTTAAAAGCACCATCCATAACGGATAATTCAGGATCCCGTCACAATAGTAAACAAGCAAAAAGGCAAAGGAAACCCTACTACTCTGCTTCCTTTCCCCTTCTCACCCCTCCTGTATGTGCTGTTTAGGTCCTACTGCCCCCCACCCCCCAACACTCAGTTCAGCTGTCGGTCTCTTCTAAACACAACGGTAATGGTTGCATCATCAGCAGATAATGATGTGAAAATGTCTGAGCCAGCATTTAAGAAAATACCATTAATCATGAAGTTAAAAGGGAGTGGGCTACATGCACTTCCCTGTGGAGCCCCATTCATTCACTATTTTGTACTCCTTGGAGAATGTTGTTCCCTCCCTAACTTGTATCTTCCTATCACAAAAAAATCTTGAATCTCATTGAACCTATCACCTTTTCCAGTTCAAGCAGCAACCCCTGTGTCCATAACATATCAGAAGCTTTCACTCCATCAAAGAAAACTGCCACCACTGATCTTTATTAACTTGGCCTTACGAGTATCAGGTTCCAGACTCAACATGGTCATTCTCCCTTTACGAAATTCAGATTGGTTTTCAGTAATTTTCCATTACTTTCTGCAAAGTAAGAAGGCTTTCCATTCTTCTCATTATCCTACATGTGAGATTAGCGACATAGGCCTATACCTGGAAGGATCTGATTGATCATTAATGGGATCAATATCAGGATAACTACCTCTAATTTCCAAGAAGCAGGGAGCCTCCTTTAACCCATATTGTATTAAAGAATTTCAAAGCCACATAAGTTTTGGATCTGATAACCGTGTAAACACATTATAACAAATATCATCTTTCCCAGCTGTTGTCTGACCAGCACTATTGATAGCCTTTTTAAGTTCAGGCAATGTAAATTCAACTTCCAAGCCAGGAACTGGAACATTCTTTTTTTTCTTCTCAGCAATCTAAGGATTGTTTGCTAAAACTTTTTCTATAAGACTCTCTCTTCTTTACTTAAATTGGCCAAATATGTACACTGACGTGTGTTTGTTTGCTAACACTTCTGCTTTTTCAGAGTCGGTAATTACAACTTTCTCCCCACCCTACAAAACCGGTAATGCTTCAAGTTTTCTAACCCCTCCCATTTTCTGTATTATACCCCAAACTTCCCTGCCCTGGATCTCTTTCCTAATGCTATCACAGTACATTCTCCAATACTTTATTTTTTGCCTTTCTCATTACTTTTGTAACTATGGCTTGAGCTCTTTCACATTGTGTGGAAGATGGCCGAACTGCCTAACTTTCCTCAAGTTTTATTCTGCTCCTTTACACCTCTTTTACGTTCGTCCGTCCACCAGAGAACATCTGTCCATTGATTATCTCCCCATGATCTGGGAATTGATTCCTTAGCTATTGGGTTGAGTGCAGAACCAAGGTACTATCTCTCAGCTTGATATCCTCCAAAACCAAACGATCAGGAAATCTGCCTTCACATAAATCATCAAATGCAACCCAATTTCCCTTTTTAACATCCCATCTGGGAAAGAAAGCAAGAGGAAGACAAAGACAAATGATGATGGAGACAGCAGCCAGAGAACTGGAAATGAATACCAGTGAATTGATCCACTTGACCCGAAACAGGAGTGTGTGGGCCATGGCAGTCAAAGCTCAAACTGGGCATGGGACCTGATAATGACAATGAATCCCTGTGCTCTTACCATCATCCAAACACAACAAACATTTTTCTTCCAGAAACTGTCCCATTCACATTTATGTCACTGCAACTCCACATAGTACCGAGCTTTGAAATCCCCACACCATATAACCTCATTTTTCCCATTTCCACCTGCACTTTCCAATATATCAGGCGTCATATTTCCAAGGGTTATAAAAGTTAACTACTATTCTTTCCCCCAATTTCAACCACAATTGACTCAAACAACTTCAATTTCCATAATGATGTGCTGTCTCATTTCAACAAGGGTGGTCTCTCATCCATTACCCAGTTTCCAGTTGCACCTTACATCAATGTAACCTTGTATCTTAAAACTTCGACAAGAGTTAGACAACTCAAATTCTGACAGTGAACCTTGACCCCTACAAAGCACAGGACTGGGAAATAATCACTCCCCATTCAATCATTCATTACATCCCAAAATGATCACTCCCCATTCAGTCATTCATTACATCCCAAAATGATTACTACCCATTCAGTCAGTCATTACATCCCAAAATGATCACTCCCCATTCAGTCATTCATTACATCCCAAAATGATTACTACCCATTCAGTCAGTCATTACATCCCAAAATGATCACTCCCCATTCAGTCAGTCGTTACTTCCCAACTACCAAGTCCAGCAAGTGGAGCAGAGATAAGAGTCGAGTCCCGACAAGAGCCCCAACTTTGGCAATGTCCTTCCTTGGCTGTCTTTCATCATTTAAACAAATTAAACCACGCTCATTCAGAAACTCCTCTACTACTGCCCCATTAGCATCTGTAGTGTTACTGCCCGGCAAACTGCTATGCATTAATCTATGAACACTTGATCTATTCCCCTTATCATGTTGTACACCTCTTTCAAGTCACATCTCATCCTCCATCCAAAGAGAAAATCCCTAGACGTTGTTAAAGTTTAAGATTTACAGCGGCATCTCCAACGTCTTATTGTCTATTGGTTTTATTCGATTGAACTCCTAATCCCCAAATGAAAGGCAGCCCCTTATTCTGAAACAATAACAGGGTGAACCTGATGGCATGAACATGGACTTCTCTAACTTCCACTAAGGCCCCACCTCCCCCTCGTACCCCATCTGTTACTCATTTTTATGCACACATTCTTTCTCTCACTCTCCTTTTTCTCCCTCTGTCCCTCTGAATATACCTCTTGCCCATCCTCTGGGTCACCCCCCCCTTTTCTTTCTTCCCGGAGCTCCTGTCCCATGATCCTCTCGTATCCCCTTTTGCCTATCACCTGTCCAGCTCTCGGCTCTATCCCTCCCCCTCCTGTCTTCTCCTATCATTTTGCATCTCCCCCTCCCCCTCCAGCTTTCAAATCCCTTACTCACTCTTCCTTCAGTTAGTCCTGACGAAGGGTCTCGGCCTGAAACGTCAACTGCGCCTCTTCCTATAGATGCTGCTTGGCCTGCTGCGTTCACCAGCAACTTTGATGTCTGTTGCTTTCACTATTAACCTTGTTCGGCCTCCTCGAAGTCAGGTGTTCAGCGAGATCACCTCAGCTCAATGTCAACAAATCCAGTAATCTCGTAAAATGAGATGTCAGTTCCCGGAACACTAGTGAACTGACATCAGACTGAAAGCCCAACAGCTCAAATCATCGAAGCCCCGCATAGATGATTCTGCGCTCCTTTCTCTTTTAAATTACTTGCCATACCTGGTATTAACTTTGTGTTTCATGTATCAGCTTGCCTGGATCCTTTTGTACAACAGAAGTCTATTGTCTCTTTGCATTTAGACATTATTCTGCTCTCTTGTTTTTGCTCTTCCTGCCGAAGTTCGAAGTAAATTTATTATCAAAGTACGTATATATCATCATATACTACCCGGAGATTCATTTTCTTCTGAACATTTACAGTAGAACAAAGAACTGTGATAGAATTGATGAAAAATCTGCATGCAAAGACTGACAAGCAAGCAATGTGCAAAAGAAAAACTGTGAAATTACAAAAGAAATAACAATTACTTACACTGGCACAGTGAAAAATCTGGCTTTATGATACAAACTCATAAAAGAAATCACACCTTTCTATAAATACAAGCCTGATCCAGTTTTGGAGTCGGAATACCACAAATTATATTCTGACCGATCAGTTACTACAGATAGGACAATCTATAGTGACTGTCCAGATGTAATAATACAGGATAAATAAGCAAGAACAGCTTATTTAATAGATATAACAATTCCAAACACGCACAACCTACAGAAATCAGTAAGTGAAAATCACCAGAAATGTGCTGAATTAAAAGAGGAAATTGAAGGACTTTGGAATATGAACAAGGTATACATTGTCCTGGCAGTAAAATGTATAACTGGTGCATCCCAAAGTCACTGCACGATAGCACTGAACAATTAGGGCTACACAGTAATATTCCTGTAAATCCCAGAAAGTCACAATACTAAACACTACTAGAATAGTGCGAAAGTTCCTAGCAATTGACAAATGAGTGTGCTTGGCTATGCCTGTGCCTCAGATTTTACCAGCTTGAGCCAAAAAAGAAATAATACTATTGTGTCGCTCAGCAAACGCCCTCATCTTATACACCATCTGATTTTTTCCCCCCCCCGTCACTAACCCTTTGCCTCTCTGTGAACTCTTTGTACCATCTTCACTCCTTGATTTTATATTTTTCAATTTTATTTTGAGATTAAAAATAGGCCAAAGGAGCCGAATTCTGCCCATGTGACCAATTAACCTACTGACCTGTTTGTAATGTGGGGTAAACTGGAGCCCCCAGAGGAAACCCAGGTGGTCACAAACTCCTTGTGGACCTAAGCTTAAGTTGAGAGGGAGGAGGTTTAAAGGGAATCTGGGGGATACATTTTTCACAGAGTCTGGAATTAGCTGCCCGAGGACGAAGTGACAACTTCCACATTTAAGAGGCACATTGAATAAGCAGGGCATGGAGGAATGAGGGATTTGAACTGGGTTTGCCGGTGCTGTAACAGCGTTACACTATTCCCACCCGCCAGCCCCATTGTTCATTAGCGAGAGGAATCTCCTGAGTGCTGGGGGGGGGGGGGCGGGGGTTGCCACTGGTGTATCCATTACATAGTCTCAGCCACTGAATTAGCTTATCCCACCTTGAGAGATGCAAGGACCTGCGCTCCATATTGTATAAAGGCATGAAGCTAACTGCCTTCTCACCTCTTCTCTGTGTTTCTTCGCCTTCTTGAGAAATGTAGATTGGAAGCAGAATTTAACTTAGACGAATATGAAGTGGTAAACCAGACAGGATATACACGGTGAAATGCAGGGCTTGTTTTCGAACAGAAAGACCTTGGGGGTTCATTTCTCCCCCGGGTTCAATTTTGTCACTGTATGAAAGCAGTTCGGGCATACCTGGGATCTAGTGATCACAATTCCATTTGTTTCAAGATATTTGACCTTCTTCAACCATGGAACTGAGTTTAAGAGCTGAGAGGTAATGTTACAGCTACATAGGACCCTGGTCAGACCCCACTTGGAGTACTGTGCTCAGTTCCAGTTGCCTCACTATAGGAAGGATGTGGAAACTATAGAAAGAATGCAGAGGAGATTTACAAAGATGTTGCCTGGATTGGGGATCATGCCTTATGAGAATAAGTTTAGTGAACTCAGCCTTTTCTCCTTGGAGCGACGGAGGATGAGAGGTGACCTGATCGAGGTGTATAAGATGATGAGAGGCATTGATCGTGTGGATAGTCAGAGGCTTTTTCCCAGGGCTGAAATGGCTAGCACGAGAGGGCACTGTTTTAAGGTGCTTGGAAGTAAGTACAGAGCAGATGTCAGGGGTAAGTTTTTTACGCCAAGAGTGGTGAGTGCGTGGAATGGGCTGCCGGCGATGGTGGTAGAGGCAGATACAATAGGGTCTTTTTAAAAAATATTTTATTTATGATTTTCTACAAACTACAGCATAGAAGAAAAAAAATCAATGGTATAAATAGAAGGATCATTGTGATACAGACAAAAATAGCAAAAATACATATCTTAACAAATGAGCAAGTGACCCATATTAAAAATGAAAAATTAGAAAGGAAAGCACCCAACTCACCCAGTATCCAACTCCAAGCCACCATTATATTATACAATAGGGTCTTTTAAGAGTCTCCTGGATAGGTACATGGAGCTTAGAAAAATAGAGGGCCATGGGTAACCCTAGGTAATTTCTAAGGTAAGGACATGTTTAGCACAGCATTGTGGGCCAAGGGGCCTGTATTATGCTGCAGGTTTTCTGTGTTTCTAAAATTATGGAGAGGTATAGGTCTGGTCCTCAGGTTAAGATTATTGACTGGAGAAAGCCCAGTTTTAATGACATCAGAGAGGGAGTGGTAAGTGTGGATTGGGACGGGCTGTTTTCTGGCGATGCAATTCTTGGTAAATGAGAGGCTTACAAAAGTGAAATTGTGAATGCATTGGGCAGTGTAAAGACCTAGAGGTACAAGTAAATAGTTCTCTGAAGGTGATAGTACTAGTAGACATGGTATGGTTATGTTCATTGGCAGTGGTATTGACTATAAGAATTGGGATGATGTTATAGTTGTACAAAGCTTCGAATATTGTGTGCAGTTCTGGTTGGCACACTCTAGGAACAATGTGGTTAGGGAAGAGAGGGTGTAGAGGAGATTGACAGTGATGTTGTCTGGATTGAAGGACTTCAGTTTCAGTAGAGATTGGTTAAGTTGTGTCTATTTACCCTGAACAGAATTAGACTGACAGGTGACGTGACAGAGTTCTATTAAATTATGAGAGACACAGATAGAGTTGGTCGCCATGTCCCCTTGATAGGGGCGTCTTAAACTACAGGACCCAAGCTTAAGTTGAGAGGAAGGAGGTTTAAAGGGAATCTGAGGGGTACCTTTTTCACAGAGTCTGGAATTAGCTGCCCGAGGAGGAAGTGGCAACTTCCACATTTCAGAGGCACCTTGAATAAGCAGGGCTTGGAGGAATGAGGAAGTAATATGCAGAGTGGGGTTGGTACAGATGGGTGTGGCAGGTCAGTATGAATGCACGGGGCCGAAGGGTCTGCTTTTATAACATACTCTGTAAATAGTTGAGGTATCAATCCACGAAGCATCTCTCGAAGTACAGTTTATAAACCAAAAAGGAATGATTCTTCCCGACTTCCCACTTTTTTGTTAGTTAGTCAGTTCCCATTCACGCTAACATGTTCTCTCCACTGTCAGGAACTCTCACCCAACGTAGAAACTTTTTGTTACATCTTATTGAGCGTCTTCTGTAATTGCAAATGCTCTGCATCTGTTAGTGTCCCCTTATTCATCTCTTTAAAGAACTGTACTAAATGTGACAAACATGATTTCCCTCCTGACCAATTCTGACCACATATTCTCTATTTGGGTATGGACCCAAAGATCCCGCTGTTTCTCCACACTGTTTAAAAATCCCTTTATCCTGCCTTCAAGTTCGACCTTCCAATGTGCATCACTTCACACTTCTCCAACGTTTAATTATGTAGGTTTGTGACTCTGTGTGAGTGTATAGGACTAATGTAGAACTGTGCATGAAAGGGGCCCCCCACAACCGTGCGGTATTTGGCCGCTGCAGATCCTCTGACAATCTGCCCTGCCTGACCAATGATGCAAACTGCCCGGACAGACACAGCCTTCCCCCAGGGTCACCGTTTATCATGACGGCAATCTCTCACTAACACCACAGATCCTCGGGCAGTTCAGTGACCCTACGCAGTGACCTCTGCCCACGACACTGGAACCACGGTGCGCTGCGTGTATCCAGCTTTGTGGCACGGTGGCATAGCGGTCAGCGTAGCCCGTTCCAGCGCCGGCGATCGTGATCGGGGTTCAATTCCCGCTGCTGCCTGTACGTTCTCCCCGCGACCGCGTGGGTTTCCTCCGGGAGCTCCGGTTTCCTCCCACATTCCAAAGATGTTGGGGTTAGTGAGTAGTGGCGGGCATGCTGTGTTTGTGCCAGGCACGCAGCGACCCCTGGCGGGCTGCCCCCGCCCCCCCCCGGCACCTTCTCGGACTGTGTTGGTCACTAACACAAACGACCCGTTCCACTGCATGATTTGATGTACATTTAACAAATAAATTTGTGCTTGCTGAGAGGCTCGACGTGACGTCGCCAGCTTTTAACAAAGACTTTCCTTTGTTTTCTGCAGAGATAATGAGGAAGATTAATGGACGCTTGTACAAAAGGGATTCAGCAGGTAAGGGAAGAACGGCCAGAAAGTGAAAGTGTGCTGGGACGGTGTAGATGTCCACAAAGGGCAATCCCAGAGTCTTTCTATTGTGTTATCAAACACTAATAAAAATCCTTTATTACTTTTTAATCGTTCATTATAACACGTCTTTTCTCTCATGGGCCACTTTATTTTGCCACTTATAAACAATAAAGAGACAAACAAGGAAGTCGGTGGAAGAAGATCTAACAACCCAGGGGGAGAACACTCAGACTGCAGACAGACAGCACCCAAGGTCAGGATCGCACCTGGGTCCCTGGAACTGAGAGCCAGCAGAACCTGGGTCCCTGGAACTGAGAGCCAGCAGAACCCAGGTCCCCAGAGGGAGAACACTCAGACTGCAGACAGATAGCACCCAAGGTCAGGACCACACCTAGGTCCCTGGAATTGAGAGCCAACAGAACCCAGGTCCCCAGAGGGAGAACGCACAGACTGCAGACAGACAGCACCCAAGGTCAGGATCACACCTGGGTCCCTGGAACTGAGAGCCAGCAGAACCTGGGTCCTTGGAACTGGAGCCAGCAGAACCTGGGTCCTTGGAACTGGGAGCCAGCAGAACCCAGGTCCCCAGAGGGAGAACACTCAAACTGCAGACAGATAGCACCCAAGGTCAGGACCACACCTAGGTCCCTGGAACTGAGAGCCAGCAGAACCTGGGTCCTTGGAACTGAAGCCAGCAGAACCTGGGTCCTTGGAACTGGGAGCCAGCAGAACCCAGGTCCCCAGAGGGAGAACACTCAAACTGCAGACAGATAGCACCCAAGGTCAGGACCACACCTAGGTCCCTGGAACTGAGAGCCAGTAGAACCTGGGTCCTTGGAACTGGAGCCAGCAGAACCTGGGTCCTTGGAACTGGAGCCAGCAGAACCTGGGTCCTTGGAACTGGGAGCCAGCAGAACCCAGGTCCCCAGAGGGAGAACACTCAAACTGCAGACAGATAGCACCCAAGGTCAGGACCACACCTAGGTCCCTGGAACTGAGAGCCAGTAGAACCTGGGTCCTTGGAACTGGAGCCAGCAGAACCTGGGTCCTTGGAACTGGGAGCCAGCAGAACCCAGGTCCCCAGAGGGAGAACACTCAAACTGCAGACAGATAGCACCCAAGGTCAGGACCACACCTAGGTCCCTGGAATTGAGAGCCAACAGAACCCAGGTCCCCAGAGGGAGAACATTCAGACTGCACACAGATAGCACCCAAGGTCAGGATCACACCTGGGTCCCTGGAACTGGGAGCCAGCAGAACCCAGGTCCCCAGAGGGAGAACACTCAGACTGCACACAGATAGCACCCAAGGGCAGGACCCCAACCAGAATCCCTGGCATTGGAACCAGCAGAACCTGGGTCTCCAGAGGAGAGGGTAGCAGCAAGACCTGTTTCATTGTTTACTGCCCTGTACCCACTGCCCCCCAGAAGCCTCCTTTCACTCCAGGTCAGTGGTCTCAACCCAAGACACTTGCTGTCCATTTCCCTCCACAGTTGCTGCCTGACCCCATGTGCTCTTCCAGCTTCTGGTTTGTTGTTTCACTATGAAGGCCCCCATCAGTGTCCTAAGATAAAACAGTCTTATTAGACCTGTCCAGGGAACCTGTTGGTTGGCTTCATTCCAGTGGTAGACTGTACTGTAATGAAAAAAATTAAGCAGCAGATGGCAGAAATACATTTAAAAAAAAACACACCCAGACTAACCTACTGGACTTGTCTATGTGCTTCTGTAACTTCGATATTCTCTTGTCTATGATAACACCATTTAATTTGCAATGCTGTGTGTACGTTGACAGGGAGAACATAGAAGTTTGTAAATTCTCCCCGTCACCACGTGGGTTTTATCTGGGTACTCCCACACTCCAAGGGGTTAGGGTTGGTGAGTAGTGGGCATGCTAAGTTGGCAGCATGGAAATGCTACCGTTGTAAATGGCGTTAAGGCAGGTCTGGAGAGCTAACAAAGGGTTTTGACTGCGGAATGTGTTAGATTTCCTGATTATGAGCTTTTTTATTTTTATGTTCCGAGTGTAAAGTTTCCATTGTCTTTTTCAGATTCTGAATACCAAACCGTGCATGTAGCACCCTCTGAAGCGGTAAGTAAATGGTTCAGGGAAGAATGGCCGGAATTGAATTGACTTTATTTCTTACATCCTTCATATACATGAGGAGTAAAAATCTTTACATTATGTCTCCGTCTGAATGTGCACTGTGCAATTTATAGTAATTTGCAATAAACTGTATGTATAGTAAGATATACAACAGAACAGTCAATATAACATAGGGATAAAATTGTGTCAGCGTGAGTTAATCAGTCTGATGGCCTGGTGGAAGAAACTGTCCCGGAGCCTGTTGTGAGGCCTAATTTTAAGTATTGTGTGCAGTTTTGGTCAGCTACCTACAGGAAAGTTTCCTGTTCTGTTGCCTTTGACATGATAGAGTGGGAGGGATGGGAGGTGGGGTGGTATTACCAGTCAGGGAAAATGTCACTTCAGTGCTCAGTCAGGACAGACTGGAGAACTTGTCTAGTGAGGCGTTCTGGGTGGAACTGAGGATTAAGAAATGTACGACCACATTAATGGAATTTTATTATAGACTACCCAATAGCCAGCAGGATTTAGAGGAGCAAATTCTTAGAGAGATTGCAGGCTGCTTCAAGAAACATAAGATTGTTCCAGTAAGTGATTTTAACTTTCCCACATATTGACTGGGATTCCCACACTGTAAAAGGGCTGGATGGGAGAGAGTTTGTCAAATGTGCTCAGGGAAGTCTCCTTTATCAATACATAGAAGTCCAAATTGCAGAGAGTGTGATACTAGATCTGTTGGGGAGTGTGACAGGGCAGGTGACAGAAGTTTGCATCCAGTGATCATAATGTCACTAGTTTCAAGGTAATTATGGGAAAGGTCCTTGGGTTGAGATTCTAAATTGGAGAAGGGCCTTTGGCAAGGTTCTGAATGGTTCAGTTGCTTTGCGTTTGAAATGAGGTAGGAAATTGGATTGGATATTGGCTTCACAAGAGAAGCTGGGGAATGGTAGTAATGGTTGTCTCTCTGACTAGTAGTGTGCTGCAGTGATTGGTGCTGGTCCTGTGGCTGTGTGTCATCTATATCAACGATCTGGATGATAATGAGGTTAACTGGATCAGCAAATTTGCAGATGACACCAGATTTGGTGGGTGTAGTGGACAGAGGAAAGACTATCAAAACTTGCAGCAGAATCTGGACCAGCTGGGAAAATGGCAGATGGAATTTAATGCAGACAAGTGTGAGGTGTTGCATTTCGGTAGGACCAACTAGGGTACAGTACTGTGCAAAAGTCTCAGTCACAAAGATATAGTTAGGATGTCCAAAGCTTGTGCATGGCACTGCTGCTGCAAAAAGAAACAAATTTCATGACGTACGTGAGTGATGATAAACCTGATTCTGATATGGGTCTCTATTGTGGACTGGGAGTGGGAAAGGGGCAGGGAGAGGGGAATCATGGTTAGGAAAAAGGGGGAGGGAGCGGGAAGCATCAGAGAGACATTCTCTAATGATCAATAAACCAATTTTTTGGAACCAAATGTCTCAGGGCTGGGTGTGTCTGCACCCATGCCTGCCCTCATCCCTGGCACACCTTCTCTGCCTCCTGTTCCACACCCCTCCTGCAGCACTCCACCCTCATCATTCCCAACATCATAAACTTGCTCTCTGCTCCTCGTTGACAAATACAGTACTGTGCAGAAGTCTTCACTACCCTAGCTAGTGTGTGTGTGTGTGTGTGTGTGTGTGTGTATGTATCCATAGCTAATACTTTAACACAGTACTGTTGGTCTTACACAGTGAACAGAAGGACAGAAGGGCACTGAGGAGTGTGACAGAACAGGGGTACCTGGGAACACAGATCCATAATTCCTTGAAAGTGGAGTCACAGGTAGACAGGGTCATAAAGAAAGCTTTTGGCACATTGGCCTTCACAAATCAATTATCGGGTATTATGTTGAAGTTGTACAAGACGTTGGTGAGGCCTAATTTGGAGTATTGTGTGCAATTTTGGTCACCTACCTACAAGGTGTGGGCACGTGGCCAAGTGGTTAAGACATTGGACTAGCAACCTGAAGGTTGTGAGTTCGAGTCGCAGCCGAGGCATCGTGTTGTGTCCTTGAGCAAGGCACTTAACCACACATTGCTCTGTGACGACACTGGTGCCAAGCTGTATGGGTCCTAGTGCCCTTGGACAACATTGGAGTCGTGGAGAGGGGAGACTTGCAGCATGGGCAACTGTTGGTCTTCCATACAATCTTGCCCAGGCCTGCGTCCTGGAGAGTGAAGACTTTCCAGGCGCAGATGCACGGTCTCGCAAGACTAATGGATGCCTTTAACCTACAAGGAAATATATCAATAAAAATGGAAGGGTACAGAAAAAACTTTACAAGGACGTTGGGACGACTTGAGGATCTGAGTTACAGGTAATGGTTGAATAGGTTAGGATTTTATTCCACTGAGTGGAAGAACGAGGGGAGATTTGATAGAAGTGTATGCAATTATGAGGGGTATAGTTAGGGTAAATGCAAGCAGGCTTTTTCCACCTGGGTGAGATCAGAACTAGAGGGTGTAGTTTGAGGGTGAAAGTTGGAATGTTTAAGAAGAACATGAGGGGGGATCTTCATCCATAGAGGAGCTGCCAGTGAAAGTGGTGGATGTGGGTTTGAGTTCAACATTGAAGACAGACTTGGATAGGTCCATGGATGGGAGGGGTGTGCGGTTTGGGTGCAGGTCGATGGAACTAGGCAGGTTAATGGTTCAGCATAGACTAGCTGGCCCAAAGCAATGATCCCCGCCCCCAAGGTGTGCGCACGCTTACATCGTTCGCTACTAGCGCACAAAAGGAATTTAAACTGCGCACAAGAGGTTGTCGCCCTCTACCTCATTGGCAGGTTAAGTATATTTCACGATCGTACACAATCACATTTCCTTTTCCAGTTTCTGATGTGGACGGTGTCGACAACGTGCAGTTTGCGATGATTTGTCTGCAGATTTTAGAGCTGGCTTATTTATACTGTTTTTATTGAAGAAATTAGTCATGTTGTTGTCACTGGGCAAAAAGTGGAACAGTGCTGGAGTTTTGCGCACACTGGTCATTACAAATCAGAGGGAATATTGGGCCGAGGGGCCTATTTCTGTGCTCTAGTGTTCAATGACTGTTCTATGACCCTGTCCTAAAACCTTCAGTGACCACCAGTCGGAGACACAGAACTAATGTCCGCTATTTCTTTCAGGTCAGTGAGAATCACCACAGAGAAAATAGGACTTCAGTGGACACCTGCATTTACGTGATTGATACTGATGTTGAGCTATCTCAGGCTGAGAGTACAACTTTGCTTCAGAATAGCCCTGAAGGTCCAGCCGGATCTGGGCCAGTCGCCAAGGGCTCTGTTAGCCTGCCGGTAGGCCATGGCGACGACTCTTTGGGACAAAGTGAACTGACAGGCCCCAAAGATCTTGCTTGTACTTTTGACACCGGCCAACTGTGCCACTGTGGGGCAGCTGCCATTACAACGAGAGGATCTAGCAGCACGGAGAGCTCATCACAAAATACACATGAGGCTTCACCTTCAGCTCCATACCGAGGCACGGTAAGACACCATTCTCATCTTCCACCTTTAGGACTTTCACCTTTTTCTCTTCCCCCTCTACATGTTTTGAAGAAGTTTAGAATCATCCGCTTTGTTAGGAAAATCAGGAAAGGCCAGTATGTAAATGAATGAATGCGGGGGCGGGGATACAAAGAGATTTGGGGTCAGGGAGGGAGAGTTAGAAGCAGGTTTATTATCACTGGCATACGTGGTGGAATCTGTTGTCTTGTGGCAGCAGTACATTGCAATACTTCAAAAATTACCACAAGTTACAAAAAGAAATGTATGAAAAGTATATTTCAAAACAGTGGATTTCAGTTAATTGGGACACATGGGGACCAGTACATTTTGACCCAATTAAGCAGCTGCCCAAAATAACCAGTTTTAAGGGAAATAGTTCAATGGTTTCTAAAGTACCTTTATTGTCAGAGAAATGTATAGAATGTACATCCTGAAATGTTTTTTTCTTCGCAAACATCCATGAAAACAGAGGAGTGCCCCCAAAGAATGAATGACAGTTAAATGTTAGAACCCCAAAGTCCCCCCCCCAGCTCCCCCCCTTGCATGTGTAAGCAGCAGCAAAGCAATGATCTCCCCCCCCCCACCGGCAAAAAAAAGCATTGGCGCCCCCCCCCACTGAGCACTCAAGCGTGCAGCAAAGCATCAATAAAGACACAGACTTACATTTACCTCAAAGACTACTCGGTCACCCAGTATTCGACATACCACAGGCTCTCTCTCTCCTTAATAAGGGAGAAAGAGGTGTCTCCATTTCACAGCGAGAGGGGAGACATAACAAACAACTCGCTGACTTGCGATGGTAAAGGTCCTTTGCGTTGCTTTTTCCAAGCTCTGTGCCGAAAGGACTCGGGTCTCTGGGCATGCAGGCAGCAGGCAGATCACTGCTTTCGATCTTCCGTCTCCCATGACCCACCAGTTTCCTGCAGAGACACCAACCCTCAATCCGCCCATCTCCAGAGCCGTGAGATCTTGGACCCCCAAAAGTGAGCGAGGCTCTTAGGCTGCATCCTTGGTGTATCGAACAACGGCCAGTTGTGGAACCCCGAGAGTGGGTCCCATTCCTGCAAAGAACCGAAGTCGACGTGTAACTCCAGGTCAGGGTCTTCAAAAGAACCCTGAAAGGGAAAAATATAGACATTAGAGATAGAAATAGAGCTGTTTCTGAAGATCAAGCAAAGGAGTCGCCATTAGGTGACATTGTCTCCTCCTAAACTCCTCCTCATCAATCGTCAAAGATATTTAAAAAAAAGACAAACTACCAGTTAACTAAGTAACAAATTAGAACACAATTAATACCACTACAGTACTATAAAACTGTGTATTAGTTCCTAATAGTTATCGATGGAGGAATTCATCCTCTGTACACTGCCGTGTTCTTTTGATTGAGCGTAAATGAACAAAATCAGTGCAGACTCCTAGTCTGGGTGATGGACTGATGATTGCTCCCTCCAAATCTTTATTTTCATTGTTACATTTAAGACGATTGCCAATACCTTCAAATTCTTTGTGGTTCGTAACTTGTTGAAGTAGGGAAATGGTTTCATTTTTTACTCCCAGCTGTTTATGGGCCTGAATGCTTGAAACTGTGGTGAGCAAGACAGATCTAAATTGTCTCACTGCTTATTTCTCGCCATCTGTCAGTGACAAAAATCACAGCTTTTTAACACAAACGCAGTTGACACAATCTTAACAGCTAATCGCTCTGAGCGGCCACGCAAGTTCGCACGACTGATGCTAGTTAGAAACTGATCAGCGGCAGCGTGTCCCAAATTAACAAAGGGAATCCAGGCTGTTCTCTTGACTAGTTTTTGTTCTTTAAGAGTTGTCCCCAGTAAGCAGCTGCCCCGATTAACCAATGGACCAATTACAGAAAACCACTAGAGTGCAAAAAGGGAGCAAATTAATGGGGTAACGATCATGGATTACTCAAAAATCTGATGGCAGAGGGGTAGAAGCTGTTCCGAAAGTATTGACTGTCTTCATGCTCCTGTTGGCTCCTCCCTGAAATAGCAAAGAGAAGAGAGCGTGTCCTGTGTGATGGGGTCCTTAATGATGGACGCTGCCTTCCAGAGGCACTGTCTTTAGAAGATAGAAACATAGAAACACAGAAAACTTACAGCATAATACTTCGCCTCACAAAGTTGTGCCGAACATGTCCCGACCTTAGAAATTACTAGGCTTACACATAGACCTCTATTTTTCTAAGCTCCATGTACTGATCCAAAAGTCTCTTAAAAGACCCTATTGTATCCACCTCCACCACCGTTGCTGACAGCCCATTCCACGCACTCACCAATCTCTGAGTAAAAAACTTACCCCTGACGTCTCCTCTGTACTTACTCCCCAGCACCTTAAACCCGTGTCCTCTTGTGGCAGCCATTTTGGCCCTGGGAAAAAGCCTCCGACTAGCCACACGATCAATGCCTTGTGTGGTCCTTGGTGGTGGGGAGGCTAGTGCTTGTGATGGAGCTGTCTGAGTCCACAACCCTTGGCAGCCTCTGTCGACGCTGGGCGTTGGAGCTGTGGTGGACCTGTTTCAAGGATGGGGGAGGAGGAGAACCAGGCAGTAACAGCAAGGAGCCTCCGGAGGTCAGAGTGGAAGCTGGGGTCTCTGGCACACAGGCAGTGGCTTCCATGTGACCCCTGGTTAGGCCTCAGGCATTTTGGGACGAAATGTTCTGTGAAGCCCTTCACTTCCTTTTGATCTCCCACGAAACCCACTTAAATATCTCTGAAACAAGGGGAATAAATTGGTGAATTACATACTACTATTTAACTATTTATGGTTCTATTACTATTCATTATTTATGGTGCAACTGTAACAAAAATCAATTTCCCCTTGGATCAATAAAGTATGACTATGAGGTGAGCTGTTGGTAGGTAAATGCTGTTTTAATTCACCCAAACCCCACAGAGGGTGAAAGTCCCAAAGGGTTGGAAACCGTAATGCTCACCCGGTGGGGAAAGGGAGAACGTGAAAATAGGATGCTTTAATTTTCTGGAAAGTAAACAAAACAAATCATTTTGTACTTTTTTTAAAAACACACAGGAAGCCAGGAGTCATCAACATCATTGTACAGATGATGAATCAGTGGATTTAGAAGGTAATTTCCCAACATATTTACCTCAAACATGTGCGTTTGTTACCTGGGACTAGAATTGAAAACTTCTGTTTAGTTTTTTGCCTGTTAGGAGATTAGACTGTCAAAGTCAAGTTTATTGCCAGATTCACAAGAGCAATAAAAACTTGCTGCAGCATTCACAAGAAAAACGTAAACAATTTATACGTTTTTTAAACAACGAAAGCACAGAACAAAATGAACAGTCCATTTTAGTTCAAGGTGGTGGTGATAATCTTGCTAAGCTGCAGTGATTAGTGTTCAGCTGGCTGTTTTGTCAAAGGGAAGTAGCATTCTTGAACCTGGTGGTGTGCGACTTCGGGCTTTTGTATCTCCTGCATAATGGTATCTGCATTCTTTGTATTCAGATGCCTCAGTAACATTGGCCCCTCAATCTCCTCCACCCAGACAACTCAAGATTCCATTCAACTCTCCGAGATAGAACGTAGATCACTGTAGCACAGAACAGGCCCTTCGGCCCACTCTGCCGTGCTGACCATTTAAACTTCTCTAAGATCAACCTAACCCTTCCCTCCCACACAGCCCTCCATTTTACTATCATCGACGTTCCTGTCTAAGGGTTTCTTAAATGTCACTAATGCATCTGCCTCTACCACCACCCCTGGCAGGGCATTCCACGCACCCACAGCCCTCTGTGTATGAAACCTTCCTCTGAAATCTCTCATAAATTTTCCTCCAATCACCTTAAAATTATGCCTCCTGGTTTTAGCCATTTTTGCTCTGGAAACATGCCTCTGGTTGTTCACTTGATTTCATCTTGTACACCTCTGTCAAGTCAGCTCTGATCCTCCTTCACTCCAAAGAGAAACTCCCGAGCTTGCTCAACCTTTCCTCATAAGACATGCTCTCTAATCCAGGCAGCATCCCCTCTGCACACTCTCTGAAGAAAGCTTCTACATCCTGTGAGATGGGTGCATCTGACCAACTCTGGTCACTTGCATGTCCACAAATTTAGTTCGTCCATAATGAGGACCTGACTAATGCTCCCTCTAAGGAGTTTGATGTGCACGCATCTTTTGCTTCTCGTGCACAATGGAATTGGTGTCGTGAGGATGGACCTTAGGACCCAGGGGAGCCGGGGAGCTCAGGAACTGCCACCCACAACTGCTGCTGAATCCACAGTATTTCTGTTCCGTTGAAGGGTGCTGTTAACACATTAAAATTAATGGATCGATAATTCTTTATTTCACTCTCTTCAAATTTATATTTACTCAGGACTCAGCAGCGGCTGCGGGCGACAGTTCCTGAGGAGCTCCCCGGCTCCCCCAGGTCCTAAAGTCCATCCTCTTAACGCAAATACTTGGTGCAATTCCATTGTGCGCTCGTAGTAAAAGACGTGTGTGCGCGCGCATGCACCTTGGAGAGAACTTGCAGGCTTTCTGTGTGCTTAAGCTCTGATTTCTGTGTGCAACGTTCTGGAATGTTCCTCCTTAATACTCTTTTGCAATGGTCTGGATCACCTCCTCTCATCCTCTTGATGAGTTTGATCCTAGTGTGTGATAGCCCTGCTGGGAGAGCAATAAAAGATTTTTTTTAAAAGTAAATCTCGGCCCAAAAAGTCTCTTTATTTTCTCCCCTAGATGCTGTTTGATTTCCTTCAGCATTTTGTGTGTGATGCTCCAAACCGTAATCTTTTGGTTTTTTTTCTCTCTGCTTTCAGACTTAAGACAGAGTTTTATCCTGCTTGTTAATGAGGTACCTATTAAAATGTGGAAGCAGTACATGCGGAAGCTTTCTCTGACTGAAAATGAGATTGAAACGGCGGAGCAGAACAACAGTAAAAATGTGACAGAAGCAAACTACCAGATGCTTAACACGTGGCTACAGAAAACGGGGAAGGGTGCCTCTCTGCACACTCTGCTGAGCACTCTCAAGGAAATGGACCTGAATGATGCAGTGCACAACGTACAGAGAAAAATTAGGCACGAGCTGAAACAAAGAAAATGACAATTTTGGACCTACTTTTATGAGCCTGTCGATCGATTTCAAGCTATTCTACGAGGAAAGAAACAGTCTCATTTCCTCAGGCTTTGCGTCTTCTTTACTCTTCCTGCAAACTTGTTCTATCAGTAGTTGGGATATCTGTCAAGAGAATAAATTTTGGATGTTTGGGTTCTCTGTATTCAGGAGCTTTTCGACCATCCTTGTGAATTACGTTGTCCCAGCAGGAGAGTTTGAACGTTCATGGCTGCTTCCTTTACATTCCCAGACATCCCACCTCTCCCTGGAGTTCCAGGAGTCTCCCACATATCGATAGCGGCTCCCTGATGCCTGCAAATTATATACAATATCCCGGAAATCAGTTTTTTAGAGAGGGAGAGGGAAAAAAGAAAGAAAGAAAATGAATGAATCCTGTTTGGTGTCTCTTTGTGCTAAGTAGACCTATCAGTTTTCTCTGTAGGCGGGCTTTACAATCGGCCTCTCTCTCTCTTCCATATTCCATCAGTTCAGTTACTGCTGTCTGTAATGACCGACAACTGTCGAAGATGAAGTACGAAAGCCTGGTGAAGAAATTCCCAAGGCTGGCGGTGACAACCTGACTATACAGACTGAGGCTGTCTTATACGCAACACACATCAAAGTTGCTGGTGAACGCAGCAGGCCAGGCAGCACCTCTTCCTAGGGATGCTGCCTGGCCTGCTGCATTCACCAGCAACTTTGATGTGTGTTGCTTGAATTTCCAGCATCTGCAGATTTCCTGTTGTTTGCTGTCCTATACGGGCGGGGCGCGTTGGCGTCTTAAAGGGGATTGGAGCGGGGTTTAAATTGGAACAAAATTCCAAAATTGTCCGCTAAGACATCTTTTAAAATGTACTCGCAGCAAGCAAGTTCTTCGGGGTTTTTTTTCCTGAAACACTTCCACTTACAGGTACATCGAAGCACGTGATGGGTTTAAGCGCAGCCGTTTTCAGAAGAAAAAATGATTTTAATAAATACCCGGCCCCCACCGAGGTCTCGTCATGAGGACAGCGAACTGTTTACCTGTGCTGCGCAATTTATATGCATTTTGAATCACACTTCATTAAATAATATAGTAATATATTGTTTTATGTGGTGTGCGTGATATATGTAATGTGGCTGCACCATGGTCCGGACAGAGGTTGTTTCGTTTGTGGGCAATCAGCCAGATGACAATAAACTTGAACTTGAAGATATAGAACTCCTAAATCACTCATTTAAAATCCCCCATTTCGATGTAAAAGAGTAAGTTCTGATCCCAACTATTGCAGGCAATGTGTGTGTAGGTGTGACTACGGACGCATATGCGATCGGATGTGTCCGAATGGACGTTAAGCGGTGCACACCTGTAATAGGGATACACCTTATGCTTTTTTTTCTTTTGGGGACCACAACATATTAGGGAGGCTAATCGCAGGGAAGGCTGATCAAGTATTTCACAGTTCTTTTCAGCAGAAAACCAAAGTCTGACAGAGAAGGTCACTAGAGCTGAGGTGTACTTCACATCTTTCATCGTTGAGCATAACCTGCCATTCCAGGTGCGTAAGCTATTCAGGAAAATGTGTCCTGATTCAGAAATAGCAAAAAACTATGCCTGCTCATCAACCAAGACAGCAGCTATTGTGAACACGGCACATGAAGACAGAATTCAGAAGTCAGCTGTCTCACAAAACACTTGTGAATCTGATGTCTTGCAAAATTAACAAATTCATTGACACAGACTGCCATGAGGTTGAGACTTCCGGTTGGGACCTCCCTGAAATGAGTTTTTGCAGGGTGGGATGTCTGCATTGCAGTACTGAAGAATGGTGATTAACAAGTTTGAACTGTGATTTTTTTTTTAAACTGTAATTTCATGGCAGCAGTACTCAAGCTCAAGTTCAAAGTTACTGGTATTCAACCACCCAGCTAAACGAAACATCATTCCCCTGATGTAGAACACAGGGTTACCATCGGGCACGTAGAGTCACACAATGATGTTGGCTCAAGTCTTGCGTGCCTTGGCCTGAAGATTTGACGAGTTTCGACATAACGTGCAAAGTGTCTGTTTGTAGAAGATAGTGTGAAGTTCCAAGCACTATTATAGTTTTAAAAGAAAGATGTGAACCTGCAGCAATACAAGTGAACAGGGCACTCAGACCCATGTGTTCACATCTCTAACAATTCTGCTTTTTACGCTCTGCTGATTACTGCCTGACAGCAGGAAGTCAAAGAGCTTGACAGGCTCAAAGTAACTAAATAAACAATGGCATTAGAACTTATGAAATTGTATTTAATTGGCTTTTATTTCTGTTCTTTGAGTTTGGGAGTTCAATGACAGTGTTTAGAGGATTTATTTATGGGATAAATCTTGATTTATTTATACGTAGTTTATTAATTGTACAAAGTATTTATATTATCTGCCTCAGGTCATTTGTTGGGTTTCAAAATTAAGCAAAGAGTAAATGTAGCTTTATTGTATTTTGTGTGTGTGTTTTAATATTTTTGATTGTTAAAATGTTAATTTCAAAAGACTGAGAGACTGCTGGGGCAAGTCAAAGTGCTGAGTTCGGGTCTGCTGGAAGTTGGAGGCATACACCAGCCTGCTCTGGGATTGTCGGACTGTGTGGGTGGGATGGAGAAACGGGGCTGTTTATGTTTTTGTTGTTTGTTGTTTGACCGAGCATTGTAGTCATGTTATATTCGCGCCGGAGTGCACTGGGTAAATTTGTCAGCTGTCCCAGCACACCCTTGGCTGTGTTGGTTCTAAACGCAATGACAGATTTGCAATCAGAATTAATAAATAAATTTTAAAGCTTGAATCTCGAGGTTGTGCTGTTTCAGAGTGAATTGATTGATATTGAAAGAAAGCTGCAGATTGTGGAGGCCCAAAACAAAACCATAAAATGCTAGAATGCCAGGTAAGTCGGGCAGCATCAGTGGAAAAGAGAATAGATCAAAGAACCTCTGCCGGCTTTTTGTGTGAATATTCCAGCTAAAGAAATCAGAATGGCCTGGGTTATAAAGGCCCCAGCTTGTGAAATGACCTCCCTAAACCCCAGCGTTCTCCCTCCATTGAGACATCTCACCACACTTAAGACGGTGGGTGCTGGCAATGGGAGCCACACACCATCTGCTGAGGAACTCAGCAGGTCAGGCAGCATCTATGGAGGGGACTAAATAAACTACATTTCGGGCCATAAGGTATAGCGCAGAATTGGGCCATTTGGTCCATTGAGTCTTCTCTGCTATCCCATCAATTCCCTCTCCCTCCCTTTATTATCCCTCTCAACTCCATTCTGTCTTCTCTCCATAACCTTTGATGCCCTCACTAATCAAGAACCTATCAACTTGTGCATTAAATATACCCAATGACTTGGTCTCCATGGTCACTTGTGGCAATGAATTCCACAGATTCACCACGCTCTGGCTAAAGAAATTCCTCCTCATCTCTATTCAAAAGGGATGTCCTTGAATTCTGAGACATGCCTCTGATCCTAGACTCCCCCAATATGGGAAACATCCTCTATCCAGGCTTTTCAATATTTGATATTTTTCAATGAGATCCTCCTCATTCTTCTAAACTCCAGTGAGTGCAGGCCCAGAGCCATCAATGCTGAGTGATCATAATATAATTGAATTCATACTACAATTAGAGAGGGAGAAGCATGTCACATGGAATAAAGGGAATTACAGAGGCATGAGAGAGGAGCTCGCCCAGGTGGATTGGAGGAGGAGACTGGCAGGGATGACAGCAGAGCAGAGATGGCTGATGTTTCTGGGAATAGTTCACAAGGCGCAGCATTGATATGTCCCACAGAATAGGAAGTTCTCAAATGGCAGAGGCAGGCAACCGTGGCTGACAATGGAAGTTAAGGACTGCATAAGAGCCAAGAAAAGGGCATATAAGGTAGCAAAAGAGAGTGGGGAGTTGGTTGTTTGGGAAGCTCTTAAAATCCAACAAAAAGCTATAAGAAGAGAAAGGATGAAGTATGAGGGCAGATTATCCAAAAATATAAAGCAGGATAGCTAAGGGTTTTTCAGTTATATAAAGAGTAAAAGGGAGGTGAGAGTTGATATTGGACCACTAGTGAGGTAGTAATGGGGGACAAAGAAATGACAGATGAACTCCATAGTATTTTGTATCTGTCTTCACTGTGAAAGACAATAGCAGTGTGCCAGAGGTCCATGAGTGTCAGGGAGCAGGAGTGAGTGCCATTGCTATTACAAAGGAAAACGTGCTAGGCAAACTCAAAGGTGGATAAGTCACCTGGATGAGCTGGACTACATCCCAGAGTCCTGAGAGAGGTTGCTGAAGGAATAATATGCACTTGGGATGATCTTTCAAGAATCACTTGACTCTGGCATGGTCCCGAAGGACTGGAAGATTGCAAATGTCACTCCACTCTTTAAGAAAGGAGGAAGGCAAAAGAAAGGAAATTATAGGCCAGTTAACCTAACTTCAGTGGTTGGGAAAGTGTTGGAGTCCATTATTAAGGATGAGGTTTCAAGGTATTTGGAGACTAATGATAAAATAATGGGTAAAAAGTGGGTAACAGACACCAACAGAATCAACACACTCATCCGTAAGGCTGGTGATGTTGTGGGGATGGAACTGGACTCTCTGACGGTGGTGTCTGAAAAGAGGATGCTGTCCAAGTTGCATGCCATCTTGGACAATCTCTCCCATCCACTACATAATGCACTGGGTGGGCACAGGAGTACATTCAGCCAGAGACTCATTCCACCGAGATGCAACACAGAGCGTCATAGGAAGTCATTCCTGCCTGTGGCCATCAAACTTTACAACTCCTCCCTTGGAGGGTCAGACACCCTGAGCCAATAGGCTGGTCCTGGATTTATTTCCTGGCATAATTTACATATTACCATTTAATTATTTATGGTTTTATTACTATTTAATTGTTTATGGTGCAACTGTAACAAAAACCAATTTCCCCCTGGGATCAATAAAGTATGACTATGACTATGACTATAAGTCAAAGTCCGCATTGTTTCTGTAAAGGAAATCTTGCTTAACAAATCTGTTGGCACTCTTCAAGGAATTAAAAAGCAAGGGTGGACAAAGGAGAGGCCGTGGATGTCATTTACTTGGATTTTCAGAATGTATTTGATAAGGTGCCAGACATGAGGATGCTTAACAAGATAAAACCCTGTGTCGTTACTGGTATGGACAGAGGAGTGGTTGATAAACAGGAGGCAGTGAGTGGGAATAAAGGGAGCCTTTTCTAGTTGGCTGCCAGTGACTCGTGGTGTCAGTATTGAGACCGCTACTTTTCACATAGTCTGTCAGTGATCCAGATAATGGAATTGATGGCTTTGTGGCAAAGTTTGCGGATGATACAAAGATAGGTGGAGGGGTAGGTAGTGCTGAGGAAGCAATGCGATTGCAGCAGGACTTGGACAGATTGGAAGAATGGGCAAAAAAACTGGCAGATGGAGTACAGTGTTGGGAACGTATGATGGTGCATTTTGGTAAAAGGAACAATAATGCAGACTTTTATTTAAATGGGGAGAAGGTTCAAACATCAGAGATGCAGAGGGACTTCGGAGTCCTCATACAAGACTCCCAGAAGGTTAATTCAGAGGTTGAGCCTATGGTAAAGAAGGCAAATGCAATGTTGGCATTTATTTCATGGGGAATAGAATATAAAAGCAAGGAGATATTGCTGAGGCTTTATAAGACACAAGTCAGGCCGCACTTGGAGGACATAGTAATCTACAGCACATTACAGGCCCTTTGGCCCACAGTGTTGTGCCGACCATGTGACCTACTCTGAAAACAGACTTAAATTTCCCTACCGCTAGTCCTCTATTTTTCTAAGCTCCACGGACCTATCTAAGAAACTCTGTTGTATCTGCCTCTAACACCATTGCTGGTATTGCATTCCACACACCAACCACTCTCTTTGTGAAAAACTTACCCCTTGGTACCTATTTCCAATCACCTTAAAACTATGCCCCCTCATGTTAGCCATTTCAGCCCTGGGGAAAAGCCTCTGGCTATCCACATGATCAATGTCTTATCTTATACACCTCTATCAGGTCACCTCTCATCCTCTGTGACTCCAAGGAGAAAAGGCCGAGTTCACTCAACCTATTCTCATAAGGTACACCCTCCAATCCAGGCAACATCCTTGTTAATCTCCTCTGCACTGTCTCTGTAGTATCCACATCCTTCCTGTAGTGAGGTGACCAGAACTGAGTCCTGTCAACAGTTCTTAGAAAGGATGTATTGTCATTGGAGAGAGTCCAGGGGAGGTTCATGAGGATGATTCCAGAGGTTAACATAGGAGGAGTGTTTGGCAGCTTTAGGCCTGTACTCACTGGAATTTAGAAGAATGTGGCGGGGGGGGGGGTGGATTTCATTGAAACCTACTGAATGTTGAAAGGACTAGACAGGGTGGATGTGGAGAGGATGTTTCCTCTGGTGGGGGTATCCAGAACTAGAGGGCACAGACTCAAAATTGAGAGGCGACTTTTTAGAATGGAGGCAAGGAGGAATTTTTTTAGCCAGAGAGTGGTGAACCTGTGGAATGCCCTGCCATGGACTGCAGTGAAGGCCAAGTCCGTGGGTAGAAGTTGATAGTTTCCTGATCGGTCAGGGCATCAAAGGATATAGCGAGAGGGCAGGTGTATAGGGTTGAATGGGATCCGGGATCAGCCGCGATGAGCAGACGATGAACTCAATGGCCCTAATTCTACTCCTGTGTCTTATGGTCTTATGCACCACCTTTATTCCAGTAAACCTCCACTGGACCCTCTCCAGTGTCAGCCCATCCCCCCTTAGATATGGGGTCCAAAACAGCTCACTGATTATGGGACTCCTTCCCCTCCCCCACCTTATTCTGCCTTCCTCCCCCTTCCTTTCCAGTCCTTGATGAAGTATCTTGACCTGAAACGCTGACTGCTTATCCCCCTCCACTGACGCTGCGTGACCTGCTGAGTTCCTCTGGCATTTTGTGTGTGTTGCTCTGGACGTCCAGCAAGTGCAGAATCTCTTTGCATTTATAACCCTTGTCTCTTCCCCTGCACTCACTGCACAGGTCATCTGCTCAATTTGCCCCCTTGTGTTTTTAATGTGAGATAGCTCTTTACTCTCTATTTAACATTTGTCATCCTTGCAGATTGGAGTCTTTAATGAGGTAAGATTTATGAGATTTGACATAAACTGTATTGGGGAGGGAATGTTACCTTGCAAATAATCTAGAATTCATGTTTACTTACTTTGGAACATGCAGTGGAGTGCGTCGTTTTGCATTAAACCAAATGAGTGAGGATTGCACTGCAGACTCACTTCTTACTGACCTAACCTAGATGCCTTTGGGCTGTGAGAGCCGGGACACCCCACGGAAACCCACACAGTCACGGGGAGAATGTACAAACTCCTTACAGGCAACGGTGGGAATCGAACCCTGACCTGTAATCACCGGCACCGTCGAGTGACGGTGCTAACCACTGTTCCCGAGTCATCAGCAACAAAACAAAAAAGCCCCTTTCCCACCCTCTCACACACACACAGGCAGACCCCCAAGCCCAGGACGATCTGCCTCCGGGCTTTCAGACCTTGGCCCCGGGTTCTTACACTTGCACACATCGGGCCTCCAGCTTCGAACTTCACCCCAGGATTCGTCAATCTCCGGCGCTGGTGACCTGGGCCCGTGTGACTCCTTTGGGCAGCTACCTTTAGTCTTCAATCGTGCCTTCTGCCTCCTGATTCGCTGTGCTCTGGATATCAACGTACGGCTTTGCCCTCTGAACTTTGCCAGGTTTGGCTGCCGGGACTTGACTTCTAGATTCACGTGGACCCCTGACCTAGGTCGCCAGCTTGCGTGACTGCCACCTGAATCTGTGTCTCACTGCCATAGGGACCCTTGACCTGGGACCAGGACTTGCTGACCTGGGAGTCACCAGTCTTCTCAGCGTTTACCAACCTGACCTCCGGGATCACTGACGTTCGACTGTAGAGTGCTTTGATGCAAATTCAAACTCTTGTCCAGATTCTACCCCTCTAACTCTCCCTCATCCTTGCCTCTAAATCCTAATCTGATCCAAACTCCCTGCTCTCTCCCCAAAATCATCCCTTCTAACCTTAAAATCAACTAAATCTGAGCTACGACTTTGAGGGATATGTCAGCTCATCTCCATTTTGATCTTATGATGTGACTGCAATGGGTTTTTAATCACAGGAATTGTGAAGGGAACTTAAATCTAGACCTTACTAGTGCTCAACCAACGTCTGACAACCAAGTCCGGCTCCTGGCCTTCACGAGTGGCTTGGCTACTAAGCCCAGCGGAACCATTTCTACTGAGAGGAGAAGGGGCAAAGGCAGGTCACTGGCACCTCAAAGCCGGTCACTTTGGGCAGATGGGGCTCATCAGCCGTGGTTGGCAGCTCATTCAAGAGAAAGAAAGCTCTAATCTCAAACCTCTGCCGTCTTGCGGCTATACCCTCTCATGGGGAAGGCTTTAGGAGTAAACCCTGAGGGAAAAGGCCAGAGCTGGAGTCCTACTCTGACCGGTAACTCCCGCGACACAGCTGGTACCAAACTGCATCGGTCTCTGCCGTTCCTTTGGGTTCATCAGAGCTTGCTCTAATCTCCATATCGTACTGCCCAGGCTTGCGTATCTAGACAGCTAGGACACAACCTCCATTGTCAACCTGGACCAACGGAGGCCTCACTCACTCACTCACTAGCGCCGGTCCTGAGGATGATGTTTCACGTAAGCTTCCCTCCCCTTTTCATCTTCAGACATAATGGCAGGCCAGATTTACTGCTCAGTTCCACTAATGTGGATGGTTTTGTTGTTTTATGTTCTTGTTAAAATTACATTTTGTGTTTAATTCATGTTTTTTTAACTTGTGATCCTGCTGCAAGTAAGTTTTACTGTGCATATGTGTCCTTGATAAACTCAACTTTGACACTTGTTGGGGAAGAAAACCTTCCTCTACTAACCCATAGAATGGTTGTTTACCAAGCGGACAGGCACAGCTCAGCCATCGATAGAAGTGAGCAGTAAATCTGACCTATCCATTATGTCCATAAGACTATAAGACTTAGTAACAGCATTAAGCCATTTGGCCCATCGTGTCTGCTCTGCCATTCAATCGTGGCTGAGTTTTCCCCTCCTCAGCCCCACTCCCGGCCTCCTCCCCATAACCTTTGATGCCATGTCCAATCAAGAACCTATTAAGCTCAGTCTTAAATACACCCAATGACTTGGTCTCCATCAGCTGCCTGTGGTAATAATTTCACAAATTCACCACTCTCTGGCTAAAGAAATTTCTCCGCACCTCTGTTTTAAATGGATGCTCCTCTATCCTGTGGCTGTGTCCTTTTTCCTAGACTCCCCCACCATGGGAAATATCCTTTCCACATCTACCATGTCTAGGCCTTTCAACATTCGAAAGGTTTCAATGAGAACCCCCTCATCCTTCTAAATTCCAGTGAGTACAGACCCAGAGCCATCAAACGTTCCTCGTATGATAACCCTTTCATTCCCAGCATCAACCTTGTGAACCTCCTCTGAATTCTCTCCAATGCCAGCACATCTTTTCTTAGATGAGGAGCCCAAAACTGTTCACAATACTCAAGGTGAGGCCTTACCAGTGCCTTATAAAGCCTCAGTATCACACCCCTGCTCTTGTATTCTAGACCTCTTGAAATGAATGCTATCGTGGCTTCCTCACCACTGATTCAACCTGCAAGTTAACCTTTAGGGTGTTCTGGACAGGGACTCCCAAGTCCCTTCGCATCTCAAATTTTTTTTTGGATTTTCTCCCCATTTAGAAAATAGTCTGCACATTTATTTCTTCTACCAAAGTGCATGACCATGCATTTTCCAACATTGTATTTTATTTGCCATTTTCATGCCCATTCTCCTAATCTGTCTAAGTCCTTCTGCAGCCCACCTGTTTCCTCAACACTATCTGCCCCTCCACCAATCTTTGTATCATTTGCAAACCTGGCAACATAGCCATCTATTCCATCATCTAAATCATTAATATACGGCATAAAAAGAAGTGGTCCCAATACTGACCCCTGCAGAACAGCACTAGTCACTGGCAGCCAACCATTAAAGGATCCTTTTATTCCCACTTGCTGCCTCCTACCAATCAGTCAGTGCTCAAACCATGCCAGTATCTTTCCTGTAATACCATGGGCTCTTAACTTGGTAAGCAGCTTCATGTGTGGCAGCTTGTCAAAGGCCTTCTGAAAGTCCAAATATACAACATTCACTGCATCCCTTTTATCTACCCTACTTGTAATCTCCTCAAAGAATTCTAACAAGTTCATCAGGCAAGATTTTCCCTTGAGTAATGCTATGTTAATCCCATGCTGACTTTATCCTATCTTATCCAGTGTCACCAAGTATTCCATCACCTCATCCTTAACAATTGACTCCAACATCTTCACAACTGCTGAGATCAGGCGAACTGGTCAAAAATGTCCTTTCTGCTGCCTTCCTCCTTTCTTAAAGAATTGCAATTTTCCAGTCCTCTGGCACCATGCCAGAGTCCACTGATTTTTGAAATATCATTTCTAACGCCACCACAATCTCCACTGCTACCTCTTTCAGAACCCAGGGTGACTTGTGTACTCTTGGGTCTTTCAGCTTTTTGAGTAATTCTCCCTTAATAGTAACTGCACTCACTTCTCTTCAACATTGGCACACTGCTAGCGCTTTCCATGTGGGTGAAGGGGTGTTACACAAAATGTCATCCTCAGGACTAGCACGAGTGAGGTCTAGATTTAAGTTCCCTTTAAAATACCTATCAAATACACCCACTGCAGTCACATCATAGATCAAGATGGCGCCAAGCTGTGATGTCCGTCTATGTCATGGCTCAGACTTACTTGTTCATAGTGTTGCCATACTGAGGTAGTCATCTTCTCCTCACTGACAATCAATGCAGGTGCAACTCAAGGAGGCCTTCTTGGCCCACTGCTCTACTCCGTCTATATCCACAACTGAGTGGCTAGGCACAGTGCAAACACCTTCTATAAGTTCACTGATGTTGTTAGCAGGGTCGCAGTTGGGGTGAGAAGATGTCCAAATGTGAGATAAGTTGGCTGGTTGAGTGGTGTCATGACAACAACCTTGCACTCAACGTCAGCAAGACCAAGGAATTGATCGTGGACTTTAAGGAAGGGGTATTTGAGAGAACACACATCAGTAAAGAATTACCTTCACACAGGAGTCGGTGGTGGAAAGGGTGAACAGCATCAAATGTGAACATCTTTGAAGCTCTGTCCTCAGCACAATGTTTTGATGCAATCACGAAGAAGGCACGCCAGCAGCTACGTTTCATGAATATTGATTGGCACCTGATTAGTTCCAAGGGTTTAGATGGGGCAGAGTTTGTTAAGTGTGTTCAGGATGGATTCCTGTCACAGTATGTGGACAGGCCGACCAGATCTAGATCTAGTACTAGGTAATGAACCGGGTCAGGTCACAGATCTCTCAGTGGGTGAACATCTGGGGGACAGTGACCACCGCTCCCTGGCCTTTATAATTATCATGGAAAAGGATAGAATCAAAGAGGACAGGAAAATTTTTAATTGGGGAAAGGCAAATTATGAGGCTATAAGGCTAGAACTTGCGGGTGTGAATTGGGATGATGTTTTTGCAGGGAAATGTACTATGGACATGTGGTCGATGTTTAGAGATCTCTTGCGGGATATTAGGGATAAATTTGTCCCGGTGAGGAAGATAAAGAGTGGTAGGGTGAAGGAACCATGGGTGACAAGTGAGGTGGAAAATCTAGTCAGGTGGAAGAAGGCAGCATACATGAGGTTTAGGAAGCAAGGATCAGATGGGTCTATTGAGGAATATAGGGAAGCAAGAAAGGAGCTTAAGAAGGGGCTGAGAAGAGCAAGAAGGGGGCATGAGAAGGCCTTGGCAGGTAGGGTAAAGGAAAACCCCAAGGCATTCTTCAATTATGTGAAGAAAAAAAGGATGACAGGAGTAAAGGTAGGACTGATTAGAGATAAAGGTGGGAAGATGTGCCTGGAGGCTGTGGAAGTGAGCGAGGTCCTCAATGAATACTTCTCCGGTATTCACCAATGAGAGGGAACTTGATGATGGTGAGGACAATATGAGTGAGGTTGATGTTCTGGAGCATGTTGATATTAAGGGAGAGGAGGTGTTGGAGTTGTTAAAATACACCAGGACGGATAAGTCCCCGGGGCCTGACGGAATATTCCCCAGGCTGCTCCACAAGGCGAGGGAGGAGATTGCTGAGCCTCTGGCTAGGATCTTTATGTCCTCGTTGTCCACGGGAATGGTACTGGAGGATTGGAGGGAGGCGAATGTTGTTCCCTTGTTCAAAAAAGGTAGTAGGGATAGTCCGGGTAATTATAGACCAGTGAGTCTTACGTCTGTGGTGGGAAAGCTGTTGGAAAAGATTCTTAGAGATAGGATCTATAGGCACTTAGAGAATCAGGGTCTGATCAGGGACAGTCAGCATGGCTTTGTGAAGGGCAGATCGTGTCTAATAAGCCTGATAGAGTTCTTTGAGGAGGTGACCAGGCATATAGATGAGGGTAGTGCAGTGGATGTGATCTATATGGATTTTAGTAAGGCATTTGACAAGGTTCCACATGGTAGGCTTATTCAGAAAGTTAGAAGGCATGGGATCCAGGGAAGTTTGGCCAGGTGGATTCAGAATTGGCTTGCCTGCAGAAGGCAGAGGGTGGTGGTGGAGGGAGTACATTCAGATTGGAGGATTGTGACTAGTGGTGTCCCACAAGGATCTGTTCTGGGACCTCTACTTTTCGAGATTTTTATTAACGACCTGGATGTTGGGGTAGAGGGGGGGGGTTGGCAAGTTTGCAGACGACACAAAGGTTGGTGGTGTTGTAGATAGTGTAGAGGTTTGTCAAAGATTTCAGAGAGACATTGATAGGATGCAGAAGTGGGCTGAGAAGTGGCAGATGGAATTCAACCCGGAGAAGTGTGAGGTGGTACACTTTGGAAGGACAAACTCCAAGGCAGAGTACAAAGTAAATGGCAGGATACTTGATAGTGTGGAGGAGCAGAGGGATCTCGGGGTACATGTCCACAGATCCCTGAAAGTTACCTCACAGGTGGATAGGGTAGTTAAGAAAGCTTATGGAGTGTTAGCTTTCATAAGTCGAGGGATAGAGTTTAAGAGTCGCGATGTAATGGTGCAGCTCTATAAAACTCTGGTTAGGCCACACTTGGAGTACTGTGTCCAGTTCTGGTCACCTCACTATAGGAAGGATGTGGAAGCATTGGAAAGGGTACAGAGGAGATTTACCAGGACCCTGCCTGGTTTAGAAAGTATGCATTATGATCAGAGATTAAGGGAGCTAGGGCTTTACTCTTTGGAGAGAAGGAGGATGAGAGGAGACATGATAGAGGTGTACAAGATAATAAGAGGAATAGATAGAGTGGATAGCCAGCGCTTCTTCCCCAGGGCACCACTGCTCAATACAAGAGGACATGGCTTTAAGGTAAGGGGTGGGAAGTTCAAGGGGGATATTAGAGGAAGGTTTTTTACTCAGAGAGTAGTTGGTGTGTGGAATGCACTACCTGAGTCAGTGGTGGAGGCAGATACACTAGTGAAGTTTAAGAGACTACTAGACAGGTATATGGAGGAATCTAAGGTGGGGGCTTATATGGGAGGCAGGGTTTGAGGGTCAGCACAACATTGTGGGCTGAAGGGCCTGTACTGTGCTGTACTATTCTATGTTCTATGAGCAGTTTGAGTGGCTATGCGATGTCACCAAAGACCCTGGATATAGATAGCCACCTGCACCTTAATAATTAGATTAAGGAAATGTGTAAAAATAATAAGGTTGTTGACATGTAGGATTTCAACTCTCCTAATATAAACTGGGACCTTCTTAGTGCAAGAGGTTTAGGTGGGGAGAATTTGTTAACTGTATCCGGGAGGGTTTCTTAAATCATTGTTTGGATGGTCCAATGAGAGGAGGCACTGCTCTGAACCTGGCCAGGTGACTGACCTATCAGTGGGTGAGCAGTTTGCGAACAGTGACCACAACTCCTTAACTTTCGGGATAGCTATAGATAAGTGTAGGTATGGTCCTGGCAGGAGAGTTTTAAATTGGAGCAGGACAAATTATGACAGTATTAGGCAGAAACTAGGAAGAGTTAATTGGGACCACTTTTTTTTTTCTGGCAAGTCCACATCAGACATGTGGAGGATGTTTAAAGATCCATTGCACAGAGCACAGGGAATGTATGAAGGAAGCACGGTGATGGAAATATAAGAAAAACTTGGATGTCCAGAGAGGAGATGAGTTTAGTCAAGAAGAAAAGGGAAAAAGTATGTGAAGTTTCAGAAGTTAGGATCAGATGGAGCACATGAGGAGGATAAAGAAAGTAGAAAGGAACTCAAGAAGGGAATTAGGAAAGCCAGGAGGGTCCATGAAAAGTCCTTGGGAAGTAGGATTAAGGTGAATCCCAAAGCATTCTATACATACATCAAGAGCAAGAGGATAACTCAGGAGAGGGTGGGACCACTCAAGAATAAGGGTGGGAACAGTTGCCTGGATGTGAGAATGTGAGTGAGGTACTTAATGAGCACTTTGCTTCAATATTGACCAAGGAAAAGGATATGGAGGATCAGGAGATCAGTGCTGAGTGTGTAAATACATTAGGGCATTTTGAGGTCAAGGAGGAAGTGTTGGGTTCCTAATGAGTATTAAGGTGGATAAGTCCCAAAGGCCTGATGAAATTTACCCAGGTTATTGAAGGAGACAAGAGATGAAATTGCTGGGGCTTTGACCAATACCTTTGAGTCCTTTCTAGGCAAAGGCGAGGTCCCAGGGACTGCCGAGTGGGTTATGTTGTACCTCTATTTAAGAATGGAATAAGAGAAAATCCTGAGAACTATAGACTGGAGAGTCTCACGTCAGTTGAGGGAAATTACTGCAGAGAATTCTTAGTGATAGGGTATGTGAGAGGTTGGAAACCCATGGCCTAATTAAGGAGAGCCAGCATGGCTTTGTGAAAGGCAGGCTGTGTCTTACCAATTTGATTGAGTTTTTTTGACAAGGTGATGAGAGAGATTGATGAGGATAGGGCAGTGGATGTTGCCAACATGGATTTTAGTAAGGCAGTTGACAAAGTCCCTCATGGAAAGCTAATCCATATCGAATTGACTGTTTGGATTCAGGGCTGGTTTGCACATAGAAGACAAAAGGTAATGGTTGAAGGGACTTAATTGAGCTGGAGGTCTGTAATTAGTGGTGGGACCTCTGCTGCTTATGATGTATATAAATGACCCGGATGAAAATGTAGGTGGGTGGTTTAGTAAGTTTGCAGATTATACCAAGATTGGCGGAGTTGTGGATAGTGTAGAAGACTGGCAAAGAATACAGCGTAATATAGATCAGTTGAGGATCTTGATAGAGAAATGGCAGATGGAGTTGTGAGGTGTTACACCTTGGTAGGGCAAATGCAAGGAGACAGTACTAGGGCAAGGTCCTTAACAGTGTTGTTGAGCAGAGAGATTCTGGGGTCCAAGTTCATAGCTCCTTGAAAGTGGATACACAGGTCAATGAGATGGTTAAGAAGGCTTATGGAAAGCTTGCTTTTATTAGTTGAGGCATTGAGTTCAAAAGCCAAGAGTTTATGTTGCAACTTTAACCGGTTAGGCCACATCTGGAGTATTGCATACAGTTCTGATTGCCCCATTAAAGGAAGGATGTTGAGGCTTTGGCAAGGGTGCCGAAGAGGTTTGCCAGGATGTTGCTTAGTTTAGAGGGCACGTGCTATCATGGGAGGGTGGATAAACTTGAGTTGTTTTTTCTGAAGCGGCGCAGGCTGAGTGGAGATCTGATAGAGGTTTATAAGATCACGGCAGGCATAGGTAGAGTAGACAGGGAGTGTCTGTTTCCCAGGGGTGAACTTCTAACTTTATTTTTCTGTAATTCTTTATAATTGTTTTCGTTGCATGTCGCACCAACACATCACAGCAAATTCCTAATCTGGGTAAATGTATATGGCAAATAAAATTAATCTTTGATCCTTCTTATAAACTTTAATGCGTGCACAGTGCCTCCTTTGCGGACTCCTCCTACTGTTCAATTGGGAAAGAACAAGCAATGAATTTTAAAATATTTTCATTTCAGTAACTTTATAACCTGTGTCTGGTAACGTAACAGCGTCCTTGCTCCTAGTGCTTGTTGGCCTTGCATTTGAAACCGCTTGATGCTCACCCCATCTACTCGCCCATTGTCCCATTATGAAGTCACACTCACTGTTGATCGAGCCAGCTTATATTGAATCTGATCTGTGAGGTTGGAGGGAAAGGTCATACCCTTCAGAGCAGAGACTCGGTAAGTGCAGGGTCCAGCTCAAAGAAAAATGTTAGCGGATGGAGCTTCAACCTTGTTCCACTACTTCTTGCAGGTGTAGTGCCCCAGGCTCTTTCTGATCTCTCCTGCCTGAGCCCAGAGACTAACCTTACTGTGAAGACTTGAAGGTAAATGATTTTCTGTTGGGGGTACGTATTGCATTTCACAAACACAAGAGATTCTGCAGTTGCTGGAAATCCAGAGTAGCACACAAAAAATGTTGGAGGAACTCAGCAGGTCAGGCAACACCTATGGAGAGGAATAAAGAGTCAACGTTTTGGGCCGACTCTTCATTTTTATTCCTCTGCATAGATGCTCTGAGATCTCCAGCATTCCAAGTCACCCTGTTCCAACACAGCCCCAATACCCCCTTCTCCTTATGTGCCACTGTACTGATCAGAGGGATCTTCAGCCAGTTAGCCGATTTAGTCAAATTACACCCTTAAAGCCTCCACCATAGGCATTCATGGGGAAAGCACAACTTTCCCCTGCAGAGAGTCACCATAAATTCTTGTAGTTCTTGAAAGAACACTAATAATGTCTCCACAATCTCTTATAGCTACTTCTTTCAGGACTCTGGAGTGTAGTCCATCCGGTCCAAGTGATTTATCTACCTTCAGCCCTTTCAGTTTCCCAAGCATCTTCTCCTTTGTAACAACAACTCTTCTCACTTCTGCCCCGCTGACTCTATTGAACGTCCGGCATACGTGTTCCCCATTGCTACCTGCCTCTACAACGCCATTTTCCAATTGTCCAATCTCCACCCTCACCTCTCTTTATATAGCTGCAAAAATCCTTTGGTATCCTCTCTGATGTTATTGGATAGTTTACCTTTATATTTCATCTTTGAACTTTATTTAGTTTTATTTTTAAGTTGCCTTCTGTTGCTTTATAAAGTTTCCCTGTTGTCCGGCTGCTCTGCCCTTTCTCTGTAACTGTAAGGTGTTATTTTGTAATATTGTTTTCTCTTCTGCTTCCTCAGCGCACTGTGGATGTTTCTCGCTGTACCTTGGTGCATCAAGTGACATAATAAACTAACCTACCCATCTAAAATACTTCTGGTACCCACCCTTTGATAAAAGTATAGAGACTTCACAGTAGAGCCTGTTTGCACCATTGCGACTAGGCTGCCCCTGAAGGAATCTCACTTTCAAGGACCTTACAACTCATGTTCTCAGTATTATTTATTTTCTATTTGCATAATCTGTCTTCTTTTACATACTAATTGTTTGTCAGTCTTTGCTCATGCATATTTTTTCCATAAATTCTATTGTATTTCTTTAAGAAAATGAATCTCGGTGTTGTATATAGTGATATATGTACTTTGATAATACTTTGACTTTGAGTGGTCGTGACAAGTCCGAAATTAAGTTGTAAGAGATAGGAGCAGAAATAGGCCATTTGGCCAATCAAGTCATTATTTAATAAGTTCCCCATGCTTCCTGATTACACCCATGTGATCAATTAACTTACTAACGCACAGTAGCACAGTGGTTAACCTAACATCTCAACAGTGTCAGCACTGTAATAATGTTACATTAACCACTATGACCATGTTGCCCTGAAGGCCTTAGATTTCTAGTTTTAACCCATTCATTAAAGATAGCTTTTGCTATCTTGCACATTTATATTAGATTGCTCCTTAACCTGCTCCATTCCAAGCTGAATAGTTCTAACTTGTCTGGACAAAATCTCTTATTAGAGACGATGAAAGAAAAGATCCGTTCTGACTGTAGCAGATCTCCACTACATCCCCTTAATCTCCACGGTACACCACCCCTTACCTTTGACGATGTCCTCGACGTTGGGGAGGCTGGCCACGGAGGAGGTACAGGAGACTGAAGATACACACTCAACATTTTAGGGACAACTTCTGCTCTTCTGCCACCAGATTTCTGAACGGACAATGAACTAACCCGTGAACAGCACCTCCTCACTTTTGTGTCTCCTTTTCCACTCCTTATTTATTTATTTTTTAAACATACAGCATATTTCTTATTGTAATTTATAGAGTTTTCTATGTATTGCATTGTACTGCTGCCGCAAAACGACATCAATCAGTGAAATTAAACCCGATTCTGACCACTTAACCGAAGACATGTCTGCAGTGGAAAATTCCAAAGCTCCTAAATGAAGGAATATAGTCTGTCCCTACTCAATTTCTCCTCACTGGTTAATCCCTTCATCCTCAACCTCAGCTCAGTGAAGCTTCCTAGGATTACCCCCAACCTTGGGTAAAATGGTGCTTCAAGTCTCAGTAATTAAACTTCTTTACTTGTACTGTTTCCTTTCTAATTACACTTCGCTAAGAAATTAAAAGTAAACATGCCACCATAATAACTCTGTTACTCATATTAACATGAAAAATATCAGTTAGAATAGAATAATCCTCTCAACCCTGGAAAATAACCAATCTGGACTGCCTCCAAACTTCAAGAGCATGATAGTGCACAGTGCTTCAGGTATGGCCTCACAGAATCAGGTAAGTTGTGAAATTTGTTGTTTTGTGGCAGCAGTACAATGCAAGACATAAAAGATTATTGTAAGTTACAATTATAGATGGATAGAGGGGTATGGATGAGGAACAGCGGAGCAGTTCATGAGCTGTTGGCAGAGGGGAAGCTACTGTTCCTAAAACGTTGAGTGTGCGTCCTCAGGCTCCCCATGAGAAGAGGTGAGGGTCCTTAATGATGGATATCTACACTAACTCAACAATGAAGGCTAACAAGCCATTTGCCATGTTAATTACCGTTTGCAGAGACACAAGAGACCGGAAATGCTGGAAATCTTGGGGCCAGGCAACTGAAAGATGTTGAAGTGGTGGAGGGGGCCTGCGAGCTGTCAGGGAAGTAGATGGGAAGAGACTGAACAAGGGGGACAAGACGGATATCAGATATGTGGATACAAGTTCAAAAGGCGGTAAAATTAATTCCTGGGAAAGGTCTCAGCCTGAAACGTCAACAGTCCATTACCCTCCATGGATGCTGCCTGACCAGCTGAGGTCCTTCAGCTCCTTTGTTCACAAGAACACACAGATCTCTCTAATCCACTCAATTACAATCTCTCTGAATTTTGACTAAAATCTGCAACTGGATTCCACCCACTCATAGATTCTATTTTTTTTTTGTTTTTCCTATAGATGCCTGCAAGTAAATAACTCGTTAAGAGTATGGTAACACTTTGAACCACTTCAGGAGCAATCGAGGATGTGGTAGATACTGACCCTGTGCCCACCCGTGAATGGATGTTCAGGAGGACACTCCGGAATTACGGCAACCAACTTGTAGTCCACCAGTGAAGAAGTGAAGCTCAGGTAGTGAATCTCAGTTGGAATTTTAAAGGTGACAGTTGTGATCACTGCACAGCGGGCTGTGGGGCAAGTGCCTCGGGGTGGGGCCGGATCTTAATGCACTGTGTGAGGGTCAGTACTGGGTACTGCTGCAGTGTGGGGGGAGTGACACCGAGGGAACGTCGCACTGTGGGTGGGGTGGTACTGGGGGGAGAGACACCGAGGGAACGTCGCACTGTGGGTGGGGTGGTACTGGGGGGAGAGACACCGAGGGAACGTCGCACTGTGGGTGGGGTGGTACTGGGGGTAGTGACACCGAGAGAACATCGCACTATGGGAGGGATGGTACTGGGGGTAGTGACACCGAGAGAACATCGCACTATGGGAGAGATGGTACTGGGGGGAGTGACACCGAGGGAACGTCGCACTGTGGGTGGGGTGGTACTGGGGGTAGTGACACCGAGGGAACGTCGCACTGTGGGTGGGGTGGTACTGGGGGGAGTGACACCGAGGGAATGTCGCACTGTGGGTGGGGTGGTACTGGGGGGAGTGACACCGAGGGAACGTCGCACTGTGGGAGGGGTGGTACTGGGGGGAGTGACACCGAGAGAACATCGCACTATGGGAGGGGTGGTACTGGGGGGAGTGACACCGAGGGAACATCACACTATGGGAGGGGTGGTACTGGGGGGAGTGACACCGAGGGAACATCACACTATGGGAGGGGTGGTACTGGGGGGAGTGACACCGAGGGAACATCACACTATGGGAGGGGTGGTACTGGGGGGAGTGACACCGAGAGAACATCGTACTATGGGAGGGGTGGTACTGGCAGAGTGCCACAAGGTGGGATGGGTTGCTGAGGGGAAATCAGCTCTGGGGTGTGCCACAGGGTAGCAGGGGGGCAATGAAGGGAGTCACAGTGCCATGTGGTACCAGGGGAGTGCCAATGTTGGGAAGGGTGAACTGTAGAGTCATGCTGCTGTGGAAAGGATAGTACCTGGAGGAGTGCCACATTGTGGGAGGGCCAGTACTGAGGGAGGGGATGGGGCAGTATCTAAGATAGACTCTTATCAAACTATCTCATTACCGCACTTTCTCTGTACCTGTTACACTTCATTCAAGTCTCTAATTGCTCACCGTGAAATGATTTGATCTCTATGAACAGATGACACGGTAGCTGTTCACTCTGTAATAGTAATAAACCATTTCAAATTCAATTTTAACGAGGCATTCTCCTGAGCGAATCCCATATCCCTCCCAAGCTTTCTATTAATGTGTCTGTCTGAATGTCTTTTACTGGTGGAAGTGGACATGTCTTTAACACTTGCCCCCCTCAGCTACACAGGCCATTCAGCCCATCGTGTGCCTTGCTCTCCCCTCAGGTCTCTCTTCGCCGCGGCCTGGGCAGATGTCACAGTGAGCGCGGCCACGACCAGCGAGTTGCCGAGGATGACGCCAGGGTCCCGGGGAAGGCAGGCGACGGGCAGCGGGCCGGCAGCCTCGGCCCGGGCGGAGGTGGAGACGGCCACGGCCGGGCCCCAAAGGCAGTAGGGCGGCCACACCACAGCGAGCGAGAGGATGGAGAAGGCGAGCGGCAAGGGCTGTTCGAGCCCGCCGCAGGGCGAGGCATCCCGCAGGCAGTCAGAGCCTGGCCGCGGCGAGCTGAAGCTGCGAGCCGGCGGCAAGCTCCTCACCTTCCAGTGCCACCGCAAGCGGAAGCCCTGCAAGCGGGCCGGAGAGCCCCCGGCGGCGGCCTGGCGGCAGGAGCGGGGCCCGGCCTCCGGTTGCCGTGGCAATCAGGAGGAGGATGGAGCGGAGGGCCGCAGGAAGAGGAAGAAGAAGGCGGCGGCGGCGGCCGAGGTGAGTGAGTGCGAGCGGCGGCCGCCGGAAGCCGAGGAGCCGAGGCCCAGACCGAGGCGGCGGCTGGCGCGGGAGCACGGCCTGCCCCTGAAGCGGACCTACGGCGATACCCGGGTCGACAAGCGGCTGCAGGCGGCGCGGAGCCCCGGCGGGAAGGAGGAGGACGAGCCGTCCGCCCGGTGCTCGGTTTCAGCGCCCCGCCCGCGCCAGCGGCACAAGCCGTGGGGCCGACGGGCGGCGCTCCTGTCGGACGCCCAGACCCAGACCGAGCCTTGCGCGCCCTGCAGCTGCTCCGACCTCTCCACCTCCAGCCCCAGCCCCAGCCCCGACCCCTCCTCGCTCGCCTTCGGGGAGGGGAGCACCAGCAGCCGCAGCTCCGGCAGCCCCACCTCCAGCGACGGCAGCGGCCGGGTCAGCCCGCCGCCCTCCCCCGTGTGCCGGAGCACCGAGCAGCGGGGCCCGGGCCCGGACCCAGGCCCAGGCCCGGAGCACTTCAAGGACTTTCCTCAGCTCAGACCCGGCAAGGACCGCGCCGGGGGGAGGCGGCAGCGGCGGCGGAGAGTCCCCTCGCCCACGGCCTGCAGGCCGGCGAGCTGCTCGGGGGAATCGGGCTGGAGGAGAAGGAGCGTCCCGAGGGTGGCGAACTGCTCAGCCGAGGTGGCCCGGGACGGCTGGGGCTGCCTGATATTCTGAGCTCGGACTGTGGGGACAGAGACTTGTACACAGGAGTGGGGTTAACTAAAGTCTACATTATTGAGCTAGGGGTTGGGGTTTGAGAGCAGGGGCGGGTGGGGTGCACTGTCCTAGCAGGTTAGCTTGGCCCCAGAATGAATGAAGGACACTCTGGAAGCAATCAGAAGGTCAGGTCGATTGGCTTATAGTTACAAATAAATGATGCCAGTGCGGGATCTGGCTGCCCCCTTTTAGCACTTCCATCTCCCCTAAGCATTTGGCTCCATGCCTTGTACAAGTTGGTTTGAACCCTCCATTCACACTGGACCATTTTCACTGGGAAGTCCAAGTGGCTACCTCTGGCTGGAGGTTGGAGTGACCCTAATCCCAAATGAAGTCTCCCTACTGACCCTGCCCTCCAAATGTTGCCCACAGGGGTCTGCTTGCAGACAGCAGGAATGTTGAGTGCACGTACCCAGGAGATCTCTTAAAGAAATTCCCAGAGAATTTTGGCACCACAGTTGGGTGAAAGCAAACAATTCACAAAAGTTCAGATGGAACCCAGCAGTTTACTTCCAGACAGCCAAGACTGAACAAGTGTTTGTCCCATAGTTTTAGCAGGGAAAGGGAAACTTGATCTATTCTGTTTATGACAGTTCTTTAAGAGAGCATTCCAATTATCACTCCCTTCTGTTTTATTCCCCATATTTGAAGCTTTAAGATAAGAATGAAAGAAAAAAAACTTTGCAATTTTCTATTTTTGTTAAACAGCTACAGTCTGAGCCTTGAAATTAACAACCCTACCATCACTAGAAACATTTTGTACATCACCTTAAAATCTCCCATTGGTCTTAAGGAGGGCAGTACATCTTCAATCACTTGAGATCATAGAATCCCTCGTTCCATTGGCATTTTAGGAAGCCTCAGAACTATATCCAAGGCCTTGACATCATGTCTAAAGAGTGATGCCCAAAACTGAACATGTCTTTCAGAAGGTATTAATTTAGCTTCTTCGCTGTACTGTTCATCCTGGTTTCTAAAACCTGGGTTCCCTTGTTTTTAACAGTTTTTCTTCTTGTCTTGCCATTTAGTAATATACCAACTACTGTTCCTCGATTTCCCCCACTAACTTGCCACCTTCTTATTTGTGTTGGTTGAAGACGGTGGTCTGTTCCTGTAGTCTATAGGAGACATTTCACCAGAGTTAGGAGTACAAAGATGGGGCGGAGAGGGGCACTAGGGAAAGAGGGTAAAACTCCATTGGTCTGCCCAGACCCTGCTTGGAATCTCTTGATTTTCCTTTCCCCAGTCACATTCTATACCTCACAAATAAAATATAAGCCAGAATTTTGAAACAAACGTTGCAGAGGTGAGTGAAGGAACGAATAAGGTCTGTATTCGGTCTGTTCTCTGAGCTTCACACAGAAACCTTTTGCTTTCTTCCATGAAAGAAGATTGGAGTTAAATCTTTTTAGCCTAAGTAGATGAAGAATGAGAGGAGACGTGATAGAAATGTTCAAAGTCATTAAGTAGATGCTGGCTGCTACTTCAAGATTAATCCGTCATCAAGGACACAAGGAGACTGGTTAAGGGGAGATTTCAGACTAACATCAGGAAGTGTTTCTTTACAGGGCAGGTTTTGGACTCGTGGAACAAATTACCTAGTTGTGTAGTTGAGAGTAGTACCTTAAAGACGTTCAAAGCTAAACTCGATAGTTACTTCAACACTCTATGTGAATAGGAACTTGGCAGGCTTTGTCAGGCTGAACGGCCTGTTCTTGTCCAAATCTTTCTAATGTTCCAGTTTGGTGAAAATGGGAGAAGTCTAACCGTGTCCGTTTGGTTCAGAAACACTTCGCTTTGTGACATGTCTGACTCGCTCACTAGCTGATGTATGTACGTATTTAGCGATAGGGTCCCTCCGACCCTTCGAGGCGCGCTGCCCCAGCAATCCCCGACAACCCCAATTTAACCCTAGCCTAGTCATGGGACAATTTATAATGACGAATAACCTATCTAGTAAATCTTAGGAAATGAGCACCTGGGGAAAACCCACACGTTGAACGGGGGGAAGGACATGCAGAGACTCCTGATGGACGGGATCAGAATTGAACTCCGAACTCCTGCGGCGTAATCGCCATGCGCTAACCAACATGCTACCGTGGAGCCTGCGGTATGTCAACGCTGGTAACAGAACTGATTTCAAACTGGATACAATACCTTCCCGACTGATCACTCCACACATGAGTACGTTGAGGTGTGAAAAAGGAAAACAGAAGTCTAGGACTAGAGGGCACAGCCTCAGAATAGAACAGGGGTCACCAACTTTTCTTATGCCTTGGACCCCTACCATTAACTGAGGGGTTCATGGTCCCTAGGTTGGGAGCCCCTGGAATAGAAGCATGTCCCTTTAGGACAGAAATGAGGAGGAATTTCTTTAGCCAGAGGGTGGTGAATCTGTGGAATTCATTGCCACAGACAGCTGTAGATGCCAAGTCATTCATCATCTTCATCATCAGGTCCCATGCCCAGTTTGAGCTTTGACTGCCATGGCCCACACACTCCTGTTTCGGGTCAAGTGGATCAATTCATTGGTATTCATTTCCAGTTCTCTGGCTGCTGTCTCCATCATCATTTGTCTTTGTCTTCCTCTTGCTTTCTTCCCTTCAATCTTTCCCATAATTACCGTGCATTCTAACTCCTCTTTCCTAATCACATGTCCAATGAAGTCACGTTCCCTTTTCATGATCTCATACATTATTTCTCTTTTCGTGCTTGCTCTGTTCATGACATCCTCGTTAGATATTCGTTTCGTCCACGATGTTCTTTGCATCTTCCTCAAAAACCACATCTTTGCTGCTACAATTCATTTCCTCATGTTACTAGATATTGTCCAACATTCTGAGCCATATAACATAACTGGCTAAACATAACATTTCAGTACCCTGAGGCGGGTTGTCATGCCTAGTTTAGTGTTGGTCAGTATACTCTTCATTCTCAGAAAGGTGTCTTTTGCCATCCCTATTCTTCTTTTGATGTCCATGTCGCACCTGCCATCTGATGTCACCCAGCTTCCTAAGTAGCAAAAGTTCTTTACTTGTTTTATGTTTTCCCCATTTTTTTTCAGCCTGCAGATAGGATTCTCCTTCTTTCTGGATATCACCATACATTCTGTCCTTTTGTAATTGATAGATAGACCCATTTTTGCACTTTCTTCAACAATTTTATCAATTAAGTTTTGTAGTTCTTCCTCCGTACTTGCAATTAACACAGTGCCATCCGCATATCTAAAATTATTGATGTTTTCACCGCCAATTTTGATTCCCAAGATGTCTCTTATTTTTTGTAATATTGTTTCACTGTACACATTAAACAAATAGGGGGAGAAAACACACCCTTGTCTAACACCTCTCTTGATTTTCGTAAACTGACTCACTTCTCCATCTATCCTTACAGCGGCAGTTTGTTCCCAGTACAGATTTCTGATTAGACGGCGGTCTTTCAAATCTAGATCTAGAGTTTCCTGTAACATTTCAAATAACTTATTGTGAAACAAATCTCTTTGCACTTGAATATCTTGTTCTGGTAATATCAATACTGCGTTTCTTGTACCTTTGTCTTTCACAAAACCACATTGTTCTTTACCTATTTCAGCTTGTATCTTACTTTTAGCTCTTGTCATCAAAATCCTTAGAAGTATCTTAGTGATATGACTCATTAAACTTATGGTCCTATGTAATTCACATTCTTTTGCTCCAGGTTTCTTAGGAAGAGTGATAAATACATTGAGTAAATTAAAAGCAGACAATGATAGGTTCTTTTCAAAAAGGCAGATACGAGGAAATCTGCAGATGCTGGAAATTCAAGCAACACACACAAAAAATGCTGGGTGATTGAAGGATCCTGGCCCGAAACGTCGACTGTACCTCTTCCTATAGATGCTGCCTGGCCTGCTGCGTTCACCAGCATTTTTGTGTATTGATAGGTTCTTGGTTAGTCAGGGCATCAAAGATTACGGGGAGAAGGCAGGAGAATGGGGTTGAGGGATAATAAATCAGCCGTGAGCAGTCTCAACGGGCAGAATGGCCTAATTCTGCTCCTTTGTCTTGTGGTCTTGTAAGTGTGAGTGTGAGGTGATGCATCTTTGACCTGCAGACCAGGGCGGGACTTGTAAGCAGTGTGCAGGGCACTGATACGTGTTGTGGATTAGAGTGACCCGGGAACAGGGGCTCACGGAAACCGGCCGCACAAGGAAAGAGGGTGGTGAAGAAGGCACCATCATATGCTGGCCTTTATCGGTCACTGCATCGAGATTAGGAGTAGAGGCATTATATTGCAGTTAGCCGCACTTCGAGCCCTAGAAGCTTGGAGATGGGGCGCGATCTCATGATCGACTCAATTTTTTGCCGAGGAAGATTGAGATCGTGGTGAGTGCAGTGGAAGGGAAGCGGGTGTTCAGTGCCGTCTGCCAGCCTGTCGCTCGATGCTGCTGGAGGAGGGTGTAGTTGCTACCATTTGTGCAATTCATTTAGTCTTTTTTTGTGCGTGGGGAGGAGGGAGTGTGTTTGACATTTGGAATTTGATGTTCTTGTTGCTGTTTGCGTGATTGGTTCTTTTTTTAAATAGAAATTTTATATCTTTAGTAATCCCCGCACCCTCTCATTTTTTTTTTGCATGAGGTGGTTCATTGTTTTGATGTTCTTGTAGTGTGTATGATTTGTTTTTTGTGCCAGAGGAGGGGTTGATGTTCCTGTTGCCTTTTGCGCGATTTGGTTTTTATTTGTGCGTGTGGGAGGGGAGTGTTTGTTGTTTTTCTTCGAACGGCCTCCATGGTTTTCTTTGTTTCGTGACTATCTGGAAAAGATGAATCTCAGAGTTGTATAATGCATGCTTTGGTAATAAATGTACCTTGAACCTTGAGCGGTATGTACAGTTTTGGTCCCCTGTTATAGGAGAGGCATTGTCAAGCCGGGGAGGATGCTGTCTAGACGAGAGGGCCTGAGTTACCGGGACAGGTTGGCCATGCAGTATTTGTGTTCTTTGGAGCATAGGAGAATGAGGGGTGATTGTAAAGATGTATATAAAGTTATGAGTGGTATGGTCTTTTCCCCAGGATAGAGGGCACACATACGACAGGGGAAACGCCTCAGAAATGAACTCTTTCCACAGCGGATAGTGAGAACCTGGAACAAGCTGCTGGAGAAAGTGATCGAGGCGGGCACAGTTGCAACATTTAAGAGGGTTTTGGAGAGGTACGTGGAGCAGAGGGATTTGGAAACTGACGGGCCGAACGCGGGCAACTGGGACCAGCAGGGAGCATGGACCAGTCTGTGCTGTATGGCTCTGACACTCTTTCCCAGGAAGGCAGGGGCCAGTGCCAGAGGACATCCTGCTGAGGTGACTGCAGGAAGGTTTACGGGAATTGGTACAGAGCGAAGGGTGCCCAGAACACACAGCCAGGGCTGGTGGTAGGGACAGATACAGCAGGAGATTCCTAAAGATAGGAACTCGGCAGGTCAGGCAGGGTCTATGGAGAGGAATAAACAGTCGGTGTTTCAGGCTGAGGAATAGACGGTCAGAGCTGTGATGTGTTGGTGCAACCCATCATATGTTGCTCAATGGAAAAACATTGAGAAGGGGATACTTCCCATCTCTACACAGGCAATTTTGGCTGATAACAACCTACAAAGGTACATAAATACTATTGATAACCCATGGGTGAAATGGACTCTTAAGATATGGAAAACTATTATGAAAGAATATAAACTAGAGGGAGATATTGCAATTCTTAAATGATGCACGTGTGACTCGAATTTTACGCCGAATAAGCTGGATGCTAGACTTAAGGACTGGACAGCTAAAGGAATAACAGTTCTTTGTAATATAATGAAAGAAGGAACACTGTTCCGTTTTGAAATGCTTAAAGAGAAAAACTTTAGAAAAACAAGACTTTTATTGGTATTTACAGATGCGACAGTATGTTAATAGGACAGTTAAAAATGTAACCAAGGCAAGTACTAGTCCGATAGAGCTATTTAGAAAAACATATAATTCAGATAACGGTAGTAGAATCATTTCAAGTGTGTATAAGGGTTTGTCAAATCTTAAAACACATTCGACTTCATGCATTAAAACAAAATGGGAGAAGGAAGGAGAGATAATAATATCTGAGGAAGAATGGACAATAATATGGAGGTATCAATGGAAGTGTACCAGTTCACAGAAATGGAGGGAGTTCGGATGGAAAAACTTGATAAGATATTTTATTACACCCTCTCAGAAATCCCATTATGATAGTAATCTCTCTGCTGGAGAAATTGTGGAAATCAAAATGCAAACCATTATCATATTTTCTGGGATTGCCCCGTTATCAAAGACTATTGGAGTGGGATACATAATGCCCTACAAGACATCTTTAAATGTGAAATACCCTTAGAAAGTAAGACCATATATTTTGGGTATATACCTCAAGAATGGTTGAAAAGAGATAAATATTTAATGAATATACTGCTGGTGGCTGGTAAAAAGACCCTTACCAGGAAATGGTCATCACAGGAGAGCCCAACTTTAAATGTATGGATGGAAATTACAATGGACATTTACAAAATGGAGAAGATAACAGCATCTGTTAATCATAAGTTGGAACAATTTTATTCATACTGGAAAAATGGTTTAACTACATAACACCTCATAGGCCTGATTTTATTCTCACAAGTCAATGAATATGTTGTTAAAAAAAAATCACTCCCTACTTTGTACATAGTTTTCTCCTTTTGCTTGTTCTTTCTTTCCTCTCTTTTTTATAAGTGTATACCTCAGATAAATATGTGGAGATTTCTGGCATATATGACTATATGATATATATGTACAATATCTGAAATACATCTTATGGAAATGTTTCTTTGATGATGAACTTCAATAAAAAATAAATTACAAAAAAAAAAGGAATAGACGGTCAGTGTTTTGGGCCGAGGAATAGATGGTCGGTGTTTGGGGCCAAAAGATAGACGGTCAGTGTTTGGGGCTGAGGGACAGACGGTCGGTGTTTCGGGCCGAGGGATAGACGGTCGGTGTTTGGGGCCGAGGGACAGACGGCCGGTGTTTGGGGCTGAGAGACAGATGGCCGGTGTTTGGGGCCAAGGGATAGACGGTCAGTATTTCGGGCCGAGGGGTAGATGGCCGATGTTTGGGGCCGAGGGACAGACGGTCGGTGTTTGGGGCCGAGGGACAGACGGTCGGTGTTTGGGGCCAAGGGGTAGACAGCTGGTGTTTGGGGCCGAGGGATAGACGGCCAGTATTTCGGGCCGAGGGGTAGACGGTCGGTGTTTGGGGCTGAGGGACAGACGGTCGGTGTTTCGGGCCGAAGGGTAGACGGTCGGTGTTTGGGGCTGAGGGACAGACGGCCGGTGTTTGGGGCTGAGGGACAGACGGCTGGTGTTTGGGGCCGAGGGGTAGACGGCCGGTGTTTGGGGCCGAGGGACAGACGGCCGGTGTTTGGGGCCGAGGGATAGATGGTCGGTGTTTGGGGCCGAGGGACAGACGGCCGGTGTTTGGGGCCGAGGGACAGAGGGCCGGTGTTTGGGGCCGAGAGACAGATGGCCGGTGTTTGGGGCCAAGGGATAGACGGTCAGTATTTCGGGCCGAGGGGTAGACGGCCGGTGTTTGGGGCCGAGAGACAGACGGTCGGTGTTTGGGGCCGAGGGACAGACGGTCGGTGTTTGGGGCCGAGGGACAGATGGTCGGTGTTTGGGGCCGAGGGGTAGACGGCCGGTGTTTGGGGCCGAGGGACAGACGGTCGGTGTTTGGGGCCGAGGGATAGACAGCCAGTATTTCGGGCCAAGGAGTAGACGGCCGGTGTTTGGGGCCGAGGGACAGACGGTCGGTGTTTCTGGCCGAGGGGTAGACGGTCGGTGTTTGGGGCTGAGGGACAGACGGTCGGTGTTTCGGGCCGAAGGGTAGACGGTCGGTGTTTGGGGCTGAGGGACAGACGGCCGGTGTTTGGGGCTGAGGGACAGACGGCCGGTGTTTGGGGCCGAGAGACAGACGGTCGGTGTTTGGGGCCGAGGGACAGACGGTCGGTGTTTGGGGCCGAGGGGTAGACGGCCGGTGTTTGGGGCCGAGGGACAGACGGTCGGTGTTTGGGGCCGAGGGATAGACAGCCAGTATTTCGGGCCAAGGAGTAGACGGTCGGTGTTTCTGGCCGAGGGGTAGACGGTCGGTGTTTGGGGCTGAGGGACAGACGGTCGGTGTTTGGGGCTGAGGGACAGACGGCTGGTGTTTGGGGCTGAGGGACAGACGGTCGGTGTTTCGGGCCGAAGGGTAGACGGTCGGTGTTTGGGGCTGAGGGACAGACGGTCGGTGTTTTGGGCCGAAGGGTAGATGGTCGGTGTTTGGGGCTGAGGGACAGACGGCCGGTGTTTGGGGCTGAGGGACAGACGGCCGGTGTTTGGGGCTGAGGGACAGATGGCTGGTGTTTGGGGCTGAGGGACAGATGGCTGGTGTTTTGGGCCGAGGGGTAGACAGCCGGTGTTTGGGGCTGAGGGACAGAAGGCCGGTGTTTGGGGCCGAGGGGTAGACGGTCGGTGTTTGGGGCTGAGGGACAGACGGCCGGTGTTTGGGGCTGAGGGACAGACGGCTGGTGTTTCAGGCCGAGGGGTAGACAGCCGGTGTTTGGGGCTGAGGGATAGATGGCCGGTGTTTGGGGCCGAGGGGTAGACGGTCAGTATTTCGGGCCGAGGGATAGATGGCCGGTGTTTGGGGCCGAGGGACAGACGGTCGGTGTTTGGGGCCGAGGGACAGACGGCCAGTGTTTGGGGCCGAGGGACAGACGGCCGGTGTTTGGGGCCGAGGGACAGACGGCCGGTGTTTGGGGCCGAGGGACAGACGGTCGGTGTTTGGGGCCGAGGGATAGACGGTCGGTGTTTGGGGCTGAGGGACAGACGGCCGGTGTTTCTGGCCGAGGGGTAGACGGTTGGTGTTTGGGGCTGAGGGACAGACGGTCGGTGTTTTGGGCCGAAGGGTAGATGGTCGGTGTTTGGGGCTGAGGGACAGACGGCCGGTGTTTGGGGCTGAGGGACAGACGGCCGGTGTTTGGGGCTGAGGGACAGATGGCTGGTGTTTGGGGCTGAGGGACAGATGGCTGGTGTTTTGGGCCGAGGGGTAGACAGCCGGTGTTTGGAGCTGAAGGACAGACGGCCGGTGTTTGGGGCCGAGGGGTAGACGGTCGGTGTTTGGGGCTGAGGGACAGACGGCCGGTGTTTGGGGCTGAGGGACAGACGGCTGGTGTTTCAGGCCGAGGGGTAGACAGCCGGTGTTTGGGGCTGAGGGACAGATGGCCGGTGTTTGGGGCCGAGGGGTAGACGGTCAGTATTTCGGGCCGAGGGGTAGATGGCCGGTGTTTGGGGCCGAGGGACAGACGGTCGGTGTTTGGGGCCGAGGGACAGACGGCCGGTGTTTGGGGCCGAGGGACAGACGGCCGGTGTTTGGGGCCGAGGGACAGACGGTCGGTGTTTGGGGCCGAGGGATAGACGGTCGGTGTTTGGGGCTGAGGGACAGACGGCCGGTGTTTCGGGCCGAAGGGTAGACGGTTGGTGTTTGGGGTTGAGGGACAGACGGCCGGTGTTTGGGGCTGAGGGATAGATGGCTGGTGTTTGGGGCCGAGGGACAGACGGCCGGTGTTTGGGGCCGAGGGACAGACGGTCGGTGTTTGGGGCCGAGGGATAGACAGCCAGTATTTCGGGCCAAGGAGTAGACGGTTGGTGTTTCTGGCCGAGGGGTAGACGGTCGGTGTTTGGGGCTGAGGGACAGACGGTCGGTGTTTCGGGCCGAAGGGTAGATGGTCGGTGTTTGGGGCTGAGGGACAGACGGTCGGTGTTTTGGGCCGAAGGGTAGATGGTCGGTGTTTGGGGCTGAGGGACAGACGGCCGATGTTTGGGGCTGAGGGACAGACGGCCGGTGTTTGGGGCTGAGGGACAGACGGCTGGTGTTTGGGGCTGAGGGACAGATGGCTGGTGTTTTGGGCCGAGGGGTAGACAGCCGGTGTTTGGGGCTGAGGGACAGACGGCTGGTGTTTCTGGCTGAGGGGTAGACGGTCGGTGTTTGGGGCCGAGGGACAGACGGCCAGTGTTTGGGGCCGAGGGACAGACGGCCGGTGTTTGGGGCCGAGGGATAGACGGCCAGTATTTCGGGCCGAGGGGTAGACGGTCGGTGTTTGGGGCTGAGGGACAGACGGTCGGTGTTTCGGGCCGAAGGGTAGACGGTCGGTGTTTGGGGCTGAGGGACAGACGGCCGGTGTTTGGGGCTGAGGGACAGTCGGCTGGTGTTTGGGGCCGGGGGGGGACAGACGGCCGGTGTTTGGGGCCGAGGGACAGACGGCCGGTGTTTGGGGCCGAGGGATAGATGGTCGGTGTTTGGGGCCGAGGGACAGACGGCCGGTGTTTGGGGCCGAGGGACAGAGGGCCGGTGTTTGGGGCCGAGAGACAGATGGCCGGTGTTTGGGGCCAAGGGATAGACGGTCAGTATTTCGGGCCGAGGGGTAGACGGCCGGTGTTTGGGGCCGAGAGACAGACGGTCGGTGTTTGGGGCCGAGGGACAGACGGTCGGTGTTTGGGGCCGAGGGACAGATGGTCGGTGTTTGGGGCCGAGGGGTAGACGGCCGGTGTTTGGGGCCGAGGGACAGACGGTCGGTGTTTGGGGCCGAGGGATAGACAGCCAGTATTTCGGGCCAAGGAGTAGACGGCCGGTGTTTGGGGCCGAGGGACAGACGGTCGGTGTTTGGGGCCGAGGGGTAGACGGTCGGTGTTTGGGGCTGAGGGACAGACGGTCGGTGTTTCGGGCCGAGGGGTAGACGGTCGGTGTTTGGGGCTGAGGGACAGACGGCCGGTGTTTGGGGCTGAGGGACAGACGGCCGGTGTTTGGGGCCGAGGGACAGACGGTCGGTGTTTGGGGCCGAGGGACAGACGGTCGGTGTTTGGGGCCGAGGGGTAGACGGCCGGTGTTTGGGGCCGAGGGACAGACGGTCGGTGTTTGGGGCCGAGGGATAGACAGCCAGTGTTTCGGGCCAAGGAGTAGACGGTCGGTGTTTCTGGCCGAGGGGTAGACGGTCGGTGTTTGGGGCTGAGGGACAGACGGTCGGTGTTTGGGGCTGAGGGACAGACGGCTGGTGTTTGGGGCTGAGGGACAGACGGTCGGTGTTTCGGGCCGAGGGGTAGACGGTCGGTGTTTGGGGCCGAGGGACAGACGGTCGGTGTTTGGGGCCGAGGGACAGACGGTCGGTGTTTGGGGCTGAGGGACAGACGGTCGGTGTTTGGGGCTGAGGGACAGACGGCCGGTGTTTGGGGCTGAGGGACAGATGGCTGGTGTTTGGGGCTGAGGGACAGATGGCTGGTGTTTTGGGCCGAGGGGTAGACAGCCGGTGTTTGGGGCTGAGGGACAGAAGGCCGGTGTTTGGGGCCGAGGGGTAGACGGTCGGTGTTTGGGGCTGAGGGACAGACGGCCGGTGTTTGGGGCTGAGGGACAGACGGCTGGTGTTTCAGGCCGAGGGGTAGACAGCCGGTGTTTGGGGCTGAGGGATAGATGGCCGGTGTTTGGGGCCGAGGGGTAGACGGTCAGTATTTCGGGCCGAGGGATAGATGGCCGGTGTTTGGGGCCGAGGGACAGACGGTCGGTGTTTGGGGCCGAGGGACAGACGGCCGGTGTTTGGGGCCGAGGGACAGACGGCCGGTGTTTGGGGCCGAGGGACAGACGGCCGGTGTTTGGGGCCGAGGGACAGACGGTCGGTGTTTGGGGCCGAGGGGTAGACAGCCGGTGTTTGGGGCTGAGGGACAGATGGCCGGTGTTTGGGGCCGAGGGGTAGACGGTCAGTATTTCGGGCCGAGGGGTAGATGGCCGGTGTTTGGGGCCGAGGGACAGACGGTCGGTGTTTGGGGCCGAGGGACAGACGGCCGGTGTTTGGGGCCGAGGGACAGACGGCCGGTGTTTGGGGCCGAGGGACAGACGGTCGGTGTTTGGGGCCGAGGGATAGACGGTCGGTGTTTGGGGCTGAGGGACAGACGGCCGGTGTTTCGGGCCGAAGGGTAGACGGTTGGTGTTTGGGGTTGAGGGACAGACGGCCGGTGTTTGGGGCTGAGGGATAGATGGCTGGTGTTTGGGGCCGAGGGACAGACGGCCGGTGTTTGGGGCCGAGGGACAGACGGTCGGTGTTTGGGGCCGAGGGATAGACAGCCAGTATTTCGGGCCAAGGAGTAGACGGTTGGTGTTTCTGGGGCTGAGGGACAGTCGGCTCGGTGTTTGGGGCTGAGGGACAGACGGTCGGTGTTTCGGGCCGAAGGGTAGAGGGTCGGTGTTTGGGGCTGAGGGACAGACGGTCGGTGTTTTGGGCCGAAGGGTAGATGGTCGGTGTTTGGGGCTGAGGGACAGACGGCCGATGTTTGGGGCTGAGGGACAGACGGCCGGTGTTTGGGGCTGAGGGACAGACGGCTGGTGTTTGGGGCTGAGGGACAGATGGCTGGTGTTTTGGGCCGAGGGGTAGACAGCCGGTGTTTGGGGCTGAGGGACAGACGGCTGGTGTTTCTGGCTGAGGGGTAGACGGTCGGTGTTTGGGGCCGAGGGACAGACGGCCAGTGTTTGGGGCCGAGGGACAGACGGCCGGTGTTTGGGGCCGAGGGACAGACGGCCGGTGTTTGGGGCCGAGGGACAGACGGCCGGTGTTTGGGGCTGAGGGACAGACGGTCGGTGTTTGGGGCCGAGGGATAGACGGTCGGTGTTTGGGGCTGAGGGACAGACGGCCGGTGTTTCTGGCCGAGGGGTAGACGGTCGGTGTTTGGGGCTGAGGGACAGACGGTCGGTGTTTGGGGCCGAGGGATAGACGGTCGTTGTTTGGGGCTGAGGGACAGACAGCCGGTGTTTCTGGCCGAGGGGTAGACGGTCGGTGTTTGGGGCTGAGGGACAGACAGCCGGTGTTTGGGGCCGAGGGACAGACGGCCGGTGTTTGGGGCTGAGGGACAGACGGTCGGTGTTTCGGGCCGAAGGGTAGACGGTCGGTGTTTGGGGCTGAGGGACAGACGGTCGGTGTTTTGGGCCGAAGGGTAGATGGTCGGTGTTTGGGGCTGAGGGACAGATGGCTGGTGTTTGGGGCTGAGGGACAGATGGCTGGTGTTTTGGGCCGAGGGGTAGACAGCCGGTGTTTGGGGCTGAGGGACAGACGGCTGGTGTTTCTGGCTGAGGGGTAGACGGTCGGTGTTTGGGGCCGAGGGACAGACGGCCGGTGTTTGGGGCCGAGGGACAGACGGCCGGTGTTTGGGGCCGAGGGACAGACGGCCGGTGTTTGGGGCCGAGGGACAGACGGTCGGTGTTTGGGGCCGAGGGATAGACGGTCGGTGTTTGGGGCTGAGGGACAGACGGCCGGTGTTTCTGGCCGAGGGGTAGACGGTCGGTGTTTGGGGCTGAGGGACAGACGGTCGGTGTTTGGGGCCGAGGGATAGACGGTCGTTGTTTGGGGCTGAGGGACAGACAGCCGGTGTTTCTGGCCGAGGGGTAGACGGTCGGTGTTTGGGGCTGAGGGACAGACAGCCGGTGTTTGGGGCCGAGGGACAGACGGCCGGTGTTTGGGGCTGAGGGACAGACGGTCGGTGTTTCGGGCCGAAGGGTAGATGGTCGGTGTTTGGGGCTGAGGGACAGACGGCCGGTGTTTGGGGCTGAGGGACAGACGGCTGGTGTTTGGGGCTGAGGGACAGACGGCTGGTGTTTTGGGCCGAGGGGTAGACAGCCGGTGTTTGGGGCCGAGGGACAGAGGGCCAGTGTTTGGGGCTGAGGGACAGACGGCTGGTGTTTCAGGCCGAGGGGTAGACAGCCGGTGTTTGGGGCTGAGGGACAGACGGCCGGTGTTTGGGGCCGAGGGGTAGACGGTCAGTATTTCGGGCCGAGGGGTAGATGGCCGGTGTTTGGGGCCGAGGGACAGACGGCCGGTGTTTGGAGCGGAGGGATAGACGGTCGGTGTTTGGGGCTGAGGGACAGACGGCTGGTGTTTCTGGCTGAGGGGTAGACGGTCGGTGTTTGGGGCTGAGGGATAGACGGTCGGTGTTTGGGGCTGAGGGACAGATGGCCGGTGTTTCTGGCCGAGGGGTAGACGGTCGGTGTTTGGGGCTGAGGGACAGATGGTCGGTGTTTGGGGCCGAGGGATAGACGGTCATTGTTTGGGGCTGAGGGACAGACAGCCGGTGTTTCTGGCTGAGGGGTAGACGGTCGGTGTTTGGGGCTGAGGGACAGATGGTGTTTCGGGCCGAAGGGTAGCCGGTTGGTGTTTGGGGTTGAGGGACAGACGGCTGGTGTTTCTGGCTGAGGGGTAGACGGTCGGCGTTTGGGGCCGAGGGACAGACGGCCGGTGTTTGGGGCCGAGGGACAGACGGTCGGTGTTTGGGGCCGAGGGATAGACGGTCGGTGTTTGGGGCTGAGGGACAGACGGCCGGTGTTTCTGGCCGAGGGGTAGACGGTCGGTGTTTGGGGCTGAGGGACAGACGGTCGGTGTTTGGGGCCGAGGGATAGACGGTCGTTGTTTGGGGCTGAGGGACAGACAGCCGGTGTTTCTGGCCGAGGGGTAGACGGTCGGTGTTTGGGGCTGAGGGACAGACGGCCGGTGTTTGGGGCTGAGGGACAGATGGCTGGTGTTTGGGGCTGAGGGACAGACGGCTGGTGTTTTGGGCCGAGGGGTATACAGCCGGTGTTTGGGGCTGAGGGACAGACGGCCAGTGTTTGGGGCCGAGGAGTAGACGGTCGGTGTTTGGGGCTGAGGGACAGACGGCCGGTGTTTGGGGCCGAGGGACAGACAGCCGGTGTTTGGGGCCGAGGGACAGACGGCCGGTGTTTGGGGCCGAGGGACAGACGGTCGGTGTTTTGCGCTGAGGGACAGAAGGTCGGTGTTTTGGGCTGAGGGACAGACGGCCAGTGTTTGGGGCCGAGGGATAGACGGTCGGTGTTTCTGGCCGAGCGGTAGACGGTCGGTGTTTGTGGCTGAGGGACAGACGGTCGGTGTTTCTGGCTGAGGGGTAGACGGTTGGTGTTTGGGGCTGAGGGACAGACGGCCGGTGTTTGGGGCCGAGGGACAGACGGCCGGTGTTTGGGGCCGAGGGACAGACGGTCGGTGTTTGGGGCCGAGGGATAGACGGTCGGTGTTTGGGGCTGAGGGACAGACGGCCGGTGTTTCTGGCCGAGGGGTAGACGGTCGTTGTTTGGGGCTGAGGGACAGACGGTCGGTGTTTGGGGCCGAGGGATAGACGGTCGGTGTTTGGGGCTGAGGGACAGACGGCCGGTGTTTCTGGCCGAGGGGTAGACGGTCGGTGTTTGGGGCTGAGGGCCAGACGGTCGGTGTTTCGGGCCGAAGGGTAGACGTTTGGTGTGTGGGGTTGAGGGACAGACGGCCGGTGTTTGGGGCTGAGGGACAGATGGCTGGTGTTTGGGGCTGAGGGACAGATGGCTGGTGTTTTGGGCCGAGGGGTATACAGCCGGTGTTTGGGGCTGAGGGACAGACGGCCGGTGTTTGGGGCCGAGGAGTAGACGGTCGGTGTTTGGGGCTGAGGGACAGACGGCCGGTGTTTGGGGCCGAGGGACAGACGGCCGGTGTTTGGGGCCGAGGGACAGACGGCCGGTGTTTGGGGCCGAGGGATAGACGGTCGGTGTTTGGGGCTGAGGGACAGACGGCCGGTGTTTCTGGCCGAGGGGTAGACGGTCGGTGTTTGGAACTGAGGGACAGACGGTCGGTGTTTCGGGCCGAAGGGTAGACGGTTGGTGTTTGGGGCTGAGGGACAGATGGCCGGTGTTTGGGGCTGAGGGACAGACAGTCGGTGTTTTAGGCTGAGGGACAGACGGTCGGTTTTTGTGGCCGAGGGATAGACGGTCGGTGTTTGGGGCTGAGGGACAGACGGTTGGTGTTTCTGGCCGAGGGGTAGACGGTCGGTGTTGGGGCTGAGGGACAGACGGTCGGTTTTTGTGGCCGAGGGATAGACGGTCGGTGTTTGGGGCTGAGGGACAGACGGTTGGTGTTTCTGGCCGAGGGGTAGACGGTCGGTGTTTTGGGCCGAGGGACAGACGGCCGGTGTTTGGGGCTGAGGGGTAGACGGTCGGTGTTTCTGGCCGAGTGGTAGACGGTCGGTGTTTTGGGCTGAGGGACAGATGGCCGGTGTTTGGGGCCGAGGGGTAGACGGTTGGTGTTTTGGGCCGAGGGGTAGATGGCCGGTGTTTGGGGCTGAGGGACAGACGGTCGGTGTTTGGGGCCGAGGGGTAGACGGTCGGTGTTTTGGGCTGAGGGACAGACGGCCGGTGTTTGGGGCCGAGGGGTAGACGGTCGGTGTTTGGGGCTGAGGGACAGACGGCTGGTGTTTGGGGCTGAGAGACAGACGGCCGGTGTTTGGGGCCGAGGGACAGACGGCCGGTGTTTGGGGCCGAGGGGTAGACGGTCGGTGTTTTGGGCCGAGCACATCGGGAATTGGTCGTGCGCTAGGTTTATATGGGTCAGCACAACAACGTGGTTGAAGGGATTTGTACGTTAGTTATTTAGCAGTTGTTATTTAGGAAAGTAACAGGTCCTTCTGGCCCAACAAACCTGCTCTGCCCGATTACACCTACGTGATCAATTCAATCTAATAACTGGTGCCTTTGGAATGTGGGAGGAAACCAGAATGCCCGGGGGAAACCTGTGCAGGAGAACGTACAAACTCCTCAGAGAGTGGTGGAACTTAGCCCAGGTCACTGGCACTGTTACGGCCTAACGCTAACTCTTGATGCCCGTGTTCCATCTGTGACACAGCAAGGACAACGCAAAGACATGAAGATGAGTTTATTTCTCACATGCACATTGAAACGTACAGTGAAGCGTGTCCTCTATCAACGAGAATGAGCTGGGGGGCAGCAAGTTTCACCTTGCCCCCGGCACTGACGTAGCACGCCCACAGCTTGTTAACCCTAAACCTTATGCCTTTGGACTGTGGGTGGAAACCGGAGCATCTGGAGGAAACCCACAGGGTCAGAGGGGACACCTTGGTGATTGCTGGCTCTGTAGAGTGATAGTGCTAACCGCTAAGCTACAGCTGCCCTGCACGGTATTAACAAGCAATAATGCCCTCTGTCATAATAAAACACCCCCAGCCATCTATTCACCAGCCCAGTGTGGCCCCCTTTCAGGAGAAAGCTTATCCCACCTGGGTTCAGTTGTTACCAGTCAGTCAGTCGTGGTCTCAGGTTACTCTGAGAGCCAACTCGTTCAGGCAGCCCTGTACTGTGTGGGAGGGGAGTGCCCACGCTGGCCCAGAGGCTGGGCTCTGGGATCGCTGTGCTGCTGGTGGATGCAGTCCGGAGGGAGCCCACAGCACTGCTGAAAGAGAGCTGTAGTGACCGATAGTCCTGGGTTTGACCAGTGCAAGATGCGGCCTTTCATACAGTTGTCATTGGGGCCCATCTGCAATTGAGTCAGAACACCAAGAGCACAGAACCTGGTCCTTTGGCCCATCTATTCCATGCTGAATTGTTATTCTGTCTGGTCCAATAGACCCATAGCTCTCCATATCCCTCCCATTCGTGTACCTATCCAAACTGCTCTTAAATGTTGAAATTTGACGTGCATCCACCACTCCCCCAGCAGCTCGTTCCACCCTCTGAGTGAAGAAGTTCCCCCTGTTCCCCTTAAACATTTTACCTTTCACCCTTAAACCATGACTTATCGTTTTAGTTTCACTCAACCTCAGAGGAAAAAGCCCGCATATATGTATCCTGTCTATACCCCTCATTATTTTGTATACCTGCATCGAACTCTCTTTTTCCTACACCCCTCGGAATAAAGTCGCAGCCTAGAACATAGCTGAGTGCAGCACAGGAACAGGCCATTCGGCCCACAATGTTGTGCCAAACCAGCAAAAGAGCAAATCAAACACCCAAGCACTAATCCCTCCTACCTACAACATGTCATATCCCTCCAGCCTCTTTACATCCATGTGCCTATCCAAATGTCTCTAAAAAGCTTCTTTTGAATTTGCCTCTACCACCATACCAGGCAGCCACCACTTTCTGAATAAACAGCTTATCTCTCGCGTCCCTTTTGAATCTACCCTCTCTCACCTTCAATGCATACCCTCTGGAATTAGACATTTCAACCCTGGGAAACAGATACTCTCTGTCCAGTCTATCTGTGCTTTTCATAATCTTGTAAACCTCTATCAGATCTCCCCTCAACCTCCAGCACTACAGAGAAATCAATGCAAGCTTATCCAATCTCTCGTGATAGCTCACGTCCTCTACACCAGGCAGCATCCTGGTGAACCTCTTCTGCACCCTCTCCAAAGCCTCGACATTCTTCCAATAGTGGGGTGACTGGAACTGTACACAATACTCTAGATGTGGTGAACCAGAGTTTCATAAAGTTGCATCATAACCTCTTGACTTTTGAACTCAATGCCCCAACTAATAAAAGCAAATATTCCATAAGCCTTCTTGGCCACCTTATCGACCTGTGTAACCACTTTCAAGGAACGATGAACTTGGACCCCAAGGTCTCTCTGCTCAACAACATTGATAAGGACCTTGCCCTAGTACTGTCTCCTTGTATTTACTCTCCAGGGTGCAACACCTCACATTTATCTGGGTTAAACTCCGTCTGCCATTTCTCTGCCCATATCTGCAGCTGGTCCATATCGCAGAGTATGAGTTTCCAAATGCTCATATATCCTACCCCTAAGAATTTTCTACAGCAATTTCCCTCTATCTGACGTGAGACCCACCTGTCTGTGGTCCCCAGAATTTTCTCTTGTTCCCTTCTTAAAGAGAGATACAGCATTAATTGTTCGGCAGTCCTCTGGGACCTCACCTGTGGCTAGAGAGAACAGAAACATACTGGTCAAGGGCCCAGCAATCACGTCTCTTACCTTCTTCAATACCTTAGGGTAAATCCCATCAGGCCTGGGGACTTATCCACCTTAATGCTCCTAGGATGCCCAACACTTCCTCCTCCTTGACTTCTAAATGCCCAAACATATTTATACACTCGGCACTGATCTCCTGATCCTCCATATCCTCCTTGGCAAATACTGAAGCAAAGAACTCATTAAGTACGTCACCTATCTTCTCTGTATCAAAGCAAATATCCGCCCCCCCCCCAATCCTTGAATGGTCCTACCCTCTCCCTAGTTATCCTTTTACTCAATGTATGTATAGAATGCTTTGGGATACTGTATAAAAGGTATTCACCCCCTTGGGAGTTTTAATGTTTTATTGTTTTACAACATTGAATCACAGTGGATTTAATTTGGCTTTTTTGACACTGATCAACAAAAGAAGATTCTTTCATGTCAAAGTGAAAACAAATTTCTACAAAGTGATCTAAATTTATTACAAATATAAAACACAAATAATTAATTGCATGAGTATTCATCCCCTTCAAGTCAGTATTTAGTAGATGCACATTTGGCAACAATTACAACCTTGAGTCTGTGTGGGTGGGTCTCTATCAGCTTTGCACATTTGGACACTGTAATTTTTCCCCATTCTTCTTTACAAAAGTGCTCAACCTCTGTCAGATTGCATGGGGATCATGAATGAACAGCCCTTTTCAAAGTCAGCCACAAATTCTCAATTGGATTGAGGTCTGGACTCTGACTTGGCCACTCCAGGACATAAACTTTGTTGTTTTTAAGCCATTTCTGTGTCGCTTTGGCTTTATGCTTGGGGTCATTGTCTTGCTGGAAAACAAATCTTCTCATGAGTCGCAGTTCTCTTCCAGACTGCAATAGGATTTCCCTGTATTTTGCTGCATTCACCTTCACAAGCCTTCCAGGGCCTGCTGCAGTGAAGCATCCCCACAGCATGATGCAGCCACCACCATGTTTCACAGTAGGGATGGTGTGTTTTTGATTATGTGTGGTGTTTCAATGTTGTAAAACAATAAAACATGAAAACTTCCAAGGGGGATGAATGGATTTCTTGAATTTGAATTTGAATTTGAATGAATGAATGAATTTCTCTTCCCACTTTCTTCAGACTAAGGGTGTAGCTATGGGAACTTGCATGGGCCCCAGCTATGCCTGCTTCTTCCTTGGTTATGTGGAACAGTCTGTGCTCCAAACTTATTCTGGTACTGCTGCCCAACTTTTCCTTTGCTACATTGGTGCTGCTTCCTGCACCTATGCTGAGCTCGTCAATTTCATCGACTTTACTTCAAACTTCCACCCAGCCCTCAAATTCACTTGGTCTATCTCGGACACTTCTCTCCCCTTTCTCGATCTCTCGGTCTCCATCTCTGGAGACGGACTGTCCACTGACATCTTCTACAAGCCCACTGACTCTCATAACTACCTCAACTATACCTCTTCCCATCCTGCCACATGCAAAAATGCCATTCCCTATTCCCAGTTCCTCCGTCTCCGCCGCATCTGCTCCCAGGATGAGGCTTTCCGTTCCAGGACATCTCAAATGTCCTCTTTCTTTAAGGATCGTGTTTTCCCTTCTACCATCATCAATGATGCCCTCACCCACATCTCCTCCATTTCCCGCACTTCGGCCCTCACCCCATCCTCCCACCACCACAACAGGGACAGAGTTCCCCTTATCCTCACCTACCACCCCACCAGCCTCCGGATCCAGCACATTATCCTCCGCAACTTCCGCCACCTTCAACAGGACCCCACCACTAAGCACATCTTTCCCTCTCCACCCCTCTCCACTTTCCACAGCGATCGATCCCTCCGCGACTCCCTTATCCACACGTCCCTCCCCACAGATATCCCACCCGGCACTTATCCCTGTAAGCGTAAGTGCTACACCTGTCCCTACACCTCCTCTCTTGCCACCATTCAGGGCCCCAAACAGTCCTTCCAGGTGAGGCAACACTTCACTTGTGAGTCTGTTGGGGTCATCTATTGCATCCGGTGCTCCCGGTGCGGTCTCCTCTACATCGGTGAAACCCGACGCAGATTGGGGGACCGCTTTGTCGAGCACCTCCGCTCCGTCCGCCACAACAGACAGGATCTCCCAGTAGCCACCCACTTCAACTCAGCTTCCCACTCCCATTCGGATATGTCCATACATGGCCTCCTCTACTGCCATGATGAGGCTAAACTCAGGTTGGAGGAGCAACACCTCATATACCGTCTAGGTAGTCTCCAGCCCCTTGGTATGAACATAGAATTCTCCAACTTCCGGTAATTCCCTCCCCCTCCCTTCCCCCATCCCTATTTCACTCTGCCCCCTCCCCCAACTGCCTCATGGTTCCGCCTCCTTCTTCTACCACCCATTGTTTTCAGGGCTATGACGTCAATGCTTCCCCTCCCCACCCCTTTGACTTTCAACTGAAGCTACAAGCATTCTTCAAATCCTTCCCCATCTTGCATTCTTCAGTCCTGATGAAGGGTTCCGGCCCGAAACATCAACTCATTGTTTCTAACTGATGCTGCCTGACCGGCTGGGTTCATCCAGCGTACTGAAAGTGTTGCAGCATCTGCAGATTATTTTGTGTTTACAAGGGGGATGAATACTTTTTATAGGCACTGTACATCAACCTATTCAACCTTTCCCTATAACTCAAGTGCTGAGGTTCTGGCAACATTTTTGTAAATTTTCTCCATCGTCTCTCCTATAGATAGGTGTCCACAACACTCCAAATTAGGCCTCACCAATGCCTTGTGCAACTTCAACACAACATCCCAACTCCTTCCCAAAGTGCTCTTTGACATATAATCTTCAATAACAACCCCATTCTCTGGATATTTGGGGTAAATTTGCCCCCTTTTGTGTTTGAACACTTCTCCCTATTGTTAACTGCTTGCAGATGGACCTAGAACATTACTGGCCCTACAGATCACGATGTTGTGCCGACCTACTAACCCATCCCCCTGGCATAAAGCTCCATTTTTCTATCATCCACCTGCCTATCAGAGAGTCTATTAAATGCCCCTGAAGTATCTGCCTCTGCCTCTAGCACCACCCCGGCAGTGCTTCCCACACACCCACCACTCTCGATGTAAAGAAACTTAAACAACAGCCCCCCATTCTTTCCTCCAATCACCTTAAAACTGTGCTTTGTTGTGCTTTAGTAATGAAGTGCCCATGCCCCTGTGAACCCAGGCTCCCTGCAGGGAGAGAGATGGGAGTCTGTAGTGAACAGTGGCACACGACACCGAGTTGCTTTTGAAGGGTGCCGCGTCCCGCACAGCAGGGAACCTGCAACAGCTTTGTGGAGGACCGCTGATGCAAACCTTTGGCCAGAGTCCTTCACCACAGATGCTGCTCGACCCGCTGAGTTCTTCCAGCAGTCAGTGTCTGCTTGTGAATCGTAAGGCGATTGTGAATCTCCAGTGCACAGGATCACAAGCGGCTGCAGAAGGTCCTAAACTCAGACATCCCCATCACAGGCACAGCCCTCCCCACCGTCAACAACGTCTTCAAACGGTGGCAAAGAGGATGAGTCATTCAGGAATGACCTTCACCATCCGGTACACGCCCTCTTCTACCATCTTCAGACTCTGACACAAACGACGTGTTTCTCGCAGGTTTCAGTGCACGCGTGGAAAAAAAATCTCCGTGCGGTGTTGTGTGATCACTGTTGCATGGTGAATGATTGGAGCGCAAGAGTCCTACCGACGGTTCCCAGTATGTCCACACGATGGCAGCACTGACCGCAGTGTCCAGTCTCCATTCATTCGGTACAGGCGGGCTGCCTCCTTTGAGGTGTCCAAGATGCATAGATAGAGAGGACAGTCAGAGACTTCCCCTCAGGGCCGAAATGGATAATAGAAGAGGGCATAATTTTAAGGTGATATAGTGGGGATGTCAGAGGTATTTACAACACAGAGAGTTGGGGGTACAGGCATTAGGGACACTGCAGAAACTTTAAGATAGGCACACGGAGGGCGATGTAGGAGGGAAGGGTTGGCTTGAAAACGGAGTAAGTTAAAAGGTCAGGACAACATCATGGGTCAAAGAGCCTGTACAGTTCTATGTTCTGTACGTTATTGGCTGATAGCAGACAGTACCATCCGCTCAAATTCAGATGAGTTTAGTGTCATACACACCAGGGCGCAGTGAGGTTGTTAAGGCTGACAGAGGAAGCAATGAAGTGACCAGAGGAAACACAGTGGACAGAGACAGTGACAGGAGAGGTGGAATCGAAGGCTGGAGAATGTGGCAACAACTGGAAAGGGGATGTGACAGAGAATTACATCCTTCACATACATGAGGAGTAAAAATCATTACGTCTCCGTCTGAATGTGCAATTTATAGTAATTTATAATAAATAGTATGTACAACAGGACAGTCAATATAACATAGAAATACAGTTGTGTCAGCGTGAGTGAATCAGTCTGATAGCCTGGTGGAAGCAACTGTCTGTTGGTCCTGGCTTTTATGCTGTGGTACCATTTCCCTGATGGTAGCAGCTGGAACAGTTTGTGGTTGGGGGTGACTCGGGTCCCCAATGATCCTTCAGGCCCTCTTTATGCACCTGTCACTGTAAATGTCCTGAATAGTGGGAAGTTCACATCTACAGATGCACTGGGCTGTCCACACCACTCTCTGCAGAGTCCTACGATTGAGGGAAATACAGTTCCCATACCAGGCAGTGATGCAGCCAGTCAGGATGCTCTCAATGGTGCCCCTGTAGAAAGCTCTTAGGATCGGAGGGTGCATACCAAATGTCTTCAACCATCTGGGGTGAAAGAGGTGCTGTTGTGCCGGTATGTACAGACCACGTGAGGTCCTCGGTGATGTGGAACTTACGGCTGTTCACCCTCTCAACCCCAGAACTATTGATGTCAATAGGCCTCAGTTCAGTAGTAGGAGACAAGATGTTGAAAATCAAAGCCCCATTTAAAGCAGTTCTTGAAAGCAAATATGAAAATGGAAGAACCAGGCACATCAGAATCAAAATCAGGTTTACTATCACTGACATACAATATGTCAAAATCTGTTCTTAAAACATCGCCTGCCTGTCTTCAGCTTCTTTGCCGATGGCAGTAATGGGTCAAAGTACATTTTTTAAATCAAAGTATGTATATGTCACCATATGCTATCTTGAAAGTCATTTTCTTAAGGAATTTGCGGGAAAGTAAAGAAATGCAATACAATTTATGAAAACTATACATGAACAAAGACTAGCAACACACATCAAAGTTGCTGGTGAACGCAGCAGGCCAAGCAGCATCTCTAGGAAGAGGTGCAGTTGACGTTTCAGGCCGAGACCCTTCGTCAGGACTAACTCAAGGAAGATTCAGGGCCCCAAACAGTCCTTCCAGGTGAGGCTACATTTCACCTGTGAGTCGGCTGGGGTGATATACTGCGTCCGGTGCTCCCGATGTGGCCTTTTATATATTGGCGAGACCCGACACAGACTGGGAGATCGTTTTGCTGAACACCTACGCTCTGTCCGCCAGAGAAAGCAGGATCTCCCAGTGGCCACACATTTTAATTCCACATCCCATTCCCATTCTGACATGTCTATCCACGGCCTCCTCTACTATAAAGATGAAGCCACACTCAGGTTGGAGGAACAACACCTTATATTCCGTCCGGGTAGCCTCCAACCTGATGGCATGAACATCGACTTCTCTAACTTCCGCTAAGGCCCCACCTCCCCCTCGTACCCCATCTGTTACTTATTTTTATACACACATTCTTTCTCTCACTCTCCTTTTTCTCCCTCTGTCCCTCTGAATATACCCCTTGCCCATCCTCTGGGTCCTCCCCCCCGTCTTTCTCCCCGGACCTCCTGTCCCATGATCCTCTCATATCCCTTTTGCCTATCACCTGTCCAGCTCTCGGCTCTATCCCTCCCCCTCCTGTCTTCTCCTATCATTTTGGATCTCCCCCCCCCTCCAGCTTTCAAATCCCTTACTCACTCTTCCTTCAGTTAGTCCTGACGAAGGGTCTCGGCCTGAAACGTCGACTGCGCCTCTTCCTACAGATGCTGCCTGGCCTGCTGCGTTCACCAGCAACTTTGATGTGTGTTGCTTGAATTTCCAGCATCTGCAGAATCCCTGTTGTTTGCATGAACAAAGACTGACAAGCAAACAATGTGCAAAAGAAGATAATATGTAAATAATACAAAAATACTAAATAAATGATACTGAGAACATGAGTTGTCGGGTTGTTGAAAGTGTGGAATCAGTTCTGAGTGAAGTTACCCGCACTGGTTACTGTTGAATTGTGAATGAGAGCGGTAAATGAGATTTCTACCGACAGTTTGAAGTATGTCCACACGATGGCAGCAGTGACCACATGTTCAGTCTCCATTCATCACACTAACACAGTAACTGTTCCTAACAGAACAGTACAGCACCGTACCGGCCCTTGGGCTCACGATGGATGCCAGTGCTGACCTTTAACCCACTCTAAAATCAATCTAACCCTTTCCTCCCACATAACCCTCCATTTTCCTATCATCCACGTGCCCGTCTCAAATAGGGAAAGAAGGAGGTTTGTGTTACAGTGTGAGTTGCCTCCCTGAATCCCTGAATGTAGCTGAGTCAGGAAGCAGAACTAGTCCTCTAGCTCGTAAGGATTTAGTGTAATGTTACAGTTGAAATTGCAGTTGTGTCTAAAGCTCTTAGTAAAATGCTATACTGTATACGTTTGTCCCCTGGAGGGCAATGCTCTATTCCTTGGCGGGCATGATCTAGGGGGCTAAGGAGTACAAAGCTTGCATGTGCCTTGTCAGAATGAAAGGTAAAGATAATATGTGTGGGGAACCTTGGTTTTCAAGAGATGCTGAGGCCCTGGTTAAGAGAAAAAAAGGGGGCGCATAGAGGGGTGGTAATGGAGTACAAGAAATGCAAGAGAACACTTAAGAAAGAAATCAGGAGGGCTAGAAGAAGGCATGAGGTTGTCCAGCAGACAAGGTGAAGGAGAATCCTAAGGGATTCCTGTAGATATGTTAAGAGCAAAAGGATTGCACGAGACAAAACTGATCCTCTGGAAAACCTCCACGTGCAGAGCCAAAACAGATGGGGCAGATCTTAAATGCATTCTTTGCCTCAGTATTTACTGGGGAGACGGGCACAGAGTCTACAGAACTGAGGCAAAGTGGCATCAGCTTCATGGACCCTGTACAGTTTACAGAGAAGGAGGTGTTTGCTACCCTGAGGCAATTCGGGGTGGATTAATCCCCAGAGGCTGACAAGGTGTTCCCTCGGACCCTATGGGAGGCAAGAACAGAAATTGCTGGTGTCCTAGCAGAGATATTTAAAACATCTTTAGCAACAGGAGAGGTACCAGAGGATTGGAGGAGAGCCAATATTGTCCCAATGTTTAAAAAAGGCTCTAAACATAAACCAGGAGTTCAAGGCTGGTGAGTCTGGCATCAGTTGTGGGAATGTTATTGGAAAGTATTCAAAGGGACCGGATATATAAGTATTGGATAGACAGGGATTGATTAGGGATAGTCAGCATGGCTTTTTGTGTGGTAGTTCATGTCTAACCAATCTTATAGAGTTTTTCAAGGAAGTTACCAGGAAAGCGGATGAAGAAAAGGCAAGGGAAGCTGTCCACATGGACATTAGTAAGGCATTTGACAAGATCCCGCATTGGGAATCTAGTCAAGGAAGTTCAGTTGCTTGGCGTTCAGGATGAGTTAGTAAATTGGATTAGACATTGGCTTTGTGGGAGAAGCCAGGGAGTGGTAGTAGAGGGTTGCCTCTCTGACTGGAGGCCCGTGACTGGTAGTGTGCTGCAGGGATCGGTGCTGGGTCCATTGTTGTTTGTCATCTATAACAACGATCTACACGACAGTGTGGTTAACTAGATCAGTAAATTTGTGGATGATACTAATATTTGGGTGTTGTGGACAGCGAGGAAGGCTGTCATGCCTTGCAGAAGAATCTGCATCCGCTGGAAAAATGGGCTGAAAAGCGGCAGATAGAATCTAATGTAGACAAGTGGGAGATTTTGCACTTTGGTAGGACCATCCAGGGTGGGTCTTACACAATGAATGATAGGGCACTGAGGAATGTGGGAGAACAAAGGGATCTGGGAATACAGGTACATCATTCATTGAAAGTGGTGTCACAGGTAGATATAGTCGTAAAGAAAGCTTTTGGCACATTGGCCTTCATAAATCAATGTATTGAGTACAGGAGATGGGATGTTATATTGAAGTTGTACAACATGTTGGTGAGGCCTAATTTGGAGTATTGTGTGTAGTTTTGGTCACCTACCTACAGGAAAGATGTAAACAAGGTTGAACAAGTACAGAGAGAATTTACAAGGGTTTGGAGGACCTGAGTTATAAGGAAATATGGAGTAGGCTAGGACTGTATTCTTTAGAATGTAGAAGATTAAAAAGAGATTTGATAGAGGTATACAAAATTATGAGGGGTATAGATAGGGTAAATACAAACAGCCCTTTTTCACGGAGGTTGGGTGGGTCTACAAACTGAGGTTATGGGTTAAGGGTGAAAGGTGAGAAGGTTAAGGAGAGCATGAGGGGAATCTTCTTCACTCAGAGGGTCATGAGAGTGTGGAATGAGCTGCCAACACAAGTGGTGCATGTGAGCTCGATTTCAATGTTTAAGAGAAGTTTGGACAGGTACATGGATGGTAGGGATATGGAGGGCTATGGTCCCAGTGCAGGGTGATGGGAGTCGGCAGTTTAAATGGAGTCAGCATGGACTAGATGTGCCAAAGGGCCTGTTTCTGTACTGCTCTACGACCCTGCATCTCACTTCCCAGGTGACTGCTTGCAGGTCTGGTCGGAAACTGAAATCCAGGTCGGACTGGGTGAAGCCTCCAGCAGCTCAGAGTGACTGACAGGCAACGAGACTGCCAGCAATTTAATTGGGTTTGGTTGTGTGACTGTGGTACGATAAAGATTATTCCACGCTTTAATTGTGCGGAGGGAGAAATGAATTGCTGTACACATCTGACTTAGTAGTCAGTATTTTCAAATTGAGCTGAGTGCCCTCGTCTGTTCGTAATAGGGTTGGGTTTGATGTGGGATTGGTAGTCTATGTCGAGCTGACCATTTAACATTTTGTAAAAATGGGTCAGGCGGTGTGCTCCACGTCTATCTTGGAGAGAGTTCCACTTTAATGAATTTAAAAGTTGGGTAACACTCGTTTCTCTCTCATAGGTACTTGTGACAAATCGAGCTGCCTGTCCTTGGACTCGCTCGATGGAAGTAGTGTTTTTGTTTGTGTATGGGTCCCATGCATCCAAATGTGGGCTAAGAAGGGTTGTGATAGTAGAGGAGGTGATGGAATGAGAATGGGGAGTGGAATTGAAATGGGTGTGTATTGGAAGGACATTGAGTGCGCCATAGAAACGTCAGCATCTCCTTATTTGGAGGTGGTGGGTGTAACACCCTGACCACCTTTGTCCTCGGGAATGGGGAAGAAATCGACACTGGACGGCACGTGGTGCTGACTTTCCTGGAGCCTTTGTCTGGCTTTGTGCGCAGTTCTGGTCAGACATCGATCTCCCAACAACCAGCCAATTGTGAGTCTGCCAGCACCAAGCAAGCAGGACGAAGGAGGCTGCCCATTCCTGCAGCTCCTCAGCTTGTTTCGCAGAGACGCTTCATTGTACGCACGACTGGTTCCGTTTGTAGGCTGGGTAAAACTCCCCCACGTTGCAATGAGTCATCGGGCAATCTGCACGTTTATTTGTGCCAAGGAGAGAGAGGAAAATTCACTTTCTCAATTCACAAGAGAAAGCTGTGTCTTTGCCAGCCTGCTGCCCCTCCCTCAGCCCTTTACTCTCTCAGTACTGCTGCTGTTTTTTACAGAACTATCAAAGTTCATTTGCACAATAAGGTACTGGTTAAATTCAAACTAAAATATGATTATTAGTCTACAAAGCAGTCAATACCCTGGGGGGCCCACTGCTCCTGGAAGTCCCCCACTGCACCCATTGCGACCGCGTGCTCCCTCTCCAAGGACAGCCCGGCACGAACGTATCCTCAGAAAAGGGGCAGGCAGCCGGCCCGGGCAGTGCCCTCCAGCTTCCGTCGCCTAGACCCGTGAACGGCCATCTTGGCCAAGCCCAGGACCGAGCCCACCAGGAGATCCTCCTCGCACCCCATCTCCTCCCGAACTGGGTGCCCGTAGATGAGGAGCACAGGGGTAAAGTGTAGCCAGAACCTCAGCAGCAGCTCTCTGAGAAACTAAAACAGGGGCTGCAACCTCTCACACTCCCGTGTAAGCCTGGTACACTGACGCCTCCCGGCCACAGAATGGAGAGGTGGACTGCGGAAGGACCTGTTGTACGGTACTGCCCCACCCCAGGTCCCCAGTGTACAGGGAAGGACCTGCTGCAGAGAAAGAACCCCAGTGGGGTCCTCCGCCGCCGCCAGGTGGTTACACGGACCGCCAAGGCGCGTCTGCTCGGCAGGGAAGCGAAAGGTGTGCGAGGGCAGCCCGCACGAGAACCGCTTTGGAAAGGTCACAGAAGGGCACGGTGGACATCCCACGAGATGAGACCTGCAGCGAGGTCTTTGTGCGGGTGATTATCCACACGATGGTTATTCGTCAGCGAAGCTGGAGTTTTCGGAGGCCGATGTGGGTGTGGGTCAGGTCCTTGATACATTAGTGCTGGTTTGTCTGGACCCCGATGAGAGTTTTCAATTCTTGTGGGGTCAAGTACTCCTATTATGAGGAAGCTCATGGGCGCCTGCAAGGAAGGAGCTGGAGAGGGCTTCCTGAAGCCATTGTCGGTTCACCCGGAGTTTCGAGCTGCTTTCGAGGAAGTGGGTGGCCGCACTGGGCCAGATAATGAGCTTAGAGTATGCTTCACCCAGTCGAAGCCAATCGTGTTACAGACTGGGGTAGTGAGAGCAATGGAAAACTCCAAATTTCCCGGAATGCCCGAGGGCGAATCCCTCTTAGTGGATGCTCTGGAAGACCATGAAGAGGAGTCAGGCGTGTCTGCTGGGGTACCGATGAGGCCCAAACTGCAGAAGCCCTCCCTACAGGCGAACAGGGTGGCAGTGATCGTCAGGAACGCTAGGAAGATGGAGCTCACCTCCAAGCAGGGGATGTCCCTAGTGCATATGTTCCCGGTGATAGTAGTGTCCAGTGTCCCTGTGAGACAAGCTGGGGAGAAACTATTGGAAAAATGGGGCAAGTTGATTGCTGCGTCATTCAACTTCGGGGACTGCCCGGTTCCTGCGGGTTGGAAGAGGAGGTTGGTAGAGAAGATGTTGAAGCTGGAAGGTGTCTTTTCCGCTGATGTGTTTGATGTGCGTTGTTCCAAGAGCACTCGTCACACTATATGGGTGACCGAGGACACCCCGTTTAGAGAGAGGTCACGGCGACTGGCCCCTGCAGAGGTGGAGGACGTTTAGCAGCATTTGTGTAATTTGAAGGAAGCTGGGGTCATCACCGAGTCCCGAAGCCCCTATGCGTCCCCAATAGTAGTGGCCTGAAAGAAGAACGAGAAGGTACGGATGTGTGTGGACTATAGGACTCTGAACAGGCGTACCATCCCTGACCAGTATACGGTCCCGAGGATTGAAGACACGCTGGCCTGCCTGAGTGGTGCGAAGTGATTCAGTGTGTTGGATTTGAGGAGTGGATATTACCAGATCCCCATGAGTGAGGCTGACAAAGAGAAGACGGCACGTATATGTCCCCTGGGGTTCTTCCAGTTGGAAAGGATGCCCCAGGGCATATCGGGAGCCTCTGCAAACTTCCAGCGAGTCATGGAGAAGACAGTGGGGGATATGAACTTGCTTGAGGTATTGGTGTACCTGAATGACCTCATAGTGTTTGGGTCCACATTGGAGGAACATGACACGAGGCTACTGAAGGTGCTGGGCTGCCTGAAAGCTGAAGGGTTAAAGCTTTCATAGAAACATAGAAAACCTACAGCACAATACAGCCCCTTCGGCCCTCAATGCTGTGCCGAACATGTACTTACTTTAGAAATTACCCTGGGTTACCCATATCCCTCTATTTTTCTAAGCTCCATGTACATATCCAAGAGTCTCTTCAAATACCCTATTGTACCTGCAAGTCCCTGGACAAATGCCAGTTCTGCAAGATGTCTGTCAACTATGTTGGGCACATAGTCTCACGGGTGGAGTATTCACAGATCCGTCTAAGGTGGTTCCTGCTGCCTCTGGATCCAGAGTAACTACCACAGCCAGGATATGAACCTGCTGGGCCGTACCCCTCTCCACACCCCTGTCACCGTTCCCGGAATCAGCATGAGGAGAATCCCCTCCCTCCTTGACACGCTCTCTCTGATGGCGGTCCAGGGTTGCTCCAGTTCCCCTCGTGCACGAGCAGGGCACATGGCCTCGGCTGAGGCAACAATCTGGGAAACCATCCCACTGGTGACCCTGTACCCACAGGGACCCCTGTACCCACAGGCTTTGCCCCTCCCCAGGGAAAATGCACTCTGAGAGTGCAGCCTCAACTGGAGGCAAGTCTGCCACCAGCCCAGAGGGCATGTGTTCAGAAGATGCCACCCCAGCAGAGGGCCCCCTGTACGACAGGGTGATCCACCAGCTCTGAGGGGGCATACTCTGTGCACATGGCCTTTACTGGGGGTAAATCCTCCTCCGCTCATGTCCCCCGATCTCCAGCCTTAGGGGACGTGTCCCTCTGTTGTTTCAGGCCGCAGATACGCTGAGGCAGGCTGCCCTCCATTTCAGAGGCATCCTCAGCCTCTGGCACCACCTCCCCTCCCTCCCCTGACTTCGCCAGGCTCTTGGTGGACCCCAGGACGGTCAACAACAATCACCCTCTCCTTCCCCAGGGGAGGAGCCTTCAGATGCCTTTTCCTCCCTTTCTCCCTCCTGCCCACCACTCGAACCCACCCCTCACCCGTGCCCATCCCCGGCTTCCACAGCTACTGGCACGGGGTGGGGGCGACAGGGGGAGGAACAGTGGGGGTGGGGGGGGTCGGTGGGGTAAGTCTCAGAGGCTCCGAAGCAGAGGTTCAGGCGATTCCTCCGGATATGCCCAAACTCCTTACGGGCATGGCGCCTCGGGCGACCCGTAGCCGACGGGATGGTATAGTGTTGCCCCTCATAATATACCTGAAGCCGCCCCTCAGCATCCCCTCTTGCTCCAGCTGCATAAGCAGACGGCGCTGAGATGAGAATAACCCCACGCAGGTGCCCCGTACCGTACCGGGGTTATCTTCGATTGCTCTCATCGATGGAGCGCAGAGAGGGGAAGAGGGCCTTACCTGGGATATGGGGCTGGGTGTCAGAGGGGGTTACCATCTGCACGGGTTCCACCTGCGTAAACAGCCTCCCCACCCTAACCCCTGACTCAGGGCCAGCAGCACGCTTCCAATAGAAAATAGTCTTCCCGTTCAGAACCGCGGGCCCAACAACGTCCTCACGGCCCCCGACGGTCTCCGCTGTGGCGGCATTCCAACCTACTGAAAAAGGCACGGTACACGGTATGGCGTTCTTTAAGGTCAGTAACTTGAAAGGGTGGCCCGTGGTCCTCATCCCTGACCCTGCAGCCTCCGCGTGCAACTTCGGAGCGGACATCTTGGGGCTGCAACCCGCCGTGACGCAGTTTGAATTCAAGCGTTCAACACCGCCGCTGGGACACGGCGCAGTCTTCACCCAGCGGGACGCCAGCAAGGAGCCATGAAGAGACAGTTCAGAGACGAGATGGGACGGGAGGGGAAAAAGGAGTGGATAGACAGGGAGGACCGTGCGGTGTTTAAAACGCCAGCGCTTTACACACAGTCACGGACAATGAAGGTGTTTTACGGGCCAGCCCACATTCCATTGGCCACTCCAAAGTCCCAGCTCCTCTTCGCCCAGTCGCCCTGGGCTGGGCACTCCTAACAGGAGGGGCTTCTCGCTGCTACAATGGAATAAATCCCTCCCCACTCCCGGCAAGGCCTGGCTCGAAACTTTGGCAATCCGCCAGCCGCGGCCACTGCTCTGCACCGAGAGACACAGACCGACAAAACTTCTTCGGACTAAATCCTTCCTGGAAAGGAAACTGCTACAGTCTGCTACTGAGATGGTAACCCGCACGCCACACTCCCAAAGTCTTCTGGCAGTCTTTGGTGATTAACGCTCAACTTTAGGAGAGAGAGTTCCAACAGTGTGAGGCTCTCTCAGTATGTCCTACCCTCACTATCATCCCTCCCTCGGTATCCACCCCCCACAGTGAGAACCCCCCCTCGGTATCCACACCCCCCACAGTGAGACCCTCCCTCACCACCCCTCCCACTATGTAACCCTCCCTCGGTACCCACCTGCCCCTGCAGTGTGACCCTCCCTCAGTACCACCCCTCCCACAGTGTGACTCTCCCTCGGTACCTCCCCCCCCACAGTGTGACTCTCCCTCGGTACCTCCCCCCCCACAGTGTGACCATCTCTCAGTACCACCCCTTCCACAGTGTGACTCCCCCCACTACCACCCCTCCCTCAGTGTGACCCTCCCACAGTGTGACCCTCCCTCAGTGTGACCCCCCCACTACCACCCCTCCCTCAGTGTGACCCTCTCTCAGTACCACCCCTCCCACAGTGTGACCCCCCCCACTACCACCCCTCCCTCAGTGTGACCCTCCCACAGTGTGAACCTCCCTCAGTGTGACCCTCCCACAGTATCCCCCCCCCCCACAGTGAGCAGAGCCCCAACCCTGGGGTGTGGATCTGGATTTGTGTGTTGTTTGAAGCTTTGGACTTTTTCCATCTGGAGTCAGGGTTGCCCCTCCCCACCCCATCACCACCCCGTATCGGGGAAGCATTGAATCAGTGTCTGTGTGGGAGACCTTGTCTTGACCCGGTGTCGTATCTCACTTTCATCATGTCTGACGGATGGATGCTGGGGGAGACCACACCACAGTTGTTCGGAAGTGCTTGGGCCTCTCTCTCTGTCTCATCAGCAAGTTAGACGTGGATCAGCACAAACAGACTCCACAAAAGCACACTGGGGAGCCTCAACCTTGGCTGGTCTCCTTCGCTAGAAACGCTGACTGGATGGTTTACCTCCTCCAGCACAAGCAGCCAATGCAAACTCACGCCACCCAGTGTAAAACGGTGACTAACAATGTTTGGCTGCACGGTTAGATGTGGGTCCGGCTGTGGAGATGGAGACTTCTGTACAACTTGTCTGGCCTCTAGCCAAGCACTTCCAATGTAGTTACTGGAATGCTGGAAAATTTCTAGGAATGTGCATATCTGCCATATGTCCTGTCTCCAAGAAGCAGGACATCCAACCAGCCCACTGGTAATGATCAGCAGTGTTATGGACGCTGTTGCTTGACAGCTCTTGGCGACATTAACTCCCCTTGGGGGTCCCGTCAGACTGCAGCAGAGCCCTGGTGTCGCAGCGGTGAGATCTCAGGTCAACCCCCTGATGGGCAGTGTGCAGTACTGGACCAGCCCTGTTCACATCCTCCTCAGACCCATGCACTAACTTTACACAGGCTTCTAGGGGATCCTCGTTCCCCCTGCTCTCTGTACTTTATCTTTCTCTTCTGTTCCCTCTCTTTCCCCTTTTTAACTCATACTCCCACTCTCCCCATCGTTCCCTCTCTCTCCCCTCTCCTCTCTCACCACTCTATTCTTCTTTCTTATTGAACATACAACTGTCCAGGCCCTACACGTTCCAACATAACAACCTGTTCCAAGCTGACCTCACATTCATCAACTTCCCTCTCACTTGTGAATGCTGAAACTGTCCCCCTCTCCCCTCGTCCCTTCCCCTCTCTCCTTTCCTCACTCCCCCTTCCTTCTCTACCCTCTCCCCTCTCTGTCCTCTCTCCCCTCTCATCCCTCTCCCCTTTCCCCTCTCCACTTTCCCCTTCTCCACTTTCCCCTTCTCCCCTTTCCCCCTTCTCTTTCCCCTCTCCCCCTCTCCCCTCTCCCCTCTCCCCTTTCCCCTCTCCCCCTCTCCCCTTTCCCCCTCTCCCCCTCTCCCTTCCCCCTCTCCCCTCTCCCACTCTCCCCTTTCCCCCTCTCCCCCTTCTCTCCCCTCTCCCTTCTCCCCCTCTCCTCTCCCCTCTCTCCCCTCTCCCCCCCTGGTCTGCCCCCCTTCTCCCCTTCTCCCCCTTACCCCACTCTCTCCTCTCTCTCTCCCCCTCTCTCCCCACTCTCTCCTCTCTCCCCTCTCCCCCTCCCTCTCTCTCTCTCCCCTCTCTCCCCCTCCCCCTCTCTCTCCCCTCTCTCCCCCTCCCCTCTCTCTCCTCTCTCTCCCCCCTCCCCCCTCTCCTCTCTTCCCCCTCCCCTCTCTCTCCCCTCTCTCCCCCTCCCCTCTCTCTCCTCTCTCTCCACCCTCCCCTCTCTCTCCCCCCTCCCCTCTCTCTCCTCTCTCCCCCTCTCCCTCTCTTTCCTTTCTTCCCCCTCTCCCCCTCTCTCCTTTCTTCCTCCTCTCCCCCTCTCTCCCCTCTCCCTCCTCTCCCTCTCCCCCCCCATACCCTCCTCACTCTGCATGCCTCTCAATCTCTGTCTCATTAGAATCAATGAAAGGCCGCCCAAGTAGGGCGTTCAGCAGCAGTGTAGATGATAACAAACTGTGCAAGTACAAAAAGAAAGAAAAAAATAATAAATAAGCAATGAATATGGAGAGCATGAGATGAGGTGAGTCTTTGGTTGGGGGAACGGTTCAGTGATGGAAGCGAGCGAAGTTGAGTGAGGTTATCCCCTCTGGTTCAGGAGCCTGATGGTCTGTCGCTGAACCTGGTGGGGGGTCCTGAGGCTCCTGTACCATCTTCCTGATGACAGCAGCCAGCAGAGAGGGAAGTCTCTGAGTTCATCCTGCAGTTAGCCGTAAACCGTCAACAGCTGGACTGCATTCTCCCAGAGAATATGATATAGTTTGTGGTTTGTATTTCTGAATGCCCGTCTCTGAGAATATTAACTGTGGTCTTCGGTTCAGAGGAGGTAATAAATGCTTTACCCAAGCAAACACTGGTTCCAAATCCTCAGAGGTCTCAGCCGCAAAGGTCAGGAGACCCGTTACTACAGCGTGTGTGTATGTCTGTGCGTCTGTGTATGCGTGTCTGTGCATACGTGTGTGTGTGTATGTGTATGTGTGCATGTGTTTGTGTCTGTGCATACGTGTGTGTGTGTGTTTGTGTCTCTGCATACGTGTGTGTGTGTGTGTGTATGTGTGCATGTGTTTGTGTCTCTGCATACGTGTGTGTGTGTGTGTATGTGTGCATGTGTTTGTGTCTGTACATACGTGTGTGTTTATGGTTACATGTTTCTGTGTGTCTTTGTAGTTTAGTGGGTACTCTGATACAGATCTGCAGGATCGAAGGAGCCCGTGACACAGTTCCCCAATCCTGAACATAATCTGGAACGCCTTTGAGGAGCCTCTGTGGTGGTGTCCTCGCCTGCCAACGGCTGATATTCGCGTTCTGGTTAGAAGCCCGTCCTGGGTGGAGCTGCTCTCTGCTGGAGGGACCTTAACTACAGACATGTGTGAGGCCTGAGGTTTGGACCCAACTCCCTGACCTCGCATTGCAAAACACAAGCTGAGTTATATTTACATCAGAGACTTTGGCATTGGAGTGTCTGGTGGGACATGACAGAGCGGAGAGCATGACTGAGAGCTAGACAGATCGAAAAAGTCAGCCACAAAAATGTGGCACCCCACCCTCCCCCCACTTCACTCAGGGCTGCCTCTCCCCCCTCGGGCTTCCAGGGGGCCCTGGAGAGCCCGGTGCAGGGGAGGGACGGGCTGAACTGAAGTTGTACAGTACAGAAACAGGTCCCTCGGCCCACTTGGTCTGTGTTGACCATCATTACTCTGCTTGCATTAAATCCATTTCAAATTCAAGTTCAGTTTATGGTCATTCAACCATAAACGTGTATACCGCCAAACGAAATAACGGTCCTCTGGACCAAGGTGCACAACACAGTACATATAACTTATGCACAATGCATGAAGTAATATTACCACAAATAAATTAACACACAATGTGGTGCATTTATGACACAAGTTAAAAACAGACCACATAACGCTACAGGTGCTTCATACGTGATGAAACTTGGGTGGTGAAAGGGAGTTCAGTAGTCTCACAGCCTGGGGGGGCGGGGGGAAGAAGCTGTTTCCCATCCTAACAGTCCTAGTCCTAAAGCCACTGTACCTCCTGCCTGATGGTAAGGGGTCAACAAGATTGTTGGATGGATGGGAGGGCCCTGTGTACGCAGAGCTCCTGATAAGTATTTCTGATACTCCTCTGTGCCCTGTTTATTCAGTACCCGTCTAGATCTTCTAAATGTTCCTGCTCCTGCCTCCACCATCTCCTCTGGCAAGTCATTCAAGATACTGTGCAAAAATTTACTCTAGATCCCCTTAAAACCTCCCTCTCTTACCTTAAACCCTCTAATATTAACCCTAGAGCATGAAACTGACTGTTCTGGATAACTCTCAGGAGCAGCAGACAGAATAGATTAGGCCGACTCGGGGAGTTCTTTCAGACTAAAGGATTTTATTTACATGATATCATGGAGAGCCCAAGCACCTAAAAGTGGGATCTTGGAACTCTGCTTAACAATAGAGTACACTCTTATTCATTTAGAACATAGAATAGTACAGCACATTACCTACTTCCAAGCACCTTAAAACTGTGCCCTCTCGTGCTAGTCATTTCAGCCCTGGGAAAAAGCCCCTGACTGTTCGCACAATCAATGACTCTCATCATCTTATACACCTCTATCAGGTCACCTCTCATCCTCCGACACTCCAAGGAAAAAAGGCCGAGTTCACTCAACCTATTCTCATAAGGCATGCTCTCCAATCCAGGCAACATCCTTGTAAATCTCCTCTGCACCCTTTCTATGGTTTCCACATCCTTCCTGTAGTGAGGTGACCAGAACTGAGCACAGTACTCCAAGTGGGGTCTGACCAGGGTCCCTTATAGCTGTAACATTACCTCTCGGCTCCTAAACTCAATCCCATGATTGATGAAGGCCAATGCACCATATGCCTTCTTAACTACAGAGTCAGCCTGCACAGCTGCTTTGAGTGTCCTATGGACTCGGACCCCAAGATCCCTCTGATCCTCCACACTGCCAAGAGTCTTGCCATTAATGCTATATTCTGTCATCATATTTGACCTACCAAAATGAACCACTTCACACTTATCTGGGTTGAACTCCATCTGCCACTTCTTAGCCCAGTTTTGCATCCTATCAATGTCCCGCTGTAGCCTCTGACAGCCCTCCACACTATCCACAACACCTCCAACCTTTGTGTCATCAGCAAATTTACTAACCCATCCCTCCACTTCCTCATCCAGGTCATTTATAAAAATCACGAAGAGTAAGGGTCCCAGAACAGATCCCTGAGGCACACCACTGGTCACCGACCTCCACACAGAATATGACCCACCTACAACCACTCTTTGCCTTCAGTGGGCAAGCCACTTCTGGATCCACAAAGCAATATCCCCATGGATCCCATGCCTCCTTACTTTCTCAATAAGCCTTTCATGGGGTACCTTGTCAAATGCCTTGCTGAAATCCATATACACTACATCTACTGCTCTACCTTCATTAATGTCTTTAGTCACATCCTCAAAAAATTCTATCAGGCTTGTAAGGCACGACCTGCCTTTGACAAAGCCATACTGACCATTCCTAATCATATTATGCCTCTCCAAATGTTCGTAAATCTTGCCTCTCAGGATCTTCTCCATCAACTTACCAACCACTGAGGTAAGGTTCACTGGTCTATAATTTCCTGGGCTATCTCTACTCCCTTTCTTGAATAATGGAACAACATCCACTACCCTCCAATCCTCTGGAACCTCTCCCATCCCTATTGATGATGCAAAGATCATCGCCAGAGGCTCAGCAATCTCCTCCCTCACTTCCCACAGTAGTTTGGGGTACATCTCGTCCGGTCCCAGTGACTTATCCAACTTGATGCTTTCCAAAAGCTCCAGCACATCCTCTTTCTTAACACCTACATGCTCAAACTTCTCAGCCCACTGTAAGTCACACACGTACTTTGATTATAAATTTACTTCAAACTTTCGAACTTTGAACTTTGAGGAGAGCGTTGTCTTCCCTTGGGCCAGGCCATTCAGCCCATCGAGTATGCTCTGATGTTCTGGCATTTGATCATGGCTGCTGTATTTTCCTTCTCAACCCCATCCTCCTGCCTTCTCCCCGTAATCTTTGACACCCTTGTTAATCCAGAATCTATCAATCTCTGCTCTAAATATACCCCATAACTTGGTAAAAACTCCAAACTCAGGTTGGAAAACTGTTGGCCAAACTCATTTTGGATTAGAACACCTCATATTCCATATGGGTAGCCTCCAACCTGTTGAGATGAGCATCGGTTTATCTAACCTCTGGGAATTCCTCCCCCTCCCTCTTTCTCCCTTTTCCCATTCCCTAGTCCGGTTACCCTCTCAACCCTTTTCTTCTCCTCCCCTGGCCCTGCTTCCCTTCTTCTTCCCTTTCTCCCATGGCCCACGCTCCTCTCCCACCAGATTCCTTCTTTTGTCAGCCCCGTACCTCTTCCACTGACCCTGGCCCAGTGTCATCCCCCCTCCCCCTCACCTATCATCGATCAGACTGTACTCCTTCCCCGTCCCTCCACCTTCTTGCTCTGGCTTCTGCCCCCTTCCTTTCCAGTCCTGATGAAGGGTCTCGGCCCCAAACATCACCTCTTTATTCCCCTCCGTAGCAACCCGCCTGATCTGCTGAACTCCTCCAGCATTCTGCGTGTGGGTGTTGCTCGAGATTTCCCACATCTGCGGAGTCTCTTGTGTATGCCAAAGACCTGGGTTGTAATTAGCTTTGGGTGAGGTGGGAGAGGCTGATAGTTTTCTATGCAAATTCACATCATTTCTTTCCAATGAAAACAGACTTACAATAACCAGTTGACTAACATGTGGCTGAGTTCCAATATTACAGCAATGCTTTCTGCTGTACTCCGAGCTACGGTGGTGTCTAAAACTGATTGATGAACTAGTTGCCAGCTGAGCAGGCTCTCCCTTCGCCACGCTTGAGGATTAAAGATTAGCTTTATTTCTCTCAAGAAGGTTCAGCAGAGGCTGGAATTTCAGAGCGCCGCACGCAAAATGCTGGGAGAGAGCTCAGCAGGTCGGGCAGCATCTATGGAGAGGAATAAAGAGTCCACGTTCTGGGCTGCGGCCCTTCATCTGAAACATCGGCTGCTTGTTCCTCTTCCCGTACATCGATCTCCTCCAGCATTTCATGCGGTGTGCGGGGGGGGGGGGGGTGGTGGTGTTGCTCTGGCTTTCCAGCACCTGCAGAATCTCTTGTGTGAAATGCACTTGCTTGTGTCAATAGCTAACAAAGTCTGACCATGGGCCGGGGGACCGACGGCAAGTCTTGTCATGCTGCTGGTACTGACGTGGCACGCCCGCAGCTTCTGGTACTGACGTGGCATGCCCACAGCGTACTGACCCGAGCCTGAGCGTCTTTGGAACGTGGGAGGAAACCGGAGCACCCGGAGGAAACCCACGCGGTCACGGACAGAATATGCAGTCTTTGCAGAGAGCGGCGGGAATCAAGGGCCAATTGCTGGCACTGGAGTAGTGCCATGTTAGTTGCTATGCTCCTGTGCCTCCTGGGCATGAGGCTCCTTTCATTCACCGGAAACCGAGCCCATATATGAATTGATGAGACCAACCTCTTCCCTCTTGAACAAGAAACTCTTTGTTGCAGCTTTAACTTCCTGTTGAGCTGCTTTACCCAAAGACATTCTCTGACCTGACCTCCTAAACACAAGAGATTCTGCAGATGCCAGAAATGTTAGGCAACACACGCAAGCTGAGGACTGACCTCAGAAGATCAGGCAGCACCTGCAGAGGAGAATGAAAATGATGGCCGTTTGGGCTGAGTTCTCTCTCTGACCTGACTTCCTCCTTTCACACAGCTCCCCTCGGTGGGGAGCACACACGATAGATCCTCGGGATTCCTGGCTCACCCCGCCCCACCCTTCCCATTCCGATTCCATGTTTTACTCCTGGCGACCTTCTGCTTCTTTTCTAGTGGGACGGATTCACGGACCACCCCTCCGCCTCCGTCGCCCCATCTCCTGGGGCAGGCTTTGACCCTGAGCGTTGGTAAAGCTTCTCTTCCTACCCAGGCGCTGCTCGACCCACCCAGATTGTTTGTCGCTCCAGATTCCAGCGACTGCGGTCTCTGGTATCTCTGTTCAGAGTCCCCTCCTCCCACCCAATCCCCCATCTTAATACAGATCCCATAAGGTATAGGAGCAGAATTAGGCCATTCAGCCCATCGAGTCTGCTCGTCGATTTCATCATGGCTGATCCATTTCCCTCTCAACCCCATTCTCCTGCCTTCTCCCCGTAAACTTTCATGCCCTGACTAATCAAGAACCCATCAACCTCCACCTTAAATAAACCCAATAACTAGGTCTGCACAACTGCCTGTGGCAATGAATTCCACAGCTTCACCACTCTCTGGCTAAGGCAATTCCTCCTCATCTCCATTCTAAATGGGCGTCCCTTGACTCTGAGGCAGTGCCCTCTTGTCCTAGACTGCCCCATCCTCTCCGCATCCACTCTATCGGGGCCTTTCACATTCAATAGGCTTCCGGCGAGTAAAAACCCAGAGCCATCAATCACTCCTCATATGATAAGCCTTTTATTCCCAATATCAGTCTAGTGAACCCTCTCCAATGTCAGGATGTTCCTTCTTAAATAAGGGGCCCAGAACTGCTCACAGTACCCCACTGAGGCCTCACCAGTGCCCTATAATGCCTGGGCAACAATTACACCGGTGCCCAAGAAGGGCAGCATGAGCTGCCTCAACAACTATTGGCCAGAAGCACTCACATTAACGGTGGTGAAATGCTTTGAGAGGTTGGTCAAGGCTAAAATCAACACCTGTCTCAGGAAGGACCTGGTCCCACTGCAATTTGCCTATCGCCATAATAGGTCTATAGCAGACGTAATCTCAGTGGCTCTTCACGCAACCTTGGATCACCAGGACAGTGCAAATACCCATGTCAGGATGCTGTTCATTGTCTATAGCTCAGTGTTTAACACCATCATTCCTACAGACCTGATTGAAAAGCTACAGAACCTGGACATCTGTACCTCCTTCTGTAACTGGATCCTCGACTTCTTAACCGGAAGACCACAGTCTGTACGGATTAGAACTAACATCTCCACCTCGCTGACAATCAACACTGGTGCAACTCAGGGATGTGTGCTTAGCCCATTGCTCTGATCTTTCTACACCTATGAGGCTAGGCACAGCTCAAGTGTCGTCTATAAATCTGCTGATGATACAGCCATTGTTGGCAGAATCTCAGATGGTGATGAGAGGGCGTGCAGGAGCGAGATAGACCAGCTAGTTGAGTGGTGTCGCAGCAACGTCAGTAAGACCTAAGAGCTGATTGTAGACTTCAGGAAGGGTAAAATGAGGGAACACAAACCAATCCTCATAGAGGCATCGCAAGTGGAGAGAGTGAGCAATTTCAAGATCCTGGGTGTCAAGATCTCTGAGGATCTAACCTGGACGCAACATATTGATGCAACTACAAAGAA